>NW_027555625.1:75503092-76103092 GCF_003287225.1 Phascolarctos cinereus | reverse complement strand
ATGTATGAAGGAGATAATGAAATGCATCTTTCTGCAGCAGACAGACTTCAGAATGGCCCTGAGAGATAATAAATCTTAGAGGTCCCATGACACGAAAAGGGAAAAGAAACAATATACAGGTGAATAATCAGGGCTTAACCGAAATACATGTTTGAATTCCTTGTGAGGAAAGAAATAGTGCTGGAATGGCATGAAGGCACTTAACCAGGCTTGACATCTGAAGATAAAGATCAAGGTTATTCCAAGAAAAGGTATTACATGACCTTGGTCAGGGTGGGGGGGGGAATTGAATGACCCCAAGGATTCTCTGAAGCAGATGTCTCTGAATGCATTCTCTATAGGAAATCCAATAATACCAGTTATGAAATGCCCAGAAGACAGATCCCCTTAGAAAGCATTCTTTCCTTAGTTGGGGCATAGGGCTCAGGAGGATAAGGGCCAGAGAGAGATGAGTAATAATCTTTTCTTGCTAATGAGGAGTTATAGGGATCAGATCCCACCAGCTCCTAAGCAGAGTAAATATTGTTATTGTCCCTTGCATCTCTGGACCCAGTATGTTCATAGTGCCTGGTAAATTATCACAAGTTGGGGAGGTTCTTATGAATAGCTTAGCCTCCTCTGAATGGTACAGTGGATAAGATATAAGGAAGAATTGTGTTCAACTCCTACCTTAAGTACTTATAAGCTGTAGTGCCCTGGATAAATCATTTAGCCTCTCTGGGACTCAGCTTTTCATTTAGACAATGAGTATGTTGGACTTAATGACATCATCGATCCCTTCCACCTCTAAACTTATGATCTTATGATCCCCTAATTCATTAACAATTTGCTCCCTGAACAAGTGAGGAGAGGGTTAATGTTGCTGATACTTTGGTCCTTAATTTTATTGTCAGATGTTAGAATCTGCATGATCAAATGCCTACCTGATCTGCATCCTGTCCTTAGAACCTCAGTTTTTCACATAGAACAAGGCCACATGCTGGAAGTCTGTGCATGGAATCAATTCACACCTAGGTAAAGGGATCAATCTCCTTCCCCAGGGTTCCAATATATTAACTCATTGCTCTTCCGACAAGACTAAAGGGACCAGAAATATAGATGTCACTGCTATGTCAGATGCACAAATAAGAGGTATGGATGAGCTATTCTTTAGAAGTGGAATTGAAGATTGACTGAGGCAGCACATGACAATTTACCATTCTTCCTCAGTGTGGAAGCTCACACCTGCAAGGTCCAGTTCAATGTTATTGTTCTTTTATGGATGGTAGTAAGACTAGTGCAGTTAGACATGTTCTGAAAGTGTAAATGGCACTTTTCTTTTGAAGGAGAATTCATTTTCAGACTCTGGAGAGTTTAGTTTTGGAAGGAACTCTGTGATGAATCAATGTATTAAGCAAAGAGTTCAAATAATCTCGTTCTAATATGCATTTTTATGTATTCACCAGATGTAATCTCTGAACTGCAAGACACAATGTATTCCAACTACCAATCCAACTCAGAAATTTCTTCACTTTATTTCTTACACATGGTAATTAAGAATAACAATAATGTTATCTGTACAGTGCTTTAATGTTTATGAAGTGATTTATATTCAGTTTCTCATTTAGGCTTTACCATCAGCCAGTGATATAGGAACTAAAGTTACTATCTCTATGTTACAGATGGAGAAACTGAGACTTAAAGTTCAAATGACTCACCCATGGGACCTAGCTAGTAAGTGTCAGAGGCAGATTAAAACCTATGTCTTCCTAACTCAAAGTTTAGTCGCCTCCTTTTTCCCTCTTGTAAGATGGTATAGTAGATAGAATCCTGAACTTGGAGTCAGGAAGACCTGTATGTCAATCTTGCCTGAGGCAATAAATAACTGGGTTACCCTGGGCCAAAAGCTTAACACCTTTCAGCCTACTTAGCTCAGAGGGCTGTGAGGATCAAATGATATAATGTATGAGAAAAGCTTTGCACACCTTGAAGCACTAAAAAATGACAGTTATCATTATTACTTGTTAGTATTACTGATGTTACTTTGTCACATTACCTTTTATTCAGTCTCTGTAAGTTTCCAGGTCTGGGGAACAGAAAGTGACAGAGGGGAAGTGAATAGGAAATTAGGCTAGAAAGATAATTTGGAGCCAGATTGTAAAGGGCTTTGAACACTAAAGGAGTTGTGTTTTATCCTGAAGGCAATAGGGAATCATTGAAATTCTGTGAGTAGCATATCATTATAGTCAGATCTTTGCATTAAGAAGATACATTTGATAGTTATGTGGAGTATGGATTATAGAGGGGAGATACTTGAGGCAAGAAGCTCAATTATTTTCTATAGTCCATGAAAGATTTGATAAGGACTTGAGCTAAAGTGGTGGCCATATAAGTGAGTGGAAAACAACAGAAAAACTAGAACAAGAAAGTCAATAATTCAATTGTACTCTGCCCCAGTCAGAACATAGCTAGAATATTGTGTCCAATTCTGGGAATCATATTTTAGGAATGACATTTACAAAATGAAGTTTATTCATTTGATAGAGCCTTCAATATGGTAAAGAGACAGGCCATGGGAGAATTGATTGAAGAAACTGAGGGAGAAAAGATGTTAGTTGTTTTTTAAGGATTTGTAGACCTGCCTCAAAAAGGAAGAATTAGATTTTATTTTCTCTTTAGGCCTAGAGGGTTTAATAAGGAGTAATGCACAAAACTGGTTTTCGCTTGATATAAGAGAAAAACTTCCTAAAAAATGTAACTGTCCATGAGTGAAATGAACTACCTCAGGAAATTATGGATTACCCTTGACTACAGGTCTTTAAATGTAGCCTGGATGTTATAGATGGGATTTCTCTGAGGTTCCTTCTGACTCAGAGATTTTATGAAAGAATTTGTGTCTCAGCAACAAGACTGTGGTGCATAACACTTTCCTTTCACTACCCCTCTACCTCATTCTGAATTTTGTAGAGTAATATGAGAGAGAGGCAGTATTTCATGAAAGACCTTCAGGGTCATAGTTTTCTCACCTTTAAAAAAAGAGGAGGTTGGATTTAATGACTTCTAAGTTTCTTTCCAATTGTAAAATTCTATGAGTCTTTATTTGAATACCACATGAAAACTCACCATTTGGGGCCGTTAAAGGCTTATTCAATTCCTAAGGGAAAAACAATGAAAACAACATAAACTGTGAAAGTGAGTATGAGAGCTGAAATGGCACTTGTAGGTTCAAATGAAGTAGGGCCCATCTGAGGTGTTCAAAGTCTCTTGCTGTGAAATTCTGATTTTTACTTATGAAAGAAGTACTCAATTAGCCCTGTGGGAAATAGAATTGTCATATTCGACCTATTATTATTCCCAGTCACTCTGTTCTGTAAATTCAATAATCCAATCCAATAAACCATTTATTACATGATGACTATGTGCCAGTGACACTGTGTTGTTGAAATGCCCTTTCTGCTTTAGTGTGTAAGGCTGATTCAGTCTCCCATTCCCATACCAGCCTTTGACCCAGACCCAAACAGTGAAAGGTGATCAAGTCTCCTTCCTTGTAGAGGTAAGTAAGTGGAATTTTCAATTCAGAAAGTGTAAGTGCAGCTCTAGGGGAACAGATCAGGTAGCTCAAGGCTATGAAAGATTTCAGAAACAAATCAGTGACAAGAAGGCTAATTTTCAAGTATTGGAGAAGGGCAGGGAGGGAACAACCATTTTTATGGTGGCTCCTATCTGTAAGGAATTGTATAAACGTTTTACAAATACTATGTTATTTTATCTTCACAACAACTCTGGGGGGGGTAGATGCTACATTTTACAGATGAGGAAACTTAGGCAAACAGAGGTTAAGTGACTTGCCCAGTGCCACTTAGCTAGTTAGTATCTGAGGCTGGATTTTAACTCAGGTCTTCCTGAATCTAGGCTGAATGCTCTACACACTGGTCTACCCAGCTATAGGTGAAATAGTGAGCATAAGTAAAATTAATGTTTTCCTCTGTATAGAAAAAGTATTTTGACACCTGTGTGCATTTTACATAATATTTTTTCATAATTTGGAGAGATTATTACTTCAACATTATTAGGTTTCTTTTCTGTTATCCTCTTCTTCCTCTTTCTCCTTCAATAATTCTGTCAACTTATAGGTATCTTCAATCATGGACAATTAAGTTCTGTTTCATGCTGACATCCCCAGAGGACCCCATAGAGTCTCAGAATTTAACAAGCTATGTTTTTGGCTTCAAATAAGTAGGCTAAAAAGGCAATTCTTATGTCTTCCTCGCTTATAATAGAAAAAAGCCAATATTCTGATCCAAACACCCTTGCTTACATGTCTTTACTTCTGACCACAAAACACTTGGAACCATCAGTTCATTCAAGGCACATAGTTTCTTCATATGGCCCCAAATAAGTCCTGTCCAGATCAAATGCATTGTTTTTTCTCTTGTTTCACCCCCATCCAGGGCATAATACATCTAAACAATGTTTTGTTTTCCAGCCATAAATAGCCTTGGATTTGGGGAGGAGGAGAGTCTATGCACAGAACAACTGAGGTTGAAAGGATCAAGTTCAGGTAAGGAAACTACACTGAGGAGTGAAGTTTTACCTTCTCTGTTGATGTTTGTAGGAGGGTAGTCATCTAGAGAGATTCCCACACATTTATTGTTATATCAGTATTCTAGGGCCAGGGGGTCAGACTTATCTTAGATAAAATATGGTGATTCTATTACTCAGTGGACTGATTGCATTTCTATAAGTATTCAAAAGTATAAATTTCAATTCTGTGCAAAGAGATATGACTTTGTTGCATTGACAGCAGGGAGCTTTCGAGGGTTTTGAAGATTTATTCATATCTGTACTTAAGGAAGATAACTTGAGAAACAGAATGAAGGGTAGATTCATAGAGACATGAGACTATAAGAGGCAGAAGGATTAGTTAAGGAACTTTTTGAGTTTTTAAGGTAGTTTGTAATGTACTGGGTTAGTGAGTATTGTAGTTGGGAAGAGTGGAAGGAAGTTAGACATTTGATGGTTTGAGGCAGGAAGAAACTTTAGAGATAAGTTTTAAATATAAGATACATAAAGATACATAAAAACAAATGAATTTTGTGTAAATGACAGAAATTTGAAAGTCAGAAGACAGAGCAGGTTTTGAGGAAAACGTTACAAGTTTAGTTTTGGACATGTTTAGCATGAGGTACCAGTGGATATCTTTTGGGAATTGATGTATGAGTGGAAGTTTGAGGTTTATATCTGAAACTCAGGACAGATACCAGGAGAAGAATTATTGAGTAGAGAATCATTTCTGTAGGGATCATACTGAAGGAAGTTATGAGACTGGGGAGATGGGTGGGAGATTACAGAGAGTGAGAGAAAAGAAAAGGCAGAGATAGGAAGGGAGAGAATGAAAGACAGTAGTGGAGGAGAAACAAATAGAGAAAGTAGAGAAAGACAGAGAGAGAAAGAAAGATAGAGAGATAGTATTAGAGAGAGAGAGAGAAAAAAAATAGAGAGAGAGAGAGAGAGAGAGAGAGAGAGAGAGAGAGGGAGGGAGCTAGCACCAACATTAAGAGGTTGGGATGAATATGAAGAAACAATAAAGGAGGCAATACTAAGAAAGGTAGAAGATAAATAAGGAAAGTGAAAAATGGATCTACAGAAGAAGAGGGTAATCAATAGTATTAAAAACTACACAGGTGCCCATGCCTTTGGATTGGTTGATAAAGTCATAATTGGTGAGTTTTGAGGGAATACTATCAATAGGGTGAGCAGAAATAACATAGCAACATGTTGAGGAGTGAATAGAGAATCAGAGACATTGTGTAGATTGCTTTTAAGAAATTTAATTGTGAAGAGATAGAGAAAGATTTATGGTGGCTGGAGAGGTGGGAAGGGCTTGGGGTAGGGTCTTTTGTTTTATTTTTGGATTTGGAGACATCTATGCATGTATAAGCTTGAAATAATGGGGAGGGAAAACTGCAGATGCATGCTAGTTGAGGGGATAATTGATAGAGCAATATAGGAAGGAATAATAATTTACTTTTATCATTTAAAATTTACAAAATACTATTTTCACACCAACCTTTTGAGCTATGTGAGGGAGATGGTCCTTGAAAGCCAAGGACCTAATCACTGATAGGAGGTCAGTAATTTGTTCTTAAACTAACTGTAAAAATAAGTCCTTGACAGATGATCCCTTTATAAGTTTCAAATAAGTTCATTAGCACAGTGCCCAGCACATAGTGAGAGGTTAATAAATGCTTATTGACTGGCTGAATTAGAAAGGGATCACATTAAAAGACAAATAATTATTCTGCTCAAAAGTAGGAGAAGGAACCATCTCATCAAGAAGATACACGTAACTGGAAAAGGGGAGACGGGGAGAAGCCACATGGGATTAGGAGAACAGAAGCATGGGCAGAAGCAGCTTCCACAAACATAAAGACTTTTTTTTTTTTATCAAGACTTGGGTGAGGAGTATTTGGAAAGAGGCTATGATACTGAAACTCCTTCCCCTTTTCTAGCTTCCCACCCACCCAAATCTCCAACTGTGGCCTGATTTCAGTGGAGTAATAATGAAGGTCATTTACTATGAATGAGGGGAAAAGTCAAAATTAGAGTTAAAAATGATATTTGAAGCCATCAGGATGGCTGAGAATGCTGAGAATGAAGAAGAATTGGGAAAAATCTCCAAGCTGATAACCCTTGAGATAGCATTTTAGTAAGGTGAACAGAATATATGTAGCAAAAGGCTGAGAAGTGAGTAGATCATGAAGAAGTAGAGGCATCACTTATATTTTTCAAGAAATGTGGCTTTGAATTTGGGGAGAGAAATGAGATGGTAGATGAATAGCTTAAAAAAGACAAAGGAATTTAATACAGACAAAAAGAACAGGGGAGATTGGAGAATGTGCATAAACACATGGAGAGGGAAAAAGTGAAGATTGAAGGAATAAATCCCTAAAACCGGTAAAAAGCTATAACAACAATTTACATTTATGTTGTACCCTTTTGGGTATTGTTGAGCAGATAGGGATACTAGAGATGGACACCTAGTGGTCAAAACAATTCCAGCCTTTATTTCATGGCTGACAGGATCTAGAATGTGATTGATAAGTTAGCCATTCTTATGCTAAGGGACCAGGGGTGGAGAGTTGTTAAAGAAGTAGGAAAGAATAAGTCAACTTGGAGAGCCAGCACATAGGGTCTAGGGAATAGTTGCTGTGACTAATAGCTTACGTACTTATGACTCAGAGAGAGGAAATGATGAGGAAGTAATCCCAGGTACTAGAAAAAAAATCGAAGATGACAATGATGATGATGATAATGACAATGATGATAATCATAATAATGACAATAACAATAAAACAGGGTGAAGGAGAAGAGGAGGAAGGGAGAGGGAAAAGGAAAGTGAAAGAAGGATTATAAGGGAATACAGGCTGGGAGAGAGACAGGTTTAGAATTGCAGTGTTTTTCAGGAGAGAAAATCTCTGGTTGTGGGCTTGAGCTGTAGATAGATAATTATTGATTCAGTTTTACAATTGTGCAGAGCAAAGAAAGAAACTTCAAATTTCATTGTTCTAGGCAAATGAATTAGTAGTTTTGGGAAGGGGAGGTTATAATTAGATGGCTGGCATTCAGAGGCAAGGTCATTGTTTCCGGTTGCTCAATTTGAAAAGAAAAGCACTCTTCTTGTCAGGAGGTGCTGAGTAAGTGACTAGAAAGGAATAGCCCCCCACACTAAAAATAACTGGAGAGAAGTAGAGGTAGTTCTTGCTTTACATAAATTCACATTATACAAATGCAACTTTCCCATAATGAATTCTGAAAGAAATCTGCATTCCTCCCAAATATTTTTGTTAACTTTACTGTATAGTACTAATCTCTCTCTCTCTCTCTCTCTCTCTTCTCTCTCTCTCTCTCTCTCTCTCTTTCTCTCAACCCTCAGCTTGGTGCTCCCTGGTCTCCCCCACAGCCCCCATCAAAAATCCTAAACACAAAGAATGAAACAAACAAAAGCCCTCTAATGAAAGCAGGACAGACATATAGGGGCCTCCACCACTGCAGCCTGATTAGGAGCGAAGCTTGAGACCTCCAATAGCAAGACAGCACACCTTTGCCCCACTCTACCCACCCACCCATGTGTGGATATGTCTTCTATCAGTCTGCACTTGAGTACCCTATGTCTGTCCCGAGCCCTGTATGTTACCCATTTTCTACTGTTTGTGTCTGGTCAACATGCTTCTGTCTCTGAGGGGTGTTACTCCTTTCAGTTCTGGCCATGATTACATGTGACTGGTCCCAGCCCCATGTTTCTTCTCTTGTTTTTGATTCTCTGTCCCTGTACCATATCTGTGCTGGCCCCCTTCCTCCAGAGGTCCCTGCCTCCACCCCTTCCTAACATGGGCAAATCTGAATTAAGTAAAACTGCTTTACATAGAGGTCAGCAGAAAGTTCCACTTATGTAAAAGAAAAACTATCTGCAGTCCCAGCTGTACAAAGTGGTGGCAAGGAGGAATGAATGATTAGCCTTCCTTACCTGCCCACTGCCACTCTTCAGCTTCTACTCAATTTATATAGAACTTTAAGGCTTATAAACTATTATCTTTATAACTCTATGAGCTAAATAGTACAAGTATCATTTCCCAAATTTTATACATGAGGAACTGAGGCACTGGGAGGTGCCAGGTGACTTGTCCAGCTATCTAGCTAGTGAGTTTCACAACTTTCCTAATTTTGAGTCCAATGCTCGATCCCTTATCCATATTGCTTCTCTTTAACTGCATCTTTGATGAAGTGAAAGAGATCACCGTTGTGGATGAAGAAGTTTATTTCATCCTCTAAAACAGGAGTAGTTACTGGTAAGCTACAAGGGAAATTTGAGGAGTTCTCATTGGATGCCCCTGATCTGAGTGAAGAGGCCAAATCATCTTTGGTGAATATGTAGAATATAGGCATGTTTAGACACCAGGATTTATGGAGAGAAAGGAAGAGTCATGTCTACTTCTCATTAGCTGAGAAACTATTCGAAGGTCACAACTTTCTGAGTCTCAATATCCTCAGTATCGAAAAACTGAGATGTTAATATATCAATATCCAGCCTGCTTCACACGCTTTACAATGAGAATGATGTGAAATAATGACTATAAAGTGATTTGTAACCATAATACACAATACACGTGACCCAGTAGTATCTATATGTTCTCCCAGTAGATCCACTGAGAGGAAAATAGAAATATAAAATGCTTTGTAGCCAAACTTTCCGTGTTCTTTCAGTGGACCCATAAATAAGGTGGAGAGCAGCAACCTCACTTCTGTGACTGAGTTCATCCTCCTTGGCCTCTCCAGCGAGCCTGAGCTCCAGGTGCACCTCTTCCTGCTCTTCCTTATGGTCTACCTGATGGTCTTACTGGGGAACATGCTCATTGTGTTGCTGATATTGAGGGATTCACGCCTCCGCACACCCATGTACTTCTTCCTCACTAATTTATCCTGTATAGAAGTCTGTTACACGTCCTGTGTGTTTCCACAGATGCTGGTACACTTCTTGGCAGAGAGAAAGTCCATCTCCTACTCCTGCTGTGTCATTCAGTTTTACACATCCCTGTCCTTTGGTATTGCAGAGTGCTATATCCTCTCAGTGATGGCCTATGACCGCTATGTTGCTATTCGAGACCCCTTAAGGTACTCAGTAACAATGAACTGGGGAATTTGTGGGATGCTTGCTGCTGTATCATGGTTGGGTGGCTTTATATTTTCTTCAGTAGATACAATTGCCACATTCCAGCTCTCATTCTGCCATAATAATGCCATCAATCATTTTTTGTGTGAAATGCCTGCCCTACTGCACCTCTCTTGTACTGACACAACCCATGCAGAGTTGGTAATGCATGTGCTCTGCATCTTTACCCTTTTGTTCCCTATCACATTTATCATCCTTTCCTATGTACACATCATCATTGCTGTTCTGAGAATTCACTCTGCCCAGGGTCGAAGAAAAGCTTTCTCTACTTGTTCTTCTCACCTTCTGGTTGTCACCCTATTTTTTGGGACTATAATGTCTCTTTACTTAAAGCCTAAGTCTCTGTCCTCTCCAGAATACAATAAGATTGTTTCTGTGTTTTATGAAGTTTTCACACCTGCTCTCAACCCTCTCATTTATAGCCTGAGGAATAAGGAGGTGAAAATGGCTCTGAGAAAACTTTTGGGAAAACCTGAAAGTGCTTGATTCTACTTATCTCATCTATGAATCTATTCGAGGAAAACTTGGCCCAAAAGGGTCTTCTTATTTTTCCACAAATTTCTTTTTAAAAACTAAAAAAAAATATTTTATTTTTTCCAATTACATTTAAAAACAGTTTTAACATTTATTTTTTTTAAATTTGAATTCCAAATTCTCTCCATCCTTTTTGCACTCCATGCCCCTTTGAGAAGGAAAACAATTTGTCATAGATTATACATGTGCAGTCATGCAAAACATATTTCTGTATCAGATGAATGTCAGGAAGTTGGGAATGGTGAACAAGTAAGGGCATTTCAGTCTACACACGTGTAAGTCAATCACAGAGATTAAGTAAAAGAAAACAGTCAAAAATACCAATTAAAATAAAATAAAAAAGTATGCTTCAATCTGCATTCATACTCCATCAATTCATTCTCTAGAGGTGGATAGCATTTTTCATCATAAGTCTTTCTGAATTGTCTTGGATCATTGTATTGCTAAGAATAGCTTCATTCACAATTGATCATTGTACAATATTTCTGTTATTGTGTATAATGTCCTCCTACTTCTGCTCATTTAACTTTTCATCAGTTCCTACAAGTCTTTCTATGTTTCTCTGATGACAACCTACCATAATTTCATACAGCACAATAGTATTCTATCACAATAATAAACCACACTTGTTCAGCAATTCCCCAATTGGTAGGCATCCCCTCAAATTCCAATTTTTGCCACCATAAAAAGAGCTGTTAAATACAGTTTTGTACATATAAGTCCTTTTCCTTTTTTTTTTTGATCTCTTTTGGTTACAGACATAGTAGTAGTAGTATTACAATGTCCAAGGGTATGCACAGTTTTATAGCCTTTTGAGCATAGTTCCGAAGTGTTTATAACTCCACCAACAGAACATTAGTGTCCCTGTTTCTCCAAATACCTTACAACATTTGTTTTTTTCCTTTTCTATCATATTATCCAATTTGATAGGTGCAAAGTGGTACCATAGAGTTGTTTCAATTTGCATTTTCCTAATCAGTAGTGATTTAAAACATTTTTCATATGACTAGAGATAACTTTAATTTTTTCTTCTGAAAATTGCCTATTCATATCCTTTGATTATTAACTGGGGCATGACATATTCTTATAGGTTTGGCTCAGTTTTCCATATATTTTAGAGATGAGGCTTTTAGCAGAGAAACTTACTGTAATTTCTCCTCCCTTCAGTTTTCTGCTTTCCATCTAATCTTGTCTGCATTGGATTTGTTTGTGCAAAATATTTTCAATTGAATGTAATCAAAATTACCCATTTTATTTCCATAATGCTATCTATCTCTTATTCTGTTATAAATTCCTACCTTATCCACAGATTTGACAGTAAGATGACATACTTCCTTAATTAGCTTATGATATCACACTTATGTCTAAATAATGTATCCATTTTGACCTTCATTTTATTATTTTTTTTTGACATACTACCAAGGAGATTATATGAGATGCTGGTCTATACCTACTGTCTGCCAATCTATGTTTCAGGTTTCCCAACAATTTTTGTTAGAAAGTGAATTCTTGTTCCAAAAGCTTTGATTTTAGGATTTATCAGATGCTAGATTACTATGGATATTTATTATCATGTATTGTATACCTAATCTATTTCACTGTGTTTGTTAATCAGTACCAGATTATTTTGATGATTGCTGCTGTGTAATAGAGCTTGAGATTTGGTACTTCTAGGCCACCTTCCTTCACATTTTAAAAAATTGATTTAAAAATTTACTCTTAATCTTTTTTCTTCCAAGCAAATTTTATTATTTTTCTACCTCAACAAAATAATTTTTGGTAGTTTAATTGGTATGATGCTGAATATATAAAGAAATTTAGGTAGAATTGTTATTTTTATTATATTGGCTTGGCCTACCCATGAGCAATTCAGATTTTTCTAATTGTTCAGATCTGTTGTTAAGTTGTTAAGAATTTCAACTAATTTTTCAATTGATTCTCTAGGATTCTTTCAGTATACCATCCTATCATCTAAAATGAATGATTCTTTTGTTTTCTCATTGCATATTCAAAATCAGTTTTTTTTTCTTTTCTTATTACTATAGCTAGTATTTCTAGTATAGTGTTTGGTAAGAGTGCTGATAATGGCTTTCTTGTTTCACTCTGGTCTTAATGTGAAGACTTCTAGCTTTCCCCCATTAGAGATAAGGCTTGCTGATAGTTTTAGATAGATAATACATACCATTTCAAGAAAATCTCCATTGAAATTTTTTGAAGAGGAATAAGTGTTGTGTTTTGTCAGAAGCTTTTTTCTGCATCTGTTGAAATAATCATATGATTTCTGTTGGTTTTGTTATCAACGTGGTAATTTATGCTGTTAATTTTCATAATATTGAACCAGCTGTGCATTCCTGTTACAAATCCCCCCTGGTTATAGTGTATGATCTTTGTGTTATATTGTTATAATCTCCTTGCTTGCATTTTATTTAAAATTTTTGCATCCATATACATTGGGGAAATTGGTCTTTAGTTTTTTCTGTTTTTTTTCTTCTTTTTTTCTCTCCCTGTTTTATGTATAAGTACTACTTTTATGTTGTAAAAAGAATTTGGTTGGACACCTTTGCTTATTTTTACAAATAGTTCACATGGTATTGAAATTAGTTGTTCTTTAAATGTTTGGTAGAGTCATTTATGAATCCATCTGTGTCAGAGCATTTTTTTCCTTGGGGAGATCATTGTTGGCTTGTTCAGTTTCTTTTTCTAAGACAGGATTATTTCCTTTTCTATAAATCTGGTCAGTTGATATTTTTGTGAATATTCTTCCATTTCACTTAGATTATCAGACTTATAGGCGTATAATTGGGCAAAATAGTTCCGAATAATTACTTTAATTTCCTCTTCAGTGGTAGTGAATCTGCTCTTTCCATTATTGATAATGGTAATTTTTCCTCTTTTTTAAAAATCAAATTAACTGATAGATAATCTATTTTATAGTTCCCCCTCCCCAGAAAGCCAGTCTTACTTTTATTTGTTACTTGAATTTTTTTTCAATGTTATTAATCTTCCCTTTATTTTTGGAATTTCTAATTTGGTGCTTAATTGGGCTTTAAAATTTGTTCTTTTTGTAGTTGTACTCCCAATTAATTGATCTACTCTTTCACTATTTTATTGATGTAAGTGTTTAGACATATAAAATTTGCCTTAAGTATTGCTTTGGCTGCATCCCATAAATTTTGATATGTTGCCTCATTATTGTCTCTCTTTAGTGAAATTATTGATTATTTCTATATTTTGCTCTTTTATCCATTCATACTTTAGGATTAGATTATTTAATTTCCAATTAAATTTATAATCTATGCTTCCACAGTCCTTTATTAAATGTACTTTTTATTGGATTATGATCTGAAAAAGCTGCATTTCATATTTCTGCTTGTTTGCATTTGGTTGTGAGGTTTTTATGCCTTAACCCATGGTCAGTTTTTGTGTAGGTGCTATGTGGCAGTGAGAAAAAGGTATATCCCTTCTTATTTCCATTCAGTTTTTTGAAGAGCTGTATCATATCTAAATTTTCTAAAATTCTATTCATCTCCTTAACTTTTCTCTTTTTTCTGTTAGATTTATCTAGTTCTGAGAGGGCAAAGTTGAGGTTCCCCCACTAGTATAATTTTACTATTTTCTCCTAGCTGCCCCATATGATTGCTGACCCTCCTATTTTTTTTATCTCAGCTGAATCATGATAGATTTTGCTCCAATTGCTTACTTTTACTCTGTAAGTATCGCTTTGCATTAAGAGTGTTTCTTGTAAGCAAGATATTGGAGAATTCTATTTTTAATTCACTCTGTTATCTCTACTTTTTTATGGGTGAGTTCATCCCATTCACTTTCACAGTTGTGATTACTAACTGTATTTCCCTCCATCCCATCCCCCCCATTATACTCCTCTTTCTCTTTTAGCCTGTTCCACCTCAAAAGACTGTGGTTTCATACACTGGCCTCCCAATCTTCTCTCCCTTCTATCATCTACCCCTCTCTTATTCTCCATTTCTCTTACTTCCTTGTAGGACAAGACAGATTTTTATATATAATTGAGTGTGTCTGTTATTCCCTCTTTGAGCTAGTTATGTTGAGAATAAAGTACAAGTGTTACCACTACCACCATCTTTTTGTCAGTGAAAAGCTCTTCCTGTAGTGCCTCTTTTACGTGAGGTGATTTACCCCATTCTCCTTCTCCTTTCCCCTTTTTCCTGGTGCATCCCTCTTTCTCAAACCTTCATTTTATTATTTTCTTGACATACTACCAAGGAGATTATAGCAATATCACAAAGATTATACACTGTGACCAGATGGGACTTATAACAGGAATACAGGGTTGGTTCAATATTAGGAAAACTATCAACAGAATCAATATCCATAACAAACCCAATAGAAATCATGATTTTCTTAATAGATGCAGAAAAAGCTTTTTACAATATACAGCATGCATTCCTATTAAACATACTAGAAAATGTAGGAATAAAGGGAGCATTTCTTAAAATAAGCAGTATCTATCTATAACCATCAGTAAGTATTATCTGTAATGGGGATAAGCTAGAAGCCTTCCAAATAAAATTGGGGGTAAAGCAACAACGCTCATTATTACTACTGTTATTCAATATAGTACTAGAAGTGTTAAGCTATTGCAATAAGAGAAGAAAAATAAATAGAAGGAATTATAATAGGCAATGAGGAAACAAAGCCATCACTCTTTGAAGATGATATGATGGTATGCTTAGAGAACCCTAGAAAATCAACTAAAGAACTTTTTGCAATAATTAACAACTTTAGAAAAGTTGCAGGCTATAAAATAAACCCACATAAATCATCAGCATTTCTTTATATGACCAAGAAAGCACAGCATCTAGATAGAAAGAGAGATTCCATTTAAAATAACTGTAAAAAACAGAACATACTTGGGCGTCTCCCTGCCTACACAAACCCGGAAACCATGAAAATAATTACAAAACACATTTCATACAAATGAAGTTAGATCTAAGCAACTGGAAAAATATCAATTGTTCACGGGTAGACTGAATCAATATAATAAGAATGACAATTCAGCTGAACTAATTTACTTATTCAGTGCCATACAAATGAAACTACCAAAAATTATTTGATAAAGCTAGAAGAATGATGACAAAATTCATGCAAAAGAACAAAAGGTCAAGAACATTAAGAGAATTAATGAAAAAAATACAAAGGAAGGTGGCCTAGATCTCAAACTATATTATAAAGCAAGAATCATCAAAACTATCTGGTACTGGCCAAGAAATACACTGGTGATCAGTGGAATAAATTAGGTACACAGTAGTCAATGACCATATAACCTAGTGTTTGATAAACCCAAAGACCCCAGCTTTTGGTATAAGAACCCAGTATTTGACAAAAACTTCTGGGAAAAAATGGAAAATGATAGGACAGAAGCTAGGTATCAATCAGCACTGCTTTTTTATAATTTGTTTATTTCTTTTTAGTTTTCAATGTTCACTTCAATAAGATTGAGTTTTAAATTTTCTCCCCTTTTCTCCTCTCTCCCCACCTCAATGTTAGCAACAAAAGTTCCACAAAGCTATTGGTGAACCTGAAAAAAACCCCCAACAACTTTTGATCAATGGCCTAGCAAGGCCATGTGTCCCATGTGTGGGCACACCTTACAGAAAGGAGAGTAGAGTTTTTTATTTCTCAGGCCGAATTACAGTTCCATCCCCTGTTTCCCCATTGACTGGGAAATGCAGAGTTTATAGCCTATCTGGAGCATCTAATTTCCCCATGTGAGTCTATGCACCTAATTACATCTCACACTCCCCACATTTCCTTGTCAACATCCTATAGCTGTCAATACCCCAGCAGCTACTCATCACCCTGATGAGTGATATGCAGAAGCAGCATTCCCAACCACATTTCCTAAACCAAGATGTCATGTAATTTGATATAGGCTCTACATATACATTCATATTAAACCTATTTTCACATTAGTCATATTGTAAATAAGAATTAGAACCAATGGGAGAAAACAACAGAAAGAGGAAACAAAAAAAGAAGAAAAAAAAAGAGAGAGTGCAAATAATATGCTTTGATCTGTATTCAGACTCCACAGTTCTTTTTCTGGATGTGGACAGCATTTTCCATCATCAATCTTCTGGAGTGGTCTTAGCTTCTTGCATTGATAGGAAGAGATTTCTATCCAAGTTAGTCATCACACATTGTGGCTGTTACTGTGTACAATGTTATTCTGGTTGAGCTCATTTCACTCAGCATCAATTCATGTAAGTCTTTCCAGGTTTTTCTGAAGTCTGCCTACTCATCATTTCTTATAGCACAATAGTATTCCATTATATTTATATACCACAACTTGTTCAGCCATTCCCCAAATAATGGGCATTCCCTCAATTTCCAATTCTTGGCCACCACAAAAACAGCTGCTAGAAATATTTTTGCATATGTGGGTCCTTTCCCCATTTGTATGCTCTCTTTGGGATACAGATCTAGATGTAGAATTGCTGGGTCAAAGGGTATGCATAGTTTTTTAGCCCCTCTTGCATAGCTCCAAATTGTTCTCCAGAATGGTTGGATCATTTCACATCTCCACCAAAAATGTTCCAATTTCCCACATCTTCTCCAACATTTATCATTATCCTGTTTTGTCATGTTAGCCAATCTAATAGTTGAGATGTGGTACCTTAAAGTTGTTTTGATTTGCATTTATCTTGTCAATAGTGATTTAGAGGATTTTTTCATGTGACTATAGATAGCTTTCATTTCTTCATCTGAAAATTGCCTATTCATATCCTTTGACTGTTTATCAATTGGGAAATGACTTGTATTCTTACAAATTTGACTCAGTTCTCTATATATTTTAGAAAGGAGGCCTTTATCAGAGACACTGCCTCTAAAAATTCCTTCCCAGTTTTCTGCTTCCCTTCTAATCTTGGTTGTATTGGCTTTGTTTATGCAAAGCAATTTTCATTTTAACATAATAAAATCATCCATTTTGCATTTCATAATGTTCTCTATCTCTTCCTTAGTAATAAATTCTTCCCTTCTCCATAAATCGGACAGGTAAACTATTCCTTGCTGTCCCAGTTTTCTTATAGTATCAGCCTTTATATCTAAATTTTGTACCCATTTTGACTGTATTTTGGTATATGGTGTAGTATGTTGCTTTATGCCTAGTTTCTGCCATACTGTTTTCCAGTTTTCCCAGCAGTTTTTTTGTCAAATATCTAGTTCTTATCCCAGAAGATGGTATCTTTGAGTTTATTGAACAGAAGATTACTATAGTCATTGATTACTGTGTCTTGTGTACCTAACCTGTTCCATTGATCCACCATCTATTTCTTAGCCAGTACCAGGTAGTTTTGATGATTGTTGCTTTATAATAAAATTTGAGAACTGGCATGGCTAGGACATCTTCACTTGCATTTCTTTTCATTAATTCCCTTGACATTCTGTTCCTTTTGTTTTTCCAGATGAATTTTATTATTTTTTTTAGCTCTGTAAAATAATTACTTGGTAGTTTGATTGGTATGGCATGGAATAAGTAAACTAATTTAGGTAGAACTGTCATTTGCACTATATTAGTTCAGACTACTCATGAGCAAGTGACATTTTTCCAGTTATTTAGATCTGACTTTATTTGTGTGAAAAGTGTTTTGTAATTATGTTCAGAGTTCCTGGGTTGGTTTTGGTAGGTAGACTCCTAAATATTTTATAATGTCTATGGTAACTTTAAATGGAATTTCTTTATCTTTTGCTGTTGGGCTTTATTAATAATATAAAGAAATACTGATGATTTATGTGGGTTTATTTTATGTCCTGCAACTTTGATAAAGTTGTTTATTATTTTAATTATTTTTTTACTTGATTCCCCTGGATTCTCATCATATCATCTGCAAAGAGTGATAGTATTGTTTGCTCAATGCCCATTCTAGTTCCTTCAGTTGCTTTTTCTTTTCTTATTGATAAAGCTGATATTTCTAGCGCATTATTGAATAACAAAGGTGATAATGGACATCGTTGTTTAACCCAGATCTTATTGGAAATGCTTCTAGCTTATCCCCATTACATATAATGCTTGCTGATGGTTCTAAGTAGATGCTACTTATTATTTTAAGGAAGACTCCATTTATTTGTATGCTTTTTATGTTTTGAATAAAAATGGGTGTTGTCTCTTGTCAAAAGCTTTTTCTGCATCTATTGAGATAATCATATGATTTCTGTTAGTTTTGTTGTTGATGTGGTAAATTATGCTGACAGTTTTCCTAATATTGAACCAGCCTTGCAATCCTGGTATAAATTCTACTTCGTCATAGTATATTATCCTCAAGATAAGTTGCTGTAATCTCTTTGTTTAAAAAATTTGCATCTATATTCATCGATAATTTTCTTTCTCTGTTTAGATTCTTTCTGGTTTAGGTATTAGTACCATATTTGTACCATAAAATGAATTTGATAGGACTCTTTCTTCACCTATTTTCCCAAATAGTCTATATAGTATTGAAATTAATTGTTTTTTAAATGTTTCATATAGTTCACTTGTAAATCCATCTGTCCCTGGAGATTTTTTCTTAGGGAGTTCATTGATGGCTTGTTCGATTTATTTCTCTGAAATGCTGTTATTTAATTATTTTGTTTCCTCTTCTGTTAATCTGGGCAATTTATGTTTTTGCAAATATTCATCCATTTCACTACAATTATCAAATTTATTGGCATATAGTTGGACAAAATAGCTCTTAATTATTGTTTAATTTCCTCTGCTTTGATGGTGAATTCACCTTTTTCATTTTTGATACTAGTAATTTGTTTTTCTTTCTTTTTTAAAAAATCAAATTAACCAAAGATTTACCTATTTTATTGTTTTTTTAAACCAGCTCTTAGTTTTATTTATTAATTCAATAGTTTTCCTTAATTTCAATTTTATTAATCTCTCCCTTGGTTTTAAGAATTTCTAAGTTGGTATTTAATTGGGAATTTTTAACTTGTTCTTTTTCTAGCTTTTTTAGTTGCATGTGCAATTCATTTACCTCTTCTTTCTCTATTTTATTCATGTAAGCATTGAGAGGTATAAAACTTCCCCTCAGAACCACTTTCACTGTGTCCCATGAGTTTTGGTATGTTATCTCATTATTGTCATTCTCTTGGATGAAGTTATTGATTGTGTCTATGATTTGTTCTTTGACCCACTCATTATTTAGAATTAGATTATTTAGTTTCCAATTAATTTTTAGTCTATCTTTCCATGGCTCTTTACTATGTATAATTTTATTGCACCATGATCTGAAAAGGATGAATGTAATATTTCTGCCTTTCTGCATTGGATTGTGAGGTTTTTATGCCCTAGTACATGTTAAATTTTTGTGTAGGTGCCATGTACTGCTGAGAAAAAGGTATATTCCTTTCTATCTCCATTCAATTTTCTTCAGAGGTCTACCATATCTAACTTTTCTAAGATACTATTCAATTCCTTAACTTCTTTCTTGTTTATTTTGTGATTAGATTTATCTAGTTCTGAGAGGGGGGAGTTGAGGTCCTTCACTAGTATAATTTGCTATTTCTTTCTTTAACTCCCTTAACTTCTCCTCTAAGAATCTGAATGCAATGCCACTTGGTGCATACATGTTTAGTAATGATATTACTTCATTGTCTATGGTGCCTTTTAGCAGAATGTAGTTTCCTTCCTTATCTCTTTTAATAAGCTCTACTTTTTGCATTTGCTTTGTCTGACATCAGGATTGCTACCTCTGCTTTTTTTTTTCCACTTCAGCTTCAACATAATATACTCTACTCCAGCCTTTTACCTTTACCCTGTGTGTGTCACTTTGCTTCAAATGTATTTCTTGTAAACAATATTTTGTGGGATTCTGGTTTTTTATGTATTCTGCTGTTGGCTTCCATTTTATGGGAGAGTTCACCCCATTCACATTCACAGTTATTATTACTATCTGTGTCTTTCTCCCCATCCTATTCCCCCCATTTGTGCTTTTCTTTCTCCCTTTTTCCTTTCACTCCTCACTAGAGTTTTTTTAACCACAGGCTCCCTCAATCTGCCTTCCCTTCTATCAGCCCCCTCATTTTTCTTTCCCGTTTTGCTTACTACTTCTTCCCTCTCTTCTATTCCCTTTCTCTTTTCTTTCCTCTTTCCCCTCCTTCTGCCTATACGGCAAGTTAGATTTCGATACCTAACTGAATGTGTTTTTCCCTCCTTGAGCCAAATCCAATGAGAGTAAGGTTCAAACAATGCTCATCTCTCTCCCTTCTTTCTCTCTACTGTAATATATCTTTGTGTCTCTTCATATGATGTAATTTACCCTTTTCTGCCTCCTCCTTTCAGCTCTTCTCCTATTACAATCCCTTTACACCACTTAATTAGGTCATCATATCAAAGTCAACTTAAACCTAGACTATTCCTTCTAAATGTTGTAATAAAGATATAGTTATCAAGAGTTACAAGTATCATCATCCTCATGTAGGGATGCAAACAGTTTGCCCTTATAGGATAATATGTTTTTTTTTTCTGTTTGCCTTTTTATGCCTCTCTTAAGTCTTGCATTTAAAGATCAAATTTTCTGTTGAACTCTGGCCTTTTCATCAGGAAAATCTGGAAGTCCTCCATTTCACTGAATATCCCACCTCCTCCCCTGAAAGATCATTCTCAATTTGCTGGGTAGTTGATCCTTGGTTGTAATCCAAGCTCCTTTGCCTTATGGAATATCATATTCCAAGCCCTCTGATCTTTCAATGTAGAAGCTGCAAGGTCCTGTGTAATCATGACTGTGGTTCCACAATATTTATATAGTTTCTTTCTGACTGCTCGCAGTACTTTCTCCTTGACCTGATAATTCTGGAATTTGTCTACAATATTCTGTGGTGTTTTCAATTTGGGATCTCTTTCAGGAGGTGATTAGTGGATTCTTTCAATAACTATTTTACCCTCTCTTTCTAGGTCCTTAGGGCAGTTTTCCTTGATGATTTCTTGAAAGATCCTTCCCAGGCTCTTTTTTTGATCATGGCTTTCAGGCAGACCAATAATTCTTAAATTATCTCTCCTGGATCTATTTTCCAAGTCAGTTGTCTTTTTTTCCCCCCATGAGGTATTTTACATTTTCTTCTATTTTTTCCATTCTTTTGATTTTGTTCCACTGATTCTTGATGTCTCATAGAGTCATTAGCTTCCACTTGCCCAATTATAATTTTTAACAAATCATTTTCTTCATAGTTTCTGCACTTCCTTTTCCATTTGCCCAATTTTACTTTTTAAGGAGTTGTTTTCTTCAGTGTATTTTTTTTAACATTTTGTCAATTGTATTTTTGTTTGTTTGTTTGTTTGTTTGTTTGTTTGTTTTGGCTAGGCAATGGGGTTAAGTGACTTGCCCATGGTCACACAGCTAGTAAGCATTATGTGTCTGAGGCCGGATTTGAACTCAGGTCTTCCTGAATCCAGGGCTGGTGCTCTATCAACTGTGCCACCTAGCTGTCCCTTGTCAATTGTATTTTTAAAGGAATTACTCAATTTTTCTTCTACCTCTCTTATTTGACTTTTAAAATCCTTCTTGATCTCTTCCAAGAAGGGTTTTTGGGTTTGAGACCAGATCATATTCCCTTTTGAGGTTTCAGATGTGGGTATATTGACAATATTGTCCTCTCCTGAATTTGTGTTTTGATCTTCCTTGTCATCATAATACTTCTGTATGGTCATTGTTTTTCTTTGTTGTTTTTTGCTCATGGTGTTTGTCTTTTTTCTGGTTTTTAAAGTTGATCTTTGTTTCTGGGGCACCGGGAGCATTGTACCACAATTCTTGTGTGGGGGCTAGGGACCTGGTTGCTGGTTTTGTGTGCTGGGGCCTGAGGTGCTGGCAACTGGAGGCTGTAGTATCTGGCAGCTGACTTCATGCTGAGCTGGAGCTGCTGGTGGTGGCTTCTGTGTGCCTGGTGTTGGCATTTACCTGCTCCACCACCCTGGCGCCCAGGATCTCCTGCTGTTTTGCTGAGGTGGGATTTGCTGCTGGCTTGCTGGGATACCTCCTGTCTTATGCTGGTCCCCTTCAACCACAGCAAGAGGGCCCTTTCCTGTTAATACCTCCAACCTTCAGAGCTAAAAGACTGTTACACCTCATCTTTCTGCTGGCTCCACTACTCCAGTATTTTTCCTGGGGCAATATTCTCTGGGTTTTTCAAGGTCAATAAAGAAGTGTGAGAGTGACTCACTGCTTATTCCACCATCTAGGCTCCCAGAATAGACCAGCACTTCTTAAACTGTGGGTAGTGACCACATGTGGGGCTGTGTAAGTGAATGTGGGAGTCACAAAAAATTTGGCAACAGTAAAAGATTTCTGAATTGCAACAACAAAAAATAAAAGCAAAATCAATCATGTACTGAGTCTGAGGTATTTCTGGCAGTTCTTGCACATGTGGCATCGTACAACTTCACTGCAGCCTTGATTCTGAACATACAACATGCCCAATTTGCATTGTACATGCCATCAAACCATGCAACACCAGCAAACGCTGCCAGAAACACCTTGGCTCAGATTTGAGACTATTGTATGTTATGAATTTCAGTGTTTTTACTGTACCTACACAGTGTTCTGCTCTTATAGAAACATAACAGTTTAATTACGGAAAATAGATCTTTTTAATATTTTCCTACCATCACTCCTTAGCATATAATTATCAAATTAGTATAAATTTGGATTATATTGTGTTAGAATGTTTGATTTTAAAAATTGCTGTCTCCTTGTTTTATAGAAACCCAAGTGTTTAATTGAAGCAAGATAAAATCCCTTTAATAATATTTCTCAATCACCACCACTTTATGTATATGTAAGTGTGAACATCAATTTTAAAAAAATTAAATACAAACATGATTTCACAAACTAAAGCTAGTATGTGTTTGAGAAATTATTAGCAATATTCACTTATATTTTAGCAAAAATATTTTTCAGTTATGGACACGTGGCTAAATTTAGATGGAAGAGGTAAAAATACTCATGACAATGTGGCAGAGTCTTCACCACCTGGTTGTAGTACACTTAAATTGACAAGAAAACAAAATATGTTTAATCATGTGGCTCTCATGAGGGTGAAATTTAAACAGATTGTTGAAATTGAAAGATGAAGTTGTTATATTTTTGACTGAGCAGGAATTCATTAAAAATTTTTAATAATGATTTCTAGCTTTCAAAACTGTGTTATTTGTCAGATATTTTTAAAAAACTCAGTGATTTAAACATATCACTTCAGATAAAAAATCGCAATATATTTATGTTAAAAGATAAAATTGAAAGTTTTACTAAAAAGTTAACATATAAAAGAATAAGGTGGAAATGATTTTTTAAAAATGTTTACAGTACAGATGATTTTCTAATTGAAAATAATTGTTCCAAGGATTCAATTGTAAGAGTTATAATGGGCATCTGACGTGCTTGTAGATACAGTTTCAGAAATACTTCCCTTCAAATTTTGATTCTGAAAAACTAAATTGGGTTCATAAACCATGCTCAACTATAATAAAAAAAAATCAGTCATCTGTCATTAAAAGAATTTGCTGAGTTATGAAGCAATACAGGTTTAAAACTTGAGTTTCATAAAAAACATTAAATGAATTTTGGCTTGGAATTAGGAAAAAATTTCCAACAATTTCTGAAATGGCATTCTCAGCATTGATGATGATAAAATCAAAATATCAATCAACTTTGAAAAAGGTTGAAGATGCTCTAAGTCCTGCAGTACCAATTATTCCACCTAGATTTAATTCTTTATGTAAAAATAAACAAACACATCCATCTCATTAGTATCAAAATTTACTTTCATCTTTAATGATGGTAAAATTATATGTATACCAAAGAATTGTTTTAAAATAAATTTCTTTATGGTTTATTATCAGTAAATGTTTGATATGTATACCTATTTTATATACCTATACATCTAGGGTTGCATAAAATTTCTCTGGCAAAGAGGGGTCACAAGAGGAAAAAGTTTAAACTACACTAATATACACCACCATCTCACATTGTCTACCAAGATAAGTTCAATTGTTGTTTAAGAGACTTGCCCCTTGTTGTTTAAGCAGACCTTGGCCTGGAGATGTTTACTCTTCACAGGGACCAAACCTAATCCTGAGATTTTTCATCTGATCTTCTCAGATTGTCCCAGGAGGGCCCCAGTTGTGCTCCTATTTTTATTTAGTTTAACCCATATTTTGTTTTCCCTGATATGCTATTTTATCTCTTTTATGTGGGAAAATCTTGAGAGCTTGGAATTTTCTGAACTACTCCTCCATATTCCCTTAATCCTCTCCCCTATGATACTTTTTTGAACCTATTTCCCTTCAATCACGTATCCTTGGAGCCTCTGACCTAAATCATTCCCCATCTTCTTCCCATGAGGGGTATCTGTGGAGTGGAAGACATATCTTTCAAATTCATAATTAATTTTTTTATATAAAAAAGAAAATGAGTTTTATGACTCAAAACTAAATTGATTAACACTAACAACATGCTTCTGTGGAGCATCTAGTTTTTGACCTCAAGAAACTTGAGTTCTAGATATGCATACAGGAAAAGATAATGCATGAAATAAAAGTATGTACTAAAGATAACATGAGGGAGGATTCTAGGAAGATGGTGGGGTAGGTCAGATAACTTTAAGCTACCTAGATTTCCTCCGTAAACAAGACAAAATAGTGCCTTAGGATGAATGTAGAACAGCAAAAATAAATAAAAGTTGGAGCACCACAGTGATCTTCCTGGGACAACTGGAGAAGATCTGAAGAAAGATCCCAGAATGGAGGTTTGACCAAAGTGAAGTGTAGACACCTCCAGGCTAGCTCTAATGAAACAACAAGCTGCAAGCCCTGGGGACAGCCATGCTGGGAGATAGCCTCAACCTCAGCCATGGGAATTTTCACCTTCCAGATAGTGTGGGGAGTCAGGCATCTGAGTGGGGGAAGATTGAGGGAGCCTCTGCTGACAAGGATAGGCAGGCCCAGCTGTGCTGTCAAGACATGGTCCTGGGCAAGAAGGAACTAGCACATGCCTGGTGAATGTAGAAGCAGTGGAGTGGTATGTGAAATGTAAGAAAAGCAACTTATCTGGACAACAGATCAAGAAGAGGAAACTCAGAATACTCAGACTACCTGAAAGTCATGATCAAAATATAATCTTGGTACAATAATACAAGGAATAATTAAAGAAAATTGTCCTGAAGTGTTAGAACAGGAGGGGAAAATAGACATAGAAAAAAATCCATGAAACACCACCTGAAAGAAATCTTTGGAGGAAAACTTACAGAAATATCATAGACAAATTATGAAACCCCCAGTTTAAGGAGACAATAGTAAAGTAGCAAAAAACAAAACTAAAACAAAAAACCTCAAAAAACAAAAGTAAATGAAAACTAAAAAAAACAATTAAAATATGGCAGAGGCACAATTAGGATTATACACAACCTAGCAATGGCTACACTGAAAGATTGCAATCTTGGAACACTGTATGTTGAAGAACAACAGGATAAGAGTTATAGCCAAAAATATCATACGCAGCAAAGTTAAGCATAATCCTGAATGATAAAAAATGTATATTCAATGAATTGAGAGACTTTCAGGATTTCATTTCAAAAAGACCAGAACTTAATAGAAAATTTGGTATACAAGACTAATTACAAGGAACTCAATAAGAACAATTGTTTACTTTTTACATATGGAAATGTAAAACATATGTCTAAGATTATCATTTGTATTTAGGTAATTTGAAATAAAGAGTGGGTTAGAGCTGATTTTTCAAAGCAAAATGATGTAGAAAAAGTTAAAAAGAGTAAATATCGTACATAAACGAGATGGGAAAGTTAGAACTGATACAGAGGAATTAGATGGGGGAGGAGGGTGGGTAGTTATGGAACTCTACTCTCATCAGGAATAGGTTAAAGGGGAAACAACATATATATTTAGAAGAGTATAAAAATCTTCTAAATTCAGAAAGAAATAATATGGTAAAGGATTAAGGTGGTGGGAAGAGGATAAGGGAGGGATTCTTGGAGGGGGATAGGTTAAGGAATAGCAGGGCATATTTAGCAGGTAGAAGAACAATAGTGAAGTGAGTAGGGATAGGAACAGGATAAAAAGGATAGTGAGGAAAACAGGAAAGAGGAAAATATACAAGCAATTATAGTTTAGAATGTAAAAGGGATGAATTCACCTATAAAATGGAAACTGACAGCAGATAATTTTACTAACTAATCTATTTATGTGAATTACTAACAAATTACTAAAAAATTAAATTACTAAAAAAAATCATGCTGAGTCAGGAAAAATAATAACAAAGTTCATTTGAAAGAGCACAGAGTTAGGAACTTCAAGGAAACCAGGGGAAAAAGATGTGACAGAACTAGATTCAGCAGTATCTGATATTAAACCATATTATAAGGTGAGAGCAGTGTTGAAGTATAAAATGGATAATTTTGATTTTTTTAAGTTAAAAATTTCCTGTATAAATAAAACCTATGTAGCCAAAAATAGAGGAAATGCAGAAAATTGAGAAAAATCTCTAATAGATATCTCCCAGATAGAATGTGATTGGGTTGGAATATTGTGGTGTCAGAAATTCTAAGTTGGTGGATTTAGAAAAATATAGGAAGACTTGGGCTTATGAAGGAAGATGCTGTCTACCTTCAGAGAAACAGACAACAAGTGGAAATAAACATAATACAATCTTATGTAGATGTGTTTGAATGTATATGCGTCTATAGTGTACATTTGTGGGTATGTATGTATATGTATACATATATGTGTATATATACATACTTAATTAGAGTTTTCTTGGGAAGGGAAGGAGGGGAAATAATAAAGTAAAAAATGCACAGCAGAGGATAAAAGAAGACATACAAGGAAGCAAAAAAAAGATGGACAGTTTTGAAAATAATGTGTTATATTCATTTTATGTGTTTTCTATTTCCATTGAAGTGGAAATTTTTTGCTTTATATTGAATCCTCTCATATTCTGCTGTGTACATGCCAATGTTTCTTTTTATTATTTTGTATTTAAGTTTAAAATAATTTTTAAAGTTATAAAAAATAAAACGAGTTGTTTCAACTCTAAGTGCCAGATATTAGTGGAAAGGATGCTGTGAGCTCTAGACATCAGGACATTCTTGTTTGACTTGGGTCTTGAAGGATGGATAAAGTTAATGAACAGATAGAAGAGAGAAAGGCTCTTCAGGAAGGAGCAACAAGAGTTGAAGAAAAGCTTCATAGATGGGAATAGGCTTGGTATACATTAGATACACAGAGATTAACTTATCTGGAGCAAGGAAAAAGTCAGAAGAGTCATGGGAGAATAAGTACTGCAGGTCTTATGACATAAAGAGAGAAGAGAAGTGATATACAAGTGAATATAAGCAGTAATCCAAATAGATGTTCAAATCCCTTGGGGAAAAGAAGGAATGCTATGAAGTCAAGGCAGTTAGGCAGACTGGATATACGGCATTAAGATTCAAGTCTAACCAGGAGGAAGAGGATTCATGGATGAAGTAAGAGACCTACAAGAAGACTCTGAAGCAGATATCTCTGAACCACATACATTTTACAGGAACCTCCATGATGTCAGTTAAAAATTCCCAGATTTAAAAATTCCCAAATTCAGAATCCATTGCATACTACTATTTTTCTAGTGGGAGCATAGGACCCAGGAGGCTAAGAGTCAGAGAGTGATTGAGTAATTATTTCCCTTTTCTGTAATGTAGAGTCATGACAATCAAATCCCAGAGGCCCCTAAACTAAGTAAATATTTCTTCATTGAACCCAGGCACTAGTCCCACATTTCCATCAACTCTACTAGGGGACCCTCATATCTTATGACCATCTCATTTTAAAAGGGAACAGATATCTATGATCTGAACTTTTGAATTTGAATTTGCTTTCATCTGATACAGAGAAAGAGACAAAACAGAGATGGTTAATATTATCTGAGATTACCACTGACTAGCAGGGTAAGAGTTAGGGAAGCACAGATTTGTATTAGATAGTTTTTTGGGGGTGTCATTAAAGAGTGAGCTTTTGCCTTTTTCCCACTCTCAGATCTTACTCCTAAATTAATATGAAAGAGTCATTAATAGCAGCCTCAGAATTTGGAGATTGGTATAGGGAGAAGGCAAGAGTCCCAAATAGACAAAGGAACATGGGGGGCAAATTAGCAGTATTGTATTAGAAGAAAAAATTACAGAGCTCTAAGATGAGGATTTGTGAGAAGGGTAGTGTGGTGTGATGATCAGATCAGTCCCAGCTAACACTGTGATGTGTAGCAAATTATTCCCTGTCTTTGGTCTTCCTTCATTTTGTCTTCACCCGTCAGCAGCTATCCTGCCAACCACATTAGGATACTGAGAGGATCAAAGGAAATGATGGTTTAGAGATTAGACTCTATGTCACCCACACCATGCAAATACCAGGTGGTGTACTGTAATTAGATTCAAGGTGGTTTTTTTTTTTGTTTGTTTGAGCTGGGAAAAGTAATCCTATCCGGGCTAAACTTCCTCTGTATCCCCCCTCCCAATGAGTATATATATAGTATTTAATGCACCAAGGGGAAGGGAAAGAGTAATGAGAGAAAGTAGGGAGGAATCATTCATTTTTTTTTTTTATTCTTATTTCAGGATTGAGTGGGCATGGTCTCTGGTGAACCATCAACAATTGGGGAGAACCTTAAAAGGAGTACATCCTGCCCTGTTTGGTGGCTCTCTTTTCTCTGCAAACCACTTCTATGCCAAGGACAAAGATCTTGGGACTAAAGTTGTTGAAACTGTTGTCTCTTAATTGTTTTTTCCAAATTTCCTCCTCCGCATGACCTGAGTCCTGTCCTTGGAACCTATTTTTGCCTCTGTATAGGTATGATTGTTGAATGTCAGATGATGGAATTGAGGAACAACTGGATAAGCATATCAATCCCCATCTTCTCTTAATGTCTTCATAGCCTCCCCATGAGCTGATATATTAATTTCCAAGCAGGAGAAGAGGCCAGCAATGCAAGAGTTACTTTTGTATCAGATCCAGTAATTTGAGGTGAAGATTGGTCATCTCTTATCTGTGCAACTGGGGAGTTATGGGATCAGCAAATTAGAGCTCATGTATCATTCTTCCACATTGTAAGCCTCTATTCCTATAATCAATCAGTGAATAAATAAACATTTTTAAGCACCTCTATGTATCAGGCACTGTACTAAGTACTTGGGATAGGAAAGGAGGCAAAAGACAGTCCCAGCCCTCAGAAAGCTTGCAATATAATAGTGGAGATAACATGCAAACAAATTTATATGAAACAAGCTACATATAAAATAAGTTGGAAGCAATTAACTAAGGAAAGGCATTAGAATTAAGACATGCTGGGGAAAGCTTCTTGTAGTAAGTGGTATTTTAATAAGATCACATCATTATATTTTGGGTATAAGTAGGCATTTTATAGCTAGAGTTATTCTTAAACTGCAAATTGCATTTTTCCTTTCAAGTTTTATGGTATTTTAAATTCCTGGGTAAAATGATTTTGTGAAAGAACATTGTGGTGAAATTTTGCATAATATAAAAAGAAAATTTAAATGATCATGCCTTAATTCATAGTTTTGGTATATATTTATTAAACTCAAAATTTCCAAATTATAAGGGACTGCAATGACCCATCTCATTCACGAATTTCTTCCACAGAATCCTATGACTTGTCCGTGGTCACATGGTAATTAAGTGTCAAAGGCAGGCCTTTCTGACTCCAAGTCCAGGATCTCTTCTACAGGTAGATGGGACAGTGAATAAAGCCTTGGATTTGGAATGAGGAAGAGAAGGATTAGACATAGCTAGGTGGGGAAATGCATAGAGCACTGGATCTGGGGTCAGGAAGATCTGAGTTCAAATATGACTTCAGACACTTGTTAGCCATGTGACCTCAGGCAAGTCATTTTACCTCAGTCTACCTGAGTTTCTTCATCCGTAAAATGCTAATAATATCATTTATCTCCCAGGATTATTGTGAGGCTAAAATGAGATATTTGAAGAGACATTGTAAACCTTAAAACACTTTATAAATGTCACTAATGGTATTATTAGCTTTCCTCAGAATCTCATTAGCTGTGAGACCCTGGATCAAACAGGCAATCACTAAATCTTTATTAAGTAGCACATGTTAAGCACTAGGGATACAAAGAAATGTAAAAGACAGTATCTGCCCTTAAGGAGCTTACAATCTAATGAGGGAGACATGTAAATAGCTATGTACAGCTAATCTATATACAGAATAAATTAGAAATTACAAATAGTGGAAAGGCACTAGAAATGAGAGGGATTGGAAAAGGCTTCCTGTAAGAGATGGGATTTTAGCTAGGACTGGAAAGAAGCCAAGGACACCAGGAGACATAAATGAGGAGAGGACATATTCCATGCATGAGAGACAGACAGTGAAAAAGCCTGGAGTTGGGAAATAGAGTATATTGTTTAAGAAATAGCAAACTAATGAAGAGGGCAGTGTCACTGGATTGCAGGGTACATACTTGGTGAGTATTCAAATAAATAGGACTAGAAAGGTTGTTGCTCGGGCCGGTAGGAAATCAGGGCTTAATTGCCAATAGAGGATTTTATAATCTATGCTGGAGGTGATAGGGAGCCACTGGAGTTTAATGAGTAGAGTAGTGATGGTCAGATTTGCACTTTAGGTACCTTTCTTAGCCTTAGTTTTGCAATTAGTAAAGTGGATAAGTAATACCTGTAGCTTTTGCCTCACAGGGTTGTCATGAGGATCAGATGATATAATGTATGTAAAGAAAGATCTAACAAATGTCAGTTATTATAATTATAACTGTCATATTGACACTCTTTGGGTCTCTGAGAATTTCCATTAATAGACACTCATTCCTTCAAGTTGTAGTTCATATCATTTTAAAGACGTTTTCTTTATATTTAACTAAAATAGACCCTCATCAAACTTAAACTCCCAGGAAGGCTCTTGACCTCTTGAACCACCCAGAATAAGGCTGTGAAAAGGCAATGTTTCAGGAATTTAAAGAAATTCAGCATTCCTTCTAAGTGTTCTCTTCTCTTGGCAAAATGTCCTTTTAAAACCATCCGCATAGTACGTAGTTTTTAGATGATTCATCAAGCTGCCTTCCTTTCTCTGGACAAGCCTAGTTTACCAATCAACATGTCTTCCCTATCACAGAAGTGTGGTGTCCGTATGGAATTCCAAGCTCCAGAAATGATTTGACCGCTGTAGCTGATCGGATAGCAAGAGTATCATAATCTTTCTCAATTCCCCAAAAGTACATGAGAGATGGAATTGGCAAGACCTAGAGAGGAAAGATCTTGATTTTCTTACTTCTAGCTTTGAGAATGAAGACATAACATTCCACTCTCTCTTCCTATCCCTGTGGAGAGAAAGAATTTGAGAAGACGATATTTAGAGAAGTTGGCATTAAGTCATCAATCTCCACCAAAGAAAAGAGAGTCCCATACCAATGGGCTTTGAGGTTTAGGTTACATTCACATATGAGAAGGAACATTGGTGAGTGAGAAACAGAAAATGCCTTAAAGAAAGCAGATGATTGATGGATTAAGCTCCTGGAGGAGGCAAGAGAGGATAATAATTTATGTTATATAGAATTTTCAGATTTAACTAAATACTATCCTCACAACAACCTTATCAGATACATAGGGCAACTACTATTCCATTGCTCATGTGAGGAAGCTAAGGCACAGAGAGTTTCAGTGACTTGCCTGTGGCTACATAGTGAGAGAACAACTTTCCTGTCTTCAAGTTCAGTGATCTTTCCTTTAGGGACTTCTCATTCAAGGCATATGGGTCAAAGGTAAAGGGTTTTATCTTGGCAATTAAGTCATATTCCTCCTCTAAAAGAGAAAAGAAATTATGGAGATCATCCAAAGTGTGGGAGAAGGAAACTGTGAGAATTTTCACCAGATAACCTTAATCTCAGTGTAGTAAGGGACTGCATCATTGCTGTGAGCATAAGGAATATAGGTAAGTTTAGGACAGGGGCTTGAGGAGAGAGGAGAAGGGTCAGGTGTATCATTAATTTGCTGTGTAACTATCAGAAAGTCACTTAACCTTTCTGAGCCCCAGCTTCCTCAACTATAAAAACAGGATAATTGACTTATTTTGCTTGCCTACTCCAAGGTAAGAATTTTATTTAGAGTTGGAGGAAGGTGATTAAATAAGAAGTAACAATAAATAGAAAAAAGATCATAAATAAAATGTTTTTAAATAGAAAATGAATGTTCAGAAGGAAAAAATAACAAATACGGTAATTTTATTACCTTGTTAAACTTAATGTAAATTAAAAAAACCTTACGTAACAGAAGATTATGGGTTTACATATAATCCTCTTTTTGTTCTTAAATGTTAGACATTTTATTTTTATGGATGATTTCAAGCTCATAATAAAAAGGGAAAAAATATTAAGAGAAAACCAATATATCTTGGCTTCTTAAATGGTTGTAATGAGGATCAAAAGAGAGAGATAATGTAAAGCACGTTGTAACAGTAAATCTCCATGTTCCCTCAGTAGATTCATATACAAGATGAAGAGCAGCAACCTCACCTCAGTGACTGAGTTCACCCTCCTTGGCCTCTCCAGCTGGCCTGAGCTCCAGGTGTACCTCTTCCTCCTCTTCCTCATGATCTACCTGATGATCTTGCTGGGAAACCTGCTCATTGTGTTGATATTAGTGAACACATTCCTCCATATGCCCATGTACTTTTTCCTCACCAATCTGTCCATAATTGAAGACTGTTATACATCTTGTGTGTTCCCACAGATGCTTGGGCACTTCTTTGCAAAAATAAAGTCCATCTCCTACTCCTGGTGTGTCACACAGGTCTACTCATTCCTGTCCTTTGGCATCGCAGAATGTTGTATCCTCTCAGTGATGTCCTTTCACCCCTATCTTGCTATACAGGACTCCTTGAGATATTCAGTCACAAGGAACAGGGATATGTGTATGAGGCTGGTGACCGGATCCTGGATGGTTGACTTGATGGCATCCATGGTAGCTACAGTAGCCACAATCCATCCCTCGTGCTGGAGGGATAATGTTATCAATCATTTCTTGTGTGAAATGCCTGCCTTTCTCCACCTGTCCTGTACAGACACATCCCAAGCAGAAATTATCTCACTTATCTTTTGTGTCTTTACTCTTTTATGCCCTGTCATATTCATCACTTTCTCCTATACCGACATAATCAACATTGTCCTTCGAAGTCACTCTGCCCAGGGGTGCAGAAAAGCCTTCTCCACTTGTTCTTCTCACCTCCTTGTTGTCATCTTATTCTTTGTGACTGTAATGTCTCTTTACATGAGGTCCAAGTCCCTGTACTCCCCAGACAAGGACAAGGTGATCACAGTGTTTTATATTGCCTTTACACCTATCTTGAATCCCCTTATCTACAGCCTGAGAAATAAGGAGATGAAAATAGCACTAATGAAACTCCTAGGGAAAAAAAACAACAACAGAGGCACATAAATCATGTCCCACATCCTAGACCATGTTACAGAAAAAGGCACTGCCATGTGTATAATGCCACCCCAAGCCTCCCACCTCCACTTTGTGCCTCTTCTCAGGAGCTGAAAAACATTATTTTTATTACTTGTGAAGGATGTGCCAATCTGTGGCCCTATGGCTTTAGTTAATCTGTGATTTTGACCTATAGTGTGTGTAGACAAATGCTTTTCCTTGTTCATCATTCCCAACTTCCTCACACTCATCTGGGTCAGTATTCTAGTTTCCCCATTCCATTTTTCCATAGCCTTCCTTTATGCCCCCTGAATCCTTGTGCTATTTTGTGAACTCCCCTTTATACTCAAAATTTAATCATCCCTCCAGAAATGAATTGCATGTATTTGGTAATGATTAATATTTCTATATGTAATCCTTCAATATTATGTAAGCTCCTTGTGAGAAAGGACTATTTTATTCTTTCTATCTACAGGACATTGCATGGTGCCTGGCTCATAGCAGGAACTTAAAAAATACAATACTTCTTGAATTCAATTGAGGATCTCAGAGATTTCTCCCTCTAGGGATAGCTCTAAATGCCTCACAAAATTAAGCCTTGCAAAAATGATTTGCTTAAAGCTATATAAGTAGCACATATAGAGTTCAAATACAAGTCCTCTGACTCCAAATTCAAAACTCTTTTCCCAAAATCATGCTACTATTTCAAAGGAAAAAGAAACATAATTCCCATGTATTGTTAGATCTGGAAGAGATACTCTTTGTAAGGGTATTCCTCAGAGTTTGGTCCTAGATCTTCTTCTCTTCTTTCTCTGCACTCAATCCCCTTATATTTAACTATCACTTTCACTCAGATGACTCCCAGATTTACACATCCAGCTATGATCCTTTCCCTGAATTCCGGTCCACGTTACCAGTTGCTTACTGCACATTTCAAACTAGGTGGCTCATGCACGTCTCAGACTCAGCATATCCAAGACAGAATTCCTTATTCTTTTCCTGAAGCCCTCCCTTTCCTTAATTTCCCAATTTCTGTTGATGGTGCCATCTTCTTTCAGTCAATAAAGTTTTCAATCTTGGGGTCACCTTCATTCTTCACTTCCCAACAGTTGCCAAACTTTCTCAATTTTATGTCCACACTGTATCTCACATTTGTTCCTTTCTCTGTCCTCACAAAGTCAACACTGAGTTCATGCTCTCATTGCCTTTCACCTAGAGTACTGTAATAGTCTCTTAATTTGTCCCTTTGCCTTCAGTCTCTGTCCTCATCAATTCATTCTCCATATAACTCCCCAAAATGATATTCCTAAACCACAGGTTTGACCACATCATTCTCCTGCCCATGAAGAAGCTAAGCTCCTTCTTGCCTCTAAAATAAAACACAGCTCAGTATTTCTTGGGCTAGAATTATATCTAGCCACCACAACTCAAGTATTGGTAATTGAGGATTGCAATGCTTTCAGGCCAAGGATTAATGTCATATTACTCTCAACTGAAGGGTAATCTTTAGCTTACTAACTCCAGTTTAACTCCTTTCTACCATATGCTGGTCACACAAAAAATGTATCTCAAATAATTAATAAACCTCTTCATCAAAGCAAGAAGTAAGTAGAAATCAGTGACATTATTAAAATTAGAAAAAGACCAAAGAAAGGATAAGAGGAAATGAGTTATTCATCTGGGAGATAGATAAGATCTTAGCTCCTTCAAGGACAGAGAGAGAGAGAGAGAGAGAGAGAGAGAGAGAGAGAGAGACAGAGAGACAAAGAGACAGAGAGACAGAGAATAATTTCACAAGGGAGGGAGTTTGCTTTTAACAGCCTCCAGGGTTGCAAATGTTAGAAGTCATGGGACATATTGGACAATTCACTTCACTTACGTGTATGTTGCTCTGACAGCCATAGTTAGCTATTCAAAAGTCTATGCTTGCCTCCCTGATCAACTTTTTTGAAGTTCTCCAATCATCTGAAAATCTCCCTTCTCCATTCACAAAAGTTGGCAATACAAGAACCTAATATTCACTCAACAAATGATGAATCAAATTTTCTTATATATACCCAGGGCAGCATTGTCATCTGGATTATAATTACCACTTTATAATATAGTTTGAGACGTAATACAGCTAGACCACCGTCTTTTGAATTATTTTTCAGATTCCTTTGATATCCTTAAGGTTTTGTTTTTCCAGATGATTTTTGTCGTCATTTTTCTAGCTCTATAAAATAATATTTTGGTAGTTTGATTGGTATCACTCTAAATAAGTAAATTTATGTAGGTGGAATTGTCATTTTTATTATATCTGCTTAGCCTACCCCATGAGCAAGTGATATTTTCCCAGTTGTTCAGGTCTAACTTAATTTGTGTTAAAAGTATTTTGTAATTGTGTTCATATAGTTTCTGTGTTTGCTTGGTGGGTAGACTCCTAAATATTTTATATTGTCTACAGTTATTTTAAATGAAATTTCTCTTTCTATCTCTTCCTGCTGGACTTTGTTGGGAATATATGAAAACACTATTAGTTTTCTAATTTGGTATTAATTAGATTATGATTAGATTTCTAATTGGAGAACTTCAAAAAAAGTTGATCAGGGAGGCAAGTATAGACTTTTGAATGGCTAACTATGGCTGTCAGAGCAACAGACATGTAGGGGAAGTAAACTGTCCAATATGTCCCATGACTTCTGTATTACATTATAATTAGATTTGTAATTTAGTATTTAATTGAGGATTTTTAAGTTATTCTTTTTCTAGTTTATTTAGTTGCATTCTCAATTTATTGATCTACTATTTTTCTATTTTATTGGTGTATTGGCTGTATCCCATAAATTTTGGTATGTTGCGTTATTATTGTCATTCTCTTTAATGACACTATTGATTATTTCTACCATTTGTTCTTTTATACACTCATAATTTAGGATTAGATTATTTAATTTCCAATTAATCTTCACCTATGTTTCCATAGCCCTTTATTGAATGTATTTTTATTACATTATGATCAAAAAAAGGATGTATTTAATTTTTCTCTTTATCTGCATTTGGTTATGATGTTTTTATGCCCTAAAACATGGTGAATTTTTGCAACTATGTACCACTCAGAAAAAGGCATATTCTTTTCTCTTTTCATTCTGTTTTCTCCAGAGGTCTATTATATCTAATTTTTTTTAAAAAAAAATTCTATTCATCTCCTTAGCTTTTTTTGCTGTTCATTTTTGGTTAGATTTTTCTGGTTCTGAGAAGGGAAAGTTGAGGTCCCCCACCAGTTTAGTTTTATTATCATCTCCTGTAACTCATTTAAGTTTTCCTTCAAGAATTTGGATGCTCTGCATCTTGGTACATATGTATTTAGTATTGACATTATTTTGTTGTCTATGGTACCTTTTAGCAAAATGTAATTTTCCTATTTATTTTAATTAGATCAATTTTGTCTTTTGCTTTGTCTGAGATCATTACTTTCTTTGTCATTGAGTCATTTCAGCTGTTTCTGACTCTCTATGACCCCATTTAGGGTTTTCTTGGCAAATATACAGGAATAGTTTGTCATTTCCTTATCTAGCTCATTTTACAGATGAGGGATGGAAGTAAACAGGGTTAAGTGAGTAAGTGTCTGAGGACAGATTTGAACTCAAATCCTCCTGACTCCAGAGTTGGTGCTCTATCCACTGCTGTCCCTCATGATCACTGGCTTTGCTTTTTTTTTTTTGCATCAGCTGAATCATAATAGATTCTACTTCATTTCCTTGTGTTTATTCAGTATGTCTCTTTGCTTCAAGTGTGTTTCTTCAAACAACATATTGCCGGATTCTATTTTTTAATCCACACTGTTTTCTGCTTCCTTTTTATGTGAGTTCATCCAATGCACAATCAGTCATGATTACGGTGTATTTCCCTCCACCCCATCCCTCCCATTTATCCTTTTCTGTCCCTTCTTTCAACCTGTTTCCCTCAAAAGTTTGTTTTGCTTCTGACCATCCCTACTTCCAACCTGTTTTCCCTTCTATCATCCACCCTTTTCTTATCTCCCTTCCCTCCTACTTTCTTGTAGGAAAAGATAAATTTCCATACATTATCGAGTATGTCTGTTACTCCTTCTCTGAGGCACTTCTGTTGAGAGTAAGGTTCAAGTGTTACCACCACCCACATCTTTCTATCAGTGTAAAAGCTCTTCCTTTAGTGCCTCTTTTATATGAGAAAATTTATTTCATTCTATTTCTCCTTTCTCTCTTCTCCCAGTGCATCCCTCTTTCTCACACCTTTGTTTTATTTCTTTTAAATCATCCAATCATAGCCAATTCATGCCATTTCCTTTGTCTATGTGTACTCCTTCTAATTGCCCTAATAATGATAAAGTTCTTAGGAGCTACAAGTATCATCTTCCCATGTAGGGATGTCAACAGTTTCACCTTATTGAATTCTTTATGATTTCTTTCCTATTTACTTTTTTATGCTTTTTTTGAGTCTTGTATTTGCAAGTCAAATTTTCTATTCAGTTCTGATCTTTTTTTAATCAGGAAAGCTTTAAAGTCTTCTATTTCATTAATTATCCTTTTTTTCATCTTCAAGATTATACCCAGTTTTGTTGGGTAGGTGATTCTTCGTTATAATTCTATTTACTTTGCCCTATAGAATATCATATTCTAAACCCTGAGATCTTTTAATGTAGCGACTGCTACTTTTTCTACTTATTTCTTTGGAGGCATGTGAAGGGCAATATCCCATGTAGAGTATGACCAGTGACTCCTAGATGAAAGAGCACAGAGAGGTCCTGATTGGTTCTTAGTAACTGGAACCACAGGCAAGATAACTGGTTAACCGGTACTCAGAAGAATCTCTTATCTGCATTGTTTATATATAAAAGTGAGTTAACAGACCGGACTTTTTGACTTCCCTCTTACCTTCTTTAACTCCTCATTGGTCAGAAGACAGATCAGTGTGCAAAAACTTCATTTTCCGTCAGCATCTGTTTGGCTTTGACTCCAAGGAATAACATTCTCTGCCCAGAATTAGCTGATCATCTAAAATCTCATAAGTATGAAGACTGATTCAGTTTTTGAAGCTCAACACCTTCAAAAAGCATGTAAGTTTTTTTGTGCTGCTGCTGAGGGCATGTAAAAGATCACAGGGATGTAGTGCTGAGTGAATGCGAGATGTTATAAGTGTAATTTCTGTCATACTGTTTTCCAGAGTTTCCAGAAATTGCTTATCAAATTGGGATTTCTTCCTTATTTAATTTATGTTTTGGGGTATACAAAACATTTGGTTGCGTGACATTCCATAATAAACATAAAATAGACATGTGACTTGAATATTTAAAATAATACCAAAAACGATTTAGTGGATCACTGGAACTCTAATCCTTAAAACATTTATTTAGTATCCTTACACCTGTCATCTTTCACATGACCTCAGCAGCAGCACAAACTAACTTGTGTGCTTTTATTTGAGGTACAAATTGAAGTCACCCTTAGCCCCTTGACTAATGGCATCTATAACAATCCCACCCCATAAGTGGCAGATACTGAATTGGCCTAGCAACATAAAGTTAATGTGGAGAAGGAAAGCAGGTATCAAAATGTTCTTTTTTTTTTATAGGGCCTGCTTCGGGGGGGGTGCCTAGGTCAAGGATATAGAGATTTTGTCTAGAACATATCCTTTCTGTCTCCATACCATCAAAAAGCAGTAGATTCTGGCATGCCCACCAAGAAAGGAGAAGAGTAGAGGGAGAAATTGGAGTGGGTAGCCATTGAAGGATTCTGCATATAAGGCCTCAAAGTATGTGAACAGAAATCCAACTGGGGCCAGCCTGTCACTGCTTTCTTCTACTTCTATGTGAGTACTCAGGACAAAGACTCAGTACAAATACTCTGCATCCTCCACTTCAAGGAGACTGAGGAAGCCTTACAGCCCAATCTTGGAACTCAGCAGCAAAGGGGTAGTGTCCAGTAAAAGAGTGATGGGGAAATGCCAAAGAAGGCTGAAAGATTAAAGATTAATAAAAACTTAGAGCACAAAAAGATATATCAACAGAATAGATTCAAAACCAGAATGAATGAAGACTAAATTCTCAGATAAATTGTAAAGCTCTCTTAACAAATGCTATAATTCAAAGGAAAGTGAATCAATGTCTTATGAGATACCGAATCCTTTGACCCCACAAGAGAACACTTCAGAATTATTTGAAAAAGAAATGAGAAACTTTTGAATGGTACAAAAGAGAAATGAAATTCATAAAAGATGAAATTAAATATCAATATTGTTAGAATGGAGAGCTCATAATACAGAATTATAAATAATCATAATATTAGATAATAAATTGCTGAAGACTACATCTAAAAAAGAGAAAGATATGAACATATTTGGAACACAAAAAATATTTAAATGGAGGCAAATCTAGTAGGAAAGAAAAAAGCAACAATATTAAAAGAACATATTAATGTTATTCAAGCCAAAATGACTGTCCATGAGTATAGAATGCTCAGAGATAAAGGTCATGGGTTTCCCAGAAAAACAGGAAAATTTAAAAAGTCTGAATATGTAAAAGTCAAAAATTGTACAAGAAAATTGTGTAGAGCTTCTGAATACAGATTACAAAGCATCAAGGAAAAAAGATGAACATTCAACAAAAGAAAATCAGTTGAGGAATTCATGCATAAAAAATAATGGATAAGAGAATATTTAACTTGAAAACACCCCAAACAATAAAATTCAGAAAGGTATAATAAAGAAGTACAACTATTAATTAAAGAATAGGTCAAGTCAACAAGGATTCACTGAACACTTCCTATGTGCCAGACACTATGCTAAGCACTGGGAATACTGAGAAAGGCAAAAATAATACCTGCCTTCAAGGAGGTCACATTCTAGTGGGACAGACAACATATAAATAACTGTATGTATACAAGATATATAGAGCATAAATTGAAGATAATATTGGAAGGAAAGCACTGGTACTAAAACAGAAAAATAAAACTTCTTAAATATGAAGGATTTTTAGCTAACACTTGAATGAATCCAGGGAAGCAAGGAGAACATTCTACATTTGGAGAGTAGCTAGTAAAAAGACATAGCTTTGTGAGTATGTATTATGTACTAAAAGATCAATGCCTCAGGATCATAGAGTACATGTGGGGAGTAAGGTGTATTGTAAAGGGTCTTCAAACCCAGCCTATAATTTTAAGTGTTCAGTTGGAGAGGTGTGCCTGGTAGGCAGGGGATTGACACATTGTGGGGGCTTTATCTGTCAAAATATAGGGAAACATCATAGTTTTAGGGCCCTGTTAGAGAGTTTCTCCACTTGAGACTTTTATTGTTGAATTACTCAGTTTAGGAAGAATAGAAAAAAAATTGCAACTGAAATTATTAATTTGATTAAGTATAATTTGTTAAGTACAATTAATCTATATTAACTTCTACACTTTAGAAACAAGCTGGTTTGTGAAATATAGAGTTTAAAAGGATGTAAAATAGGAAGGGCTCTCCTGACAGGAGAAACAGAAGTCAAAGAAAAGATTCAAAGGTTAGAATGTATTTACATGTATGAGGAAGACAACAAGATTCACCCATCTGGAGCAGATAGACTTCAGAATGGTCATGAGAGATAACAAATCTTGGAGGTCCCATGACACAAAAGGGGAAGAGAAATAATATGCAGGTGAATAATCAAGGCTTAACCCAAATACATGTTCAAATTCCTTGTGGGGAAAGAAATAGTGTCTGGAAGACATGAAGGCAGTTAGCCAGGCTTGACATCTGGAGATAAAGATCCAGGTTATTCCAAGAGGAAGAGACATTACTTGAGCCTGGTCAGGGGTGAAGTTGAATGACCCTAAGGATTATCTGAAGTAAAGTCTCTGAATGCATCCCCCTAGGAAATCCAATGATGCCAGTCATGAAATGCCCAGAAGACAGATCCCATTAGATACTATTGTTTCCTTAGTTGGGGCATAGGACTCAGGAGGATAAGGGCCTGAGAGAGAAAGATGGGAAAATTAATCCCTTCTTGCTAAAGAGGAGTTATAGGGATCAGATCCCACAGGCTCCCAAGTGGAGTAAATGTTGTTATTCTCCCTTGTATGTCTGGACTCAATATGTGAATAATACCTGGTGAATTATCACAATCTGGGGAGATTCCTACAAACAGCTTGCCCTCCTCTGAATGGTACATCAGATAAAATGCTGGACTTGGTGTCAGGAGAAATTGTGCTCAACTCCCACCTTAAATACTTATAAGCTGTGGTGCCCTGGACAAATCATGTAGCCTCTCTGGGACTCAGCTTTTTTTTTTCTTTTTATTTATTTATTTGTTTTTAGTTTTCAACATTCACTTCAATAAGATTTTGAATTCCAAAATTTCTCCCCTTCCTTCCCCTACCCCCCCACTCCATGATGGCCTGCATCCTGATTCCCCTTTCACCCCAATCTGTTCTCCTTTCTATTACGTTCCCCTTTCTCTTATACCCTTCCCCTTGGACTCAACTTTTCATCTATAAAATGAGTAGGTTAGAGGTAACGACATCAAAGATCCCTTGCACCTCTAAATTTACAATCTAATGATCCCCTTACTCTTTCACAAATTACTCCCAGGTCAGGTGAGGAGAGGGCTAATTTTGCTGATATTTTAGTCCCTAATTGTGTTGTCAGGTATTATAATCTGCATGATATGCCTACCCTGACCTGCTTCCTGTCCCTGGAAACTCAGTTTATTACATGGTACAAGGCCCCATGCTGGAAGTCTGGGCATGGAATCAATGCACAGCTAGACAAAGGGATGAATCACCTTCCTCTCTTTGTTTTCACAGCCTTCCAATGGATTAACTCATTGCTGTCCAAACAAGATCAGAGGGACCAGCAATGGTAGATGTTACTGCTGTGTCAGAGCCACAAAAAAAGAGGTATGGATGGGCTATCGTTTAGCAGTGGAATTGAGGACTTACTGAGGCAGCACATGATAATTCACCATTCTTCCTCAGTGTGGGGGCTCACATTGTTGTTGTTTAGTGGATAGTAGCAAGGCTAATGTAATTAGACATGTTCTGAAAGTGCAAGTGGCACTTTTCTTTTAAAGGAGAATTCCTTTTAAGTACCTGGAAAGTTTAGTTTGGAAGGAACTCTGTGATGAATCAATGTACAAAGTACAGAAATAAAATAATTTTGTTATAATTTGTACTTTTTAAAGTATTCATTAGATTCAGACAATCTCTGAACTGGAAGGCACTTAATATATTCCAGTCAACCATTCTGCTAGGAATTCCCTCCACTGTATCCCTTACAAATGGTAATAATTAATAATAATAATGATTGTTATTTGTACAGTGCTTTAAAGTTTATGAAATGATTTGTATTCAGTACCACATTTAGGCTTTACCACAAGCTAGTGATATAGGAACTAAAAGTATTATCTCTATGTTACAGATGGAGAAACTGAGGCTTAGAGTTCAAATGACCTTCCCATGGTCACATAGCTAGTGTCATAGGTAAATTCAAACCCATTTCTTCCTAACTACAATTCCAGCCCCCTCTTTTGTTCCTCTTGGTCAGATTACATAGTAGAGAAAACAGTGAATCTGGAGTCAAGAAGACTCAGTCTTGCCTCAGGCAATAAATAACTGGGTTACCTTGGGCCAAATGCTTAACACTTCTCAGCCTACTTAGTTCAAGAGGTTGTTATGAGGATCAAATGAGATAATGAATGAAAAAAAACTTTGCACGTCTTGAAGCACTATAAAATGACAGTTACTATTGTTTATATTATTGTTATTACTTTGCCACACTACTTCTTATCTAGTGTCTGTACCTTTCCAGATCTGGGGACCACAGAATGTAAGAGGGGGAGTGATGGGAAATCATTTTGGAAAGATAGGTTGCAGTTAGGTTGCAAAGGGCTTTAGATGTTAACAAAGTTTGTACTGTATTCTGAAAGCAATGAGTCACTGAAATTTTGTGAGCAGAGTATCAATGTAGTGAGATCTGTGCATTAAGAATATAAATTTAATAGTTATGTGGAGTATGGATTATAGAGGCAACTGGCCAGAAGGTTAGTTATTTGCTATAGTGTATGAATGATAGAATAAGAACTTAAGCCAGAGTGGTAGCCATGTATGTGAGTGCAAAGCTACAGAGAAACCAGAATGAGGGAGTTGAGTTCCATTGTACTCTGCCCCAGTCAGAACATAGCTAAAATATTGTGTCCAATTCTGGGAATCTTATTTAAAAATAACATTCATAAAATGGAATTTATCCAGGTGATAGGGCCATCAATATGTTAAGGGGATAGACCTTAGGAGAACTGATAGAAGAAATTGAGGAAGAAAAGATGTGGGGATTTGTACAGCTGTCTCAAAAAGGAAGAATTAGATTTTTTTTTTGCTTAGGCCTAGAGGGTTGAACAAAGGGTTATGCACAAAATTGTGCTTTTTGCTTGGTATAAGAAAGACTTCTTAAAAAGAATAGTTGTCCATGAGTGAAATGGATTGCTTTGGGAAGCTATAAATTACCCTTGATTCCAGGTCTTAAAATGTAGCCTGGATATTATAGAGGGAATTTCTCTGAGGTCCCTTCTGACTTTGAGATTTTATGAAGGAGTTTGTGTCTCAGAATACTCATAAAATTTTCCCTCTACATTCCATTCTGAGTTTTAGACAGTGAGCAATATGAAAGGGAGTAAGTGATTCATGAAAAACCTTCTTAGTCTTAGTTTTCTCACTTGTAAACAAAAAAGGGGGAAGTTTGGGATTGTATATAATCACCTCTAATATTCTTTCCAATTGTAAAATTCTGTGAGTCTCCATTTGGGTACCACATGAAAATTCACCATTCATGGCAGTTAAATGCTCATACAGTTCCTAACAGAAAAGCATTCACAGCAACATGAACTGTGAAAGTGAGCGTCAGGGCTCAGGTGGCACTTACAGTTTCTAATGAAGTAGGATCCATTTGAGGTATTCAAAGTCTATTTCTATAAGAATCTAAATTTTTTGTTTTGAGGGGAATACAATTAGTCTCGTGGGAAATAGAGTTGTCATATTTGATCTGTCATTATTCATAGTCACTCTGTTCTGTAAATCCAATAACCTAATCCAATAAACACATATTAAGTGGGTCCCATGTGCCAAAGACACTGTGTTGTTGAAATGTCCTTTCTGTTTTAGTATGTAAGTCTGATTCAGTCTCCCATTTCTATATTGCCAAAGGTCATCTGTTTTTTTTTTTTCATTGTAGAGATAAATAGAATCTTCTGATCAGAAATACTAAGTGGAAGTCTGGGGGGCACTGATCAGGCTTCTCAATGAAATGGAAGATTTAATAAACACAACCAGTGACTAGGTATTGAGTTTTCATGTGATGGGGAAGGGTAGGGCTGGGAACAAGCATTTCTATAGAGCCTATTATACGTCAGGAACTTTACAATGTGCTTTATAAATACTATGTCATTTGAGCTTCACAAAAGCTCTGGGAAGGTAGATGCTATTATTATTCCCATTTTACAGATGAGGAAACTGAGGCAAACAGAGGTTAAGTTATTTTCCCAGTGCCACTCAGTTAGTTAATGTCTAAGGCTTGTGTTTAACTCAGGTCTTCCTGACTCTAGGCTGAATGCTCTATATATCTACCTAGTTACAGGTGGGATTGTGAGAATATGTAAAGTTAATACTTTCCTCTCTATAGAAAAAAAGTAATTTGACACCTATGTATATTTTACATATTCTATTTACATAATCTGGAGAAATTTTTAGTTGAACGTTATTTTCTTTTCTATGTTGTCCTCTTCTTTCTGTTCCAATAATTCTATCTGCTGAGTTATAGGTATCTTCAATCATAGACCACTAAGTTCCAATAACCCCAGAGAGCCCCATATGGTCTCAGAATGTAATAATCCATGCTTTGACTTCAAATAAGTAGTCTACAAAGACAATTATATCTTCCTAATGAATAATAAAAAATGCCAGTGTTTGCTCCAAACACTCTCATTGACATGTCTTTACTCTTGACCAGAAAGCATCATCAGTCCATTTAATGCATATGGCTTCATTACATGGTCCCAAATGAGTCCTATCCAGGTCAAATGCATTGTTCTTTCTTTTCTCTTCCCCTTCCCACGTAGCCTAATATATTTGAGCAGTGTTGTGTTTTATAGCCACATATAGCCTTGGATTTGGGGAAGAGGAGAATCTTTGCACAGAGACTGAGGTTGAAAGGGTCAAGTTCAAGTATGGAAACCAAAGTGATGACCAAAGTTTTACCATCTTCATTAATATTTATGGGAGGACAGTCATATAAGGAGATTCCCACACATTTGTTGTTGTATCAGGATTCCAGGGCTCAGGGTCAGACTTATTTTAGGTAAAATACAGTAATTCTATTTCCTAGAGGACTGATTGCATTTATATCATTAGTATTCAAAAGGATAAATTTCAATTCTGTGTAAAGAGATTTTAACTTTATTCCATAATTAGTCAGAGGTCTTTTGAGGGTTTTAAAGATTTATCCATATTTGTTCATAAGGAAGAGAACTTGGGAAGTAGAATGAAGGGTAGATTAATAGATAAATGAGATTGTAAGAAGTAAGAGGATTAGTTAAGGGACTCTTAGAATTTTTAAAGTAATTGGCAATGTACTGGGGTGGTGACCATTAGAACTGGAAGGAGGAGAGGGAAGTGAGACAAATTATGGAGGGAGATGTGATAGTACGTGATGATTGATTTTATAACACTTTGAGGCAGACATATAATTTGGAGATCAATTTTAAATGCAAGATAATGAATTTTATTGCAAATGACAGAAATGGGAAAGTTTGAAGAGGGAGCAGGTTTTGAAGAAAAGATTGTAAGTTTGCTTTTGGACATGACATGTAGAACACGAAATACCAATGGATATACATTCAGAAATCGATGTGTCAGAGGTAGTTTGAGGTTTATGTGTGAAGCTCAGAAGGAATGTCAGGCGTAGAATTATTAAGTAGAGAATCATTTCTGTAGGAATTTTACTTGTAGGCAGTTATGAGACTAGAGTGTTGGGAAAGAAGAGAGAAATAGAGAGTCAGAGAGCAATAGAAGAGAAAGCAATACAGAGCAAAGGACAGAGAGAGAAGAAGAGACAAAAAAGAGAGAAAGAGAGCTATACTGAGAGAAACAGACACATAGAGATGGAGAGAGAGAGGTAGGGAAAGACAATGAGAAAGACAGAGATGGAGAAACAGAAATAGAGAGGGAGGGGAGAGAGGGAGGGAGAGAGAGAGAGAAGTAGCTAGTACCAAGCTTTGAAGAACACCAAAGTTATGGGGTTGGGACAAACAATAAAGGAGGTAGAGAAGGAGCATAAGAAAGGTATGAGGTAAACAAGAAAAGTGTAATGTCTCAGAAATCAAGAGAAAAGAATGTCTATGGAAGAAGGGCTTGTCAATGGTGTTAAAAATCACAGGAGCAAGCCCTTTCTATTGGTAACAAAGTCATAATTAGTGAGTTTAGAGACAGCAGTTTCGGTAGAAGGAGTAGAAATCACATAGAAATAGACTGAGGACTGAATTAGGAAGCCTCAACTTTAAATGTAATTACTTTACAAGAAGTTTGATTATGAAGGGGAAGAGAAGAATTTGTGGTGGGTGGATAGATTGGAATGGTTTAGAGTAGGTTTTTTTGTTCATTTTTAGATTTAGGGAAATCTGTATATGTATGGGCTTCAAATAATGGAGAGGGGCTAGACTAAAGATGCATGCCAGTTGAGGACATAATTTATAGAGTGATATAGGGGGGGATAATAATTATTCACATTTATCACTTTAAAGTTTACCAAAATGATATCTTCACAAAAACCCTGTGAACTACATAAGGTCTTTGCAAGCCAAGGATCTAATCACTGACAGGAGGGCAATAATTTGGCTTTAAACTAACTGTAAAAATGTGTCCATGAGAGATGACCCTTTATAACTTCCAAATAAGTTCATTAGCACTGTGCCTAGCAAATAGTGAGGATTTAATAAATGCTTATTGACTGCCTGAATTAGAAAAAGAGCAAGTTATGACAAAAATTAATCTTGTCATAAGTAGGAGAAGGATCCATCTTATCAAGAAGATACATGTGGCTGGAGAAGGGGAGACTGGAAGAAGCCTCATGGATTTGGGAGAACAGAAGCATGGGCAGAAGAAGCTTCTACAACAATATGGTCAAGACTTTTGTATCAAGACTGTTTGAGGCATGAGTGAGGAGTATTAGGGAAGAGACTCTGATACTGAATTTCCTTCCATTTTTGCCTCCTCCCTGCCACCCCAAACCCCACTACACACCCTGATTTAAGTGAAGTAAGAGTTTAGGCTACCTAATATTAATGTGGAGAACAAATGTAAGTCTAGGAGCCAGGACTTGAAGAAAGAGGCAAAAGGTTAGATCTGCCACTTATTAGCTATGTTACTGTCAGTAATTCACTTAAACTTTCTAAGGCTCAATTTATTCACCTACAAAACTGAGATAATACTATTTGTCCTGACTACCTCATGTGTGGTTGAAGTGAGGATCACATACAATTAATGTAAAGTTCTTTGTAACCATAAAGTCCTATACAAATAGGATCTAATCCCCTTTTTACATCCTCTCTGTAGATCTGTAATCAAGATGGAGAGCAGCAACCTCACCTCAGTAACTGAGTTCATCCTCCTTGGCCTCTCCAGCAGACCTGAGCTCCAGGTATACCTTTTCCTGCTCTTCCTCATTGTCTATTTGATGATCTTGGTGGGGAACCTGCTCATTGTGTTGTTGATATTAATGGATACATGCCTCCACACTCCCATGTATTTCTTCCTCACCAATCTATCCATTCTAGAAGTCTGTTACACATCCTGTGTGATTCCACAGATGCTGGGGCATTTCTTGGCAGAAAGAAAGTCTATCTCTTTTTCCCGTTGTGCCACACAGTTCTACACATTCCTGTTTTTTGGCATTGCAGAGTGTTATATCCTCTCAGTGATGGCTTATGATCGCTATATAGCCATCCGGGATCCCTTAAGGTACTCAGTCATAATGAACTGGGGGGTCTGTGGAGGGTTGGCTGTTGGTTGCTGGGTGGGTGGCTTTATAGCATCCACAGTGGACACAGTGGCTACATTCCAACTTTCATTCTGCCAGGGCAATGTTATCAATCATTTCCTGTGTGAAATGCCTGCCCTGCTGCACCTCTCCTGTACAGATACATCCCATGTAGAGATGGTCATGAATGTCCTTTGTATCTTTACCCTGTTGTGTCCTGTCACATTCATCATCTTCTCATATGCCCACATTATTAATGTTGTCCTACACATTCGATCTGCCCAGGGGTGCAGAAAAGCCTTTTCCACTTGTTCTTCCCACCTCATGGTTGTAATGGTATTATACGGTACTGTAATCTCACTCTATATCAGACCTCGATCACTCTCTTCCCCAAAGTATGATAAAATAATTTCTGTATTTTATGTGGCCTTTACACCTATCTTTAATCCTCTTATCTATAGTCTGAGGAATAAGGAGGTAAAAATGGCCCTAAGAAAACTCCTGGGGAAAACCAGAGACACATAAGACCATACGATATTTCTTTTACCTATTTCCCTTCAATGGCCCATCCTAAGAGCCTCTGACTTAGATCATTCCCCTTCTTCTTCCTAAGTGGGATATCTAGGAAGTGGGAAAAACTACCACCACTATGGATGCTCTTCCTTACTGCCTTCTCTCCTTCCCCTTTCTCCAGGCCTAGGCCACCCACAAGCCATTCAGAATGGCCAGAAGTACCTCCACTACCAGGATTCTATTATATAAATCATAGAAATAATAATTCCATGAAAGGAAATAGTAATGATGAAGCAAGATGCTAAAATTTCTGGGATGCAGGCAACGAAGTCCTAAAGGAAAATTTGTATCCCTGCAAACATACTTTAACAACATAGGAAAAGGGGAAGATTATTGAAATGAATACACATTTTAAGTAATTTGAAAGCCAACAAATAAACAATCCTAACATAAGCATAAAAGATGAGATATTAAAACCAGAGAAGAAATAGATAAACAAGAAAAAATCCTATAGGAATGATAAATTAAACTAAAAGCCAGTTTGAAAAAGACTAATAAAACTGATAAGCATTTAACCAATTTGATAAAAAAAAAAGCAGGCACTAACTCAAATAAAAATGAGTAAGACAAAAGAACAAAAACAGCAAAAAGAAAAGGAATAATCAGAAACCACTACACAGTTGCAGTCTAACAAAACTGAAAACACAAAAGAAATTGAGTATTATCTTCAAAAATATGAAATACTCAAACTTACAGAAGACAAAGTAAAGATCTCAGGAAATCTCAGAAAAGGAAATGGAACTCACTGTAAAGGAACTACTAAAGAGGGAAAAAATTCCTTGTGCTGATGGGCTCACAGAAGAATTCTATCAAACTTTTAAAGAACAATTAGTACCCATACTTCACAAATTATTCTCAAAAATTAAGAAAGAAAGCATCCTACTACATTCCTTTTTTTTTTTTTTTAAGAAAACTGTAGTCCTGATACTTAAACCAGGGAACTATAAAGCACCGAAAAGAATTATAAAACAGTATCTTTAAGTAAAATCAATTAAAATTTTAAAGAAAACATTTTCAAGCAGACTACACAGATTCATCCAAAAATCATTCATCTTGATCAAATTGGATTTTTGTAAGGAATGCAAGAATAATCCAACATTAGAAAAATAATCGCAATAATTAATTATATTAAAAATGAAATGATACCAAACCACACTACCATCTCAATACATATGGGAAAAGTATTTAACACAATAACATGTAAGCTAAAAATCCTTAAAAGTATAGACACAGAGGGACCTTTCTAATATCAGTAAAGAATTTATCTAAAATGAAAAGCAAGCATCTTTTGCAGTGGATATAACTAGAGCCTTTCACAATAAATAAGCAAGAGAAGCAAGTATGTCTACTTTCCCCACTGTTATTTGCCAGGAGTGCCTGCGTCCCCAGCTGTGGTCTGATGCCAGCAGAGTGTGAAGAGAGAAAGAAACACGGGCCAGGTGAGAGCAGTGAAGAACAAACTCTGTTTATTGATCTGAGGGCTCAGGATTATATAGTACTGGATAAAGCAATAGTAACATTATTATTCATGAAAAGTACAAATATAATTGATTTCCTTACTTCCTTGTACCTTGTCTGTTACATTCTTTCCTGCGTCCTGTCCTGTACCCCATCTGTTTCCTCCCTTCCTGCATCCTGTTCTCAAGAGACAGAACAGGGGGGTGGTGAGCCGACATCCTGAGTTTCACAGCTGTCAGGCTTAGTACAAGCTGCAGGTAAGACCCGAGCTGGCCTAAGCCCTCCAACTCCCCAAAGCCGGCCCTCTACAGTTATTTATTGTAGTTCTGGAAATTTTAGCTATATCAATAAGAAAGGAGAAAGATATTAATTGCATAAAGATAGATAAAAGGGACATAAATTACTCTTACTCACTGATGATATGAAAGTTTATGTAGAAAATGCTAGAGAATCAGCAAAGCTTTAACATTTAAATAATAGCTTTAATGAAGTTTCAGGCTACAAAAAAAAACCTCCTCAAAAATAAAGAGGATTTAGGTTTAATAACAATAAAATAAAAGGAGCAATAATAAAAAGGGAAATCCCATTCCAAATGAGTACAAAGTCCATAAAATATCTCAGGAATCAATCTACAAAAGCACAGAAGAGACTTATGTAGATTCAATTGCAAAGTGTTCCTTAAAGAAACAAAGAACAACTTAATTAGATGGACAATTATTCAGTGCTCATGGGTAGGCTACACCAGTGTAATGAAAATGACAATACAACCACAGTTAATTTACACTTATAATGCTATGCCAATGAAATTATCAAAGAAATATGTCATAGAAATTGATAAAAATAAATAAAATTTATTTGTAAAAAAGATCTAGAACATCAAAGGAAATTATGAAAAGAGGTGGAGATGAGGAGATGAGGAACTCAAATTATATTATAAAGTAGTAGTCACTAAAACCATCTAGTACTGTTTAAGAAGCAAGAGACTTAGATCTATGCAGCTGACTAGACAAGGGGGAATCAGATACAATGGAACTAAATAACATAGTGTTTGATAAAGTGGAAAAAAGAAATCAGTTAGGAAAGAGCTTTCTAGGTGATACAAGCTACTGGGAAAACTGGAAAGCAGAATTGCAGAAATTGCAGTGCTTTCTTTTTTAAAATTGTTTCCTATTTATCCTGTGTATAGCTTGCTTTGTTTGTATTTGTTTGCGCACTATCTCCCCTATTAGATTTTACACTCCTTGAGGAATTGTCTTTTGTCTTTTTTGTATCCGAAACACTTAGCACAGTACTTGGCAAACAGTAGGCACTTAATAAATGTATATTGAATGAATGAAAATCACTAACCTGTGCTTACCCTTTGATCCATCAATATCATAGCTAGTCATAGATCAGAAAGATTTGACGAGAGGAAAAAAAGACTCATCCTGCATGTACAGAGATATTTATAGCACCACTTTCATTTGCAGCAAGAAATGAAAAGAAAATGGATACCCCTCATTTGGGGAATGGTTAAACAAATTATGATGTAAAAATATGATGGATTATTATTGGATGTAAGAAATGATGAAAATTACTGATTCAGGGAAACCTGGGAAGATCTGTGTGAACTGAGGTGGAGTGATGTGAGCAGGACCAGGAGAAAAATGGATATAATAGCTGTGGGTAGTATTATAAAAGAAAGCTACTTTGAAACACATAAGAGCTGTGATCAATTCAGTGATAAGTCATGACTCCTTAAGAATGAGGATGAAGCATGTTTCTTGACAGAATGGTGATTGACCACAGTGCAGAATAAGACATACATTTTCAGAAATAGCCAATATATGAATGTGTTTTTTTGCTTATGTTTATTTGCTGTAAGGAAATGTCTTTGTTCTTATTGTTGTTGTAGGGAATACTTGTGAGAGGGGTTCATGTGGGTAGTGATAGTGACACAAAAGAAGGGAGGCAAGAAGAGAACAACCAATTATTAAGTACCTACTGTGTAACCAGACACTGCTAAGTGCTTTACAAATATTATCTCATTTGATCCTTGCAGCCCTGGGAAGCAGTTGCTATTATTATTTCCACTTTACAGTTGAGGAAAGTGAGGTAGACAAAAGTGAAGTGACTTGCCTGTGGTCACATTGCCAGGAAATGTGTGGGACCAGATGTGAATTCAATTCTTGTTGACTCCAGGACCAACACTCTCAATGAAACATTTGATATATAGAAGAGAAGGAAGGTCACTAAGGCGCTCTGAGAAGCAAAGTGGTACTACCATGTTCAATTTTTTATTTATGTACTGGGTCCATGTAATAAATTCATTGTTTTATATATAACCATTTTTTTGCTCTTCTTTGAATAGGGGATACTTGTGTTTCTTGATATTTTTCAAATCTATAATTAATTTTCAATTGAAAAAAGAAATTTTATGATTCAAATCCAAAGTAATTACCATCAGCAACAAGCTTCTGTGGAGCATCTAGTCTCTGAATTCAAGAAACTTGAGTTCTATACATGTACACAGGAAAAAATAATGACTGATACAAAAATATGTGCTGAAGATAAAATGAGTTGTTCCAACTCTAAGTGACAGAGATTAGTGGAGAGTACACTGGGGGATCTAGACATCAGGGCAAACTTTTTTGATCTGGGCTTTGAAGGAAGAATATAGTTGACCAAACAGAAGTGAGAAAGACCCTCCAGGCAGGAGGAACAAGTGTAAGAGAAAAGCTTCAAAGATGAGAGTATGCTTGGTATATGTTAGATATAAGGAGAACAACTTATCTGGAGCAGGGATAAAGTCAGAACAGTCATGGGAGAATAATTACTGGAGGTCTTATGACACAAAGGGGGAAGAGAAGTAAATACAGGTGAACAGACAAGGAGTGATCCAAACAGATGTTCAAATTCCTTGGGGCAAAGGAGTGCTATGAAGTTAAGGTAGTTAGCAAGATTTGATATGAGTCATTAAAGATCTGAGTCTGACTAGGAGGAGGGGGCTTCCTGGATGAAGTGAGAGACTTTCAAGGATACTCTTAAGCAAATCTCTCTTAACTGCATCCATTTTACAGCAACTTCCACGATGCTAGTCATAAATTTCCAGAATATAGAGCCCATTACATACTACTCCTTTTCTAATGGGAGCATAGGACCCAGGAGGCCAAGGGCCAGAAAGAATGACTTAACAATTATTCCCTTTTTATCTAATGAGGAGTCATGGGGATCAAATCCCAGAGGCCCCCAAACTAAGTAAATATTCCTGTATTGAAATGGACTGCTATTGTTCACCTCTGGAGGCTAAAAACCCAGGCACTAGTCCCCCATTTCCATCAGCTCCACTAGGGGACCCTCACAGCTCATGACCATCTCATCTTTAAGGAGAACAGATATTTGTAATCTCAACTTCTGGAGTCGGATTTGCTCTCATCTGAAGCAGAGAAGTAGACACAAAGCTGATGGATAACATTATCTGATATTATCACTGACTGGCAAGGTAAGAGGGGAGCACAGATTGGAGTATTAGATAGGTTTTGGGGTATCATTAATGAGTGAGTTCCTGCCCTTTACCATTCCCAGAATTTACTTAGCAATTAACACAAAAAAATCCTAAATAGCAGCCTCAGAATTTGGAGTTTGGTGTAGGGAGAATGCAAAAGAGGCACATATAGATGATGGAACATGGGGAGCAAATTAGCAGTGTTATATTAGAGGAGAAAGCTATAGAGCTCCAAATTTATGAGAAGGGTAGTGTGGTGTGATGATCAGATCCTTCTGTAGAGAGTCAGGAGACCTGGCAACCAGGACTAGCTAACACTGTGTGATATGTAGCAAATTACTTCCTTTCTTTGGTATTCATTTCTTCTTCACCTGTCAACAACTGTACTTCCAACCATACTACGATAATGAGAGGATCAAAGGAAGTGATGATTTAGAGACTAGACTCTGGGTTACGTCAAGCACCATGCAAATGCCAGGTGGTGTTACTGTGATTAGATTCAAGGTGTTTTTTTTTTTTTGTTAAAACTGGGGAAAGTAATCCCATGTGGGCTAAACTTCTGCATCACCCTCTGCCAATGAGTATATATAGTTTTTAATGCACCAAGGGGAAGGAAAGGAGTAACAGGAGGACATAGGGGGCAGAATATAACATCATTAGTTGTTTCTTTCCAGGAATAAGTCGGCATGGTCTCTGGTGAACAATCAGCAACTGAGGAGAATCTTAAAAGAGTCCATCCTGCCCTGTTTGGTGGCTCCCTTTTCTCAACAAACCACTTCTATGCCAAGCATGGAGATCTCAGGGCTAAAGTTGCTGAAACTGTTGTCCCTTAATTTTTTTTTCCAAGTGACCTACTCTGCATGACCTGAGTACTGTCCCTGGAACCTATTTTTGCCTCTCTATAGATATGATTGTTGAATGTCAGATGATGGAATTGGGGAAGAACTGGATAAAATCAATCTTCTTCTTTTCTTAATGTCTCCATAGCTTCCCCATGGACTGAGACATTAGTTTCCCAGCAAGACAAGAGTCCAGCAATGCAAGAGTTATTGTTGTATCAGATCCAGTAATTGGAATTAAGGATCAGTCACCTCTTAACTAAGCAACTGGGGAGGTATTGGGTCAGCAAACTACAGTAGAGCTCATGCATCATTCTTCTTCATACACTTCTACCCCTACAACCAATCAATACACATTTATGAAGCACCTACTATGTATTAGGCACTGTGCTAAATGTTGGGGATAGAAAAAGAGATAAAATACAGTCCCTGTCCTCAATGAGCTTACAATCTAATAGGGAGATGACATGCAAACAAATGTATACAAAGCAAGCTATATGCAGGATAAGTTGGAGGTAATTAACAGAGAGAAGGCATTAGAATTAAAAGAGGTTGGGGAAGGCTTCCTGTAGAAGGTGGGATTTTGTGTGTGTGTGTGTGTGTGTGTGTGTGTGTGTGTGTGTGTGTGTGTGAGTGAGTGTGTAAGGAGGCCTTATACCACTACAGCTTCTTAAATTGCAAATTGTACTTTTTCTTATCAAGTTGTATGCTATTTTAAATTCCCAAGGAAAATGATTTTGCAAAGGAACCTTTTGATGAAACTTTGTATAATGAAAAAGAAAATTCATGTGATCATACCTTAATTCATAGTTTTGTTATAAATTCATTAAACTTAAAATTTTCAAATTTCAGAGGATTACAGTGACCAATCCCATTCATGAATTGCCTCCATAGAATCCTTTATGAGTAGTTATAATAATTAGTAGTTACAATAATTATTTATACCTATATAGTTTTTTGAGGGGCAGCTAGGTGGCAGAGTTCACTGAGTTCTGGGTTTGGAATTAGGAAGACTCCTATTTGTTAGTTCAAATCCAGTGTCAGACACTTGGTCACTGTGTGACCTAGGCAAGTCAGTTAACCATGTTTGATTCATTTCCTCATCTGTTAAATAAGTTGGAAAGGAAATGGCAAACCACTCCAGTGTCTTTGGCAAGAAAACTCCAAATGGGGTCAAGAAGAGTTGAACACAACTGAAATGACTGAACAACAACATATAATACTTCAAAGTCTGTACAGCAATTTACATGTACATATATGTGTGTGTGTATGTATATGTGTGTGTGTGTGTTCACACATGTATACCTATGAAATCTCATTTAATCCCACTGTAAGGCAGTACTTATAAAGTGTTATTAGCACCATTTTACAGTTGAGGAAATTGAGGCTTAAAGCAGTAAGCATCTAGGTAGTGCAGTAGACAGAACACTGGGCCTAGAGTCAGGAAGGCCTGAATTCAAATTTGGTTTCAGATACTTATAGCTACATGTCCATAGGCAAGTCACTTAACCTCTGTCTGCCTCAGTATCCTCAATTGTAAAATGGCAATAATAATAGCACCTTCTTCCTGAGGTTTTGAGAAGATCAAATGAGATAATATTTATAAAGTGCTTAGCACAGTGCCTGGTACAGAGTAAGCACTTAACAAATGGTTGTTCCCTTTCCCCCTCCTCTCTCTTTAAATCTGTTTTCTGATGCTTATTACCTATGTGACTTTGGGCAACTTACTTAACCTCATGGTGCCTCAGTTTTCTTGTTTGTAAAATTAAAATCCACTGATGTCTCTTCCTGCTTTAGATCAGTGATGAACTATCACTTGTCCATGGTCCTATGGTATTTAAGTGCCAGAGGTAAGCTTTTCTGACTCCAAGTCCTGCATCCCTTCTACAGGTAGGCAGGATAGTGAATAAAGCTTTGGATTTGGAATCAGGAAGGGTAGTATTAGAGATAACTAGGTGGGTCAATGTGTAGAGCACTGGACATTGAGTCAGGAAGATCTGAGTTCAAATTTGACCTCAGACACTTACTGTATATGTGACCTCAGGCAAGTCACTATACATCTGTCTAATAGCATCTACCTCTCAGGATTGTTGTGAAGATGAAATGAGAACATTCGAAGATCACATTGTAAACCTTAAAGCTCTACATAAATGCTAGCTAATAGTATTATTAGCTGTCCTCAGGCCCTCATTAGTTATGACACCCTGGATCAGAGAGTCAATAAATAAACCTTTCTTAAATTACTTACAACATGTTAAGCACTGGGGATATAAAGAAAGGTAAAATACGGAATCTTTCCTTAATGAGCTTACAATCTAATGGGGGAGACATGTAAATAACTATGTACAATTAATCTATATACAGAATAAGTTGGAAATGACAAATAGTGGGAGCACTAGAAATGAGAGGGATTGGGAAAGGCTTCCTATAAAAGATAGGATTTTGGCTAGAACTTGAAAGAAGCCAGGAAAACCAGGAGAACTAAATGAGGAGAGAGTATATCCCATGTAGGAGAAAGAGACACTGAAAATACCTGGAGCTGGGAAATGGAGTATCTTCTTTGAGAAACAGTGAAACAATGTCACTGGATTGCAGGGTACATGCTTAGTGTGTTATAAAGTGTAAGTAGATTGGAAAGGTGGTTGTAGAGAGGGGAGAGGGAGGTGGTAATTCAGGGCTTAATGTCAAATAGACACTTTTATATTTTATCCTGGAGGTGATAGGGAGCCATTGAAGTTTGCTGAGTAGGGTAGAAATGGTCAGATTTGCATTTCAGGCACCTTTCTCAGACTTAGTTTTCCAGTTAGTAAAACTGACAAGTAATAGCTGGAGCATTTGCCTCACAGGGTTGTCACGAGGATCAGATGATATAACGTATGTAAAAAAAGTTCTCTTTAATCTGTAAACACTAAATAAATGTCAGTTATTATAATCATAACTCATTGGGTCTCTAAGCATTTCCATCAATAGAGAGCTCATTCCTTCAAGTGGTAGTTCATGCCATTTAAAAGTTTTCCTTATATTTATCTGAAAATAGACCCTAATCAAACTTAAACTGTCAGAAAAGCTTCGAACCACACAGAATGTGAAATGACAGTCTTTCAGGCATTTGAAGAAAGTGAACATTCCTTTTAAGTCTTGCCTTGTCTCTGAAAAATGTCCTTTTCAAAAGATTCTCATAAGATGTAGTTTTTAGATGCTGCACCATATTGACTTCCTTTCTCTGAACAAGCTCTAACCTACCAACCAATGTGTACCCCCATGCCACATTTGGTGTCCAAATGGAATGCCATGCTCCAGAAGTGATTTGACCAGGGTAACTGATAGGATAGCCATACTATGATCACCTTTCTCAATTGCCCTCAAGTACATTTGAGGTGGAATTGTCAACAGTTAGAGAGATCTTGTTTTTCTCACTTCTAGCTTTGAGAGAAATGACAGTAATGACAGATGAAGGGTCAGGTGTGCCACTAATTTGCTGTGCCATTAGGAAATGAATTAGCCTTTCTGAGCCCCAGTTTCCTCTTCCATAAAAGTGGGATAATACTTGTCCTGCATGGTCAATATATTTACTTATTTTGCTTGCCTATTCCAAGGTAAGTATTTTATTTGAAGCCAGAGAAAGATGAATTCAGGGGAAGCAATAATATACAGAGAAAATAGATCAGTAATTTTTTAAATACAAAGAAGAAAATAAAGTGAATGAAATTCAGAAAGGGATAATAACAAATGTGACAATTGTATTACCTTGTTAATTTTAATGTAAATTTAAAAAATAATGCATAATAGAAGATTATGGGTTTGTATATAATCCTCTTTTTCCTTCTTTATAAATTTGGCCTTTTATGCTTGCGCATAATTATAAAGTTTTTAATAAAAAGGAAAAAATAAGAGAAAACCAATATGCCTTCCTGGCTTTAAATGCTTGTATTAAAAATTAAGAGAGATATATAATTTAAAGCATTTTGCAACCATAAACTTCATTATTACCTCAGTAGGTTCATAATCAAGATGGAGAGCAGCAACCTTACCTCAGTGACTGAGTTCATCCTCCTTGGCCTCTCCAGCTGGCCTGAGCTCCAGGTATACCTCTTCTTCCTCTTCCTCATGATCTACCTGATGATCTTGCTGGGAAACCTGCTCATTGTGTTGTTGGTAGTAGTGAACACATTCCTCCATACACCCATGTACTTCTTCCTCACCAATCTGTCCATAATTGAAGTCTGTTATACAACCTGTGTGTTCCCACAGATGCTTGGGCACTTCCTTGCAAAAACAAAGTCTATTTCCTACTCCTGCTGTGTCACACAGGTCTATTCATTCCTGTCCTTCGGTATTGCAGAATGTTGTATCCTCTCAATGATGGCCTATGACCGTTATGTTGCTATTCGGGACCCCTTGAGGTACTCAGTCACAATGAACAGGGGTGTGTGTGTGAGGCTGGTGACTGGGTCTTGGATGGGTGGCTTTGTGGCGTCCTTGGTGGCTACAGTATCTACATTCCAGCTCTCATTCTGTAGGGATAATGTTATCAATCATTTCTTATGTGAAATGCCTGCCCTGTTCCGTCTCTCTTGTACAGACACATCTCAGGCAGAGATCATCACACAGATCCTTTGTGTCCTTACTCTTTTGTGCCCTGTCATATTCATCACTTTCTCCTATACCCACATCATTAACATTGTCCTTCGAATTGGCTCTGCCCAGGGGCGTAGAAAAGCCTTCTCCACTTGTTCTTCTCACCTTCTGGTTGTCATCCTATTCTTTGTGACTGTAATGTCTCTTTATATGAAGCCCAAGTCCTTGTACTCCCCAGAGAAGGACAAGATTATCACTGTGTTTTATGTTGCCTTCACACCTACTTTGAATCCCCTGATCTACAGCCTGAGGAATAAAGAGATGAAAATAGCAATATGGAAACTTGTAGGGAAACCTAGAGACACATAAAAACATGTCCTACATCTAGACCATTTGGCAGAAAAAGACACTCCCATTTGCATAATGCCACCCAAGCCTCTTGTCTCCACTTTGTGCCTCTTTCTTAGGAACTGAAGACCAGGTCAACATTATTTTTATTGCTTGTGAAGGATGTGTCAATATGCTGCCCTATGGCTTTACTCAAAATGTCTGTGATTTTGACTTACATTGTGTGTAGATTGGGATACTCTTCCATGTTCACCATTCCTAACTTCCACACACTCATCTGGATCAATCTCATCCTTTTGGTTTCCCCAATCCATTCTTCCATAGCCTTCCATTGTGCCCCCTGAATCCTTGTGCTATTTTATGAACTCTTCTTTATATTAGAGTTAGTATCTTCCCTCCAGAAATGAGTTATATGTATTTGGTAATTATTGGTATGTCTATATGTTTGCCCTCAATAGAATGCAAGCTCTTTGAGAGAAAGGGCTATTTTAGTATATCTTTCTACCTCCAGGACACTGTGCCTAGCTCATAGTAGGAACTTAGTAAATACAGCACTTATTGAATTGAATTCAGGGTCTCAGAGATCTCTCCTTCTAGGGATAGCTCTCTCACAAAACTGAGTCTTGCAAATGTGATGTGCTTGAAGCCATGTAAGTAGCACATGTACACTTAAAACACAAGTACTAGGACTCCAAATCCAATACTTTTTTTCTCTAAACCATGCTACTGTTTCAAAGAAAAAAAATACAATTTCTGTATATTGTTAGATCTGGAAGTGATTCACTCTGTAAGGGTATTCCTAAGGATTTGTTCCTGGGTCCTCTTCTCTACTTTCTCTGTACTCAATCCCCTTGGGTTTAGCTATTACCTTACTTAGATGACTCTCAGATTTACACATCCAATCATGATCCCATTTCTGAATGTCAATCCCACATTACCAACTATTTACTGGGCATTTCAAAGTGGATGACTCATAGGCATCCCAAATTCAACATATTCAAAACAGAATTCCTCATCTTTTTTTCTCAGCCCACCCCTCTTCCTAATTTCCCAATTTCTGTGGATGGTGCCACCTTCTTTCACTCAATAAAGTTTTCAACCTCAATGAGTCAATCTTTCTCAAACTTCATTTCCCATCAGTTGACAGACCTTCTTAATTCTATATCCACACTGTATCTCACATCTTTTCTATCTCCTTACAGAAACCACCACCAAGTTCAGCTAGATTACTATAAAATCTCTCAATTGACTTCCTTACTTTCAGTTTCTGTCCTCATCAATCTCTTCTCCATTTACCTCCCAAAATTATATTCCTAAAGCACAAGTCTGACTACATCATTCTCCTGCCAAGAAGAAGCTAAGTTCCTTATCGCCTCCAATATAAAATAAAATTTTTCTTTCTTTTTAAACTTTTCACAATCTGGTTCCAGCTTATATCTACAGTTAAATTAAACAGTATTTGTCTTCATCTACCCTACACGTCAGTCAAATTAGCCTACTTGTTGTTCCCCATGTTTGACATTCTATCTTCCATCTCACTGTAATGAACTCCCTGCTGAAGTCTATCTCAGATCACTAGCTTCCCTCTATGCTCACCTCAGGAGCTAGCCCCTGCATGAAGCCTATACTGATACCATAGTTACTAGTGTCCTACTCCTCAGAAATGACTTTGCATCAATTTAATCAATTAATCAAGTGATTAAAAAGCATTACATATCTCCTATGTGTCAGGCACTTATGTGAATAGTCATAGGTCAGGGGTTGGTCCAGGCATACCCTTCTGTAGCCAAGAGAATAATGCATGTTTGGCTGCCACGAACAAGTGGAGTGGGTGCCAACTTTATTGTGATTCAACTAATGACAGTCCACAATTGCATTGATGACATCATCCTGTTTGGGTTGATTGAGGAAACTCCATCCAAGTCGTTGAAGAACTTTCTGACTGCTCTCATTGATGATGGCTGGGCCACTAAACCTGATAAGATCCAGGGGCCTGTTCAACAGGTCAGACACTTAAAGAGATGGATCACTGGAAATCCCACCAAGGTGAGAGAAAAGTTACTTACAATAAACTGCCCACTACTAAGAAGCAGGTCACCAGCCTTTTTTAGCTTCTAGAGACAGCACTGCCCTCCCCGTCCCTGCCACTGTCCTGAACCCCAGGCATCATCCTGCAGTCCCCCTACATGGGAGCTGATGACAAGGTATGCAGTTTCAGTGGGACCCCAAACAGCAAGATGACTTGGAAGTCTCCCAAAGCTCAATTGGGATGCCTTGTCCCTGGAATCTATGCTCCAGATAATCCAGGATTACAAATTATTGCCACCACTAACGATGCCACCTGGAGCCCTTCACAAAAAGACCAAGCTGGCCATTGTAGGCAAATTATATTTTCCACATGCACCTTTGGTGGAGTCATGGCCAATTACATTCCTTTTAAGAAGTAGCTCCAAGCTTTTTTTCCTGGCACTGATAGAGGTAGAGTACCTGGCCAGCATCATTCCAATCATTCTCCATCTGGAGATCCTCATAGTGTTGTTCAAAAAAGTCCCAGAAGGTCAGCCATACTTGAGAAACCTTCATCATCAAATAGAAATGGTATATCCAATCCCATGCCAAGCCTAGCATGAGAGGGACCAGTTAGCTACATGAAACTGTTGCTAGTTGACCCACCTCCAAATCCTCCATTGCTTCTGAGGACCCTTTTCCAAAATCCCGTGGAAGGTGGGGACTTTGTCTCACAGATATCTCTGAGGGAGCAGAGATATAATTCATCTATTGCAATTTTGAATAAAAAAAAATAGCACCCTCCAATGGAGCTCCCCAAATATGCATACTTCTAATGGCCAGGTAAAGATGGCCCATGGTAAAGGATAGGTCATTTGTGCTTCTGGAAGATGAATCATTTTAACCCTTTGCCTCCCCAGCAAGGTCTAAAATTCATCCTGATTGCTATGGCCACATACGCTGGCTATGAAGTCACTGCCTTGTGGCTTATCTTGAATCCAAATTGATGATAAAAACCCTTGACTCTAGCATTTGCTTCTAAATCAGCTACTTTAACCACATTTCTAATGACAATGATACTTTGTTCACTTCAATAGTCAGCCAAAATAAGGCAGAGGAGCAATCTATCCACCAGACTTCCCATACTCCCTATCACGCTCAAGCTAGAGGTGTAATGGAAAGATGGAATGGTCTCCAGAACTCTGAAACATCATTACCAGGTTCTGTCTCGTCAGCTAGTTGGACCACTTGTCCCATTCATTCTTTTTTTTTTTTTTTAGTTCCTCTGTACCTTGAAAATGTCACTCTGGGCCTTGGTCAGATTTCTGCATACCTACCATTAGGTTGAGATTCTTCCTCATACTAGTAACCCATGCTGAGAATGATTGTAAGAACTATACCTGAGCTAGAATCATTTTGGGCATTCCTGTATAGACCATTGTTTTTCTATCTAGACCAAGGCCTGAAAGTGGCTAAATGCTTTTTGAAAGTTGACCTTACATCAATAGGCAATTCAGACATTAATGTAATGCCCTCTTCCTTCATGGCTATTCTTGATGGTCACCTTAGATAATTGTGCCTCCATCTTGTTCTCACTCTGCCAAGTCAGACTTATCTACCCCAACATTAAGAGTATTCAACCCCATCGTAATGTGACTTGTGGCCCAGACAAGATTCACCATAGAAATGGAGATAAAACTACATTTCTGCTGAAAACATTATGCTTTACTTTTTAAAAATCCTACAAGATTGGCACAGAAACCAATTGAAAAAATAGCCTCAATAGAATTCCAGGATGGAAAATACAAGGTATAGTAACACCAAAATTCAGGAGCAAATAACAAAATGGAATAAGCATTTATTAAGTGTCTGCTATGTGGCAGGGACCATGCTAACCACTTTGTAAATATCTCAATTGATTCTCATAACACCCTGTCAGGTAGGTATGATTATTATCTCCATCTTGCAGTTGAGGAAACAGAGGCAGGAAGAGGTTAAATGACCTGTCCAGGGTCACAGAGCTAATGTCTGGAACTGGGTTTGAACTCAAGTCTTCCTGATTCTAAGCTTAGTGTTTTATTCAGTATGCCACCTAACTACTTCTGAATAATAGCAAAAAAGAGACTTTGAGAACTTGAAAGGGTCTAGAGGATTCTGGGCTTCACATCTGGCATCCTGGCATCATCACCCAGCAGCTGGCATCACTGCCTGCATTAGGAAATGAGAAGAGACTAGATACAATTTGAGAAGACAGATTCCTGGCTGGACAAGGCATCTCAAAAAGAACCTACATCACAACTAAGGGAACTCCTTGAGAATCTCATTAAGGGGAAGAAGAACTTCCAACAACCAGAAGTTTTTGCCACATATTCTTTCTAAGCTTGAGCCAAGATTTCTCTGAGCTCTGTATGTACTGGTGGGAAGGTGTGTTTTAGACTTTGGGGGGGAATGTAATGAAACAACTCTTCTTACTATACTACCTTAGTAAATATCTCTTCCTAAAGTCTAATTAAGGCTGGCTGATTAATTTATATCATCTATAAATGATGAAGGGCACATCATGGAATGACAATTCATGCTGATAACATTAAAAATACACATACAACCCTTCCCAGGTACACCTTGGACTCTGACTGAAAACAAGTTCTGCCCTCAAGAAACTTTTATTAGAAAGTTTGTGTCAATATAGACATTATTTTTACTTATCAAATATTTTGTAGTTACTTGTTTTCTCCAACAGCATATAAGATCCACAAGAAAAGGAATTGATTCACTTTCTTTTTTCCATATGCAACACCTTACACAGTGTGTACCTGGTGCATAGTATGCATATAAATACTCGTGGAATGAAAAATTAGAGAGATGTGAAGGTATGTAGATATATCACTTCCTAAATTCTCATTATGATCCAGGTATTGGGGAAACTAAGAATATCAAGCAAAGTAGGGGAAAAACAATGTATGAATGAGGCCTGGAAGGAGGTGTGGGATGTGTGCAGCAGCATGACCTGGAGCAGGCCAGGAAGGGGCATGAAGGTCAACAAGATAAGGCAAAAGCTCACTTATCAAGTCAGGAGACCAAGTAGAGGAGTCCAAGTTTCAAGAAGAAGGAGAGAGAAGTCCAAATAAAGATGGCATTGCATGCAGCTGGTTGGGAATGCATTACATCATCTAGTAGAATCTCTTGCAAAGTTAAGGCCCAGACATATTATACACCACATCCAAGATCACAGATCAAGATTGTGGGAAATACAAACCCAGTTTTTCACACTCTAAGGTAACTTCTCTTTCTAGTGCATTATACTCTTCCTCCTCATTCACTCACTCAGGCATTCATTCATTATTTTATTCATTCATTCATGAATGCTTCAAAACTTTTTTGATTCATTATTTATTTCAATTACATATTCCTCCTGCTTCAAATCACAACACCTCCACATCTCAGCTAACAGTACCATACATTACTGTGGCCAAAACTACTCATCATCTAGTGTCCAGTCTCATGGTGATGAATTATTCTGAAATTAGCAAGTCTGTCCCTTCACAAGAAATATACAACTGATGGAGGATCTATACTATAAGCCTTTCTAGCTTGGGAGAAACAACCCAGAGGTTATGCTCCATGCCATAGACTTGTGAAATAACTGTCATTTATACCAATAATCAACCACTATAAAACAAAACAACTTTAATGTTGGAATGAATAAAGAAATTAATGAACAAATGAGATAAAAAAAACATTAGGCAAAGCTGAGTTTTGAGAAATGGTCCTCTTTCTTCCAAAAATCCATTTATTCTATCAAAAATGATATCTGAGATTGGTGATCACATGATCAGTAAAAGGGAGAAGAACTAGATATTTTCCTCAGGCTTTATCAGGAGTGTCTGGGCAAATGTTTAGCAACTGATTCTCAGGAGGAAAATGTATTCATGTCACACTTTTAAATCTAATCTGCATTATTAGCCATTCTCCATTACTATCTTAAGTCTAGGCAACAAAGCAATAAACCAAGCCCTGATTTGCATCATTTTTCTATTTCTGAGATGTAAATTCTCATAATGAAAATGTAATATTTGGCTCTTGTGAACCAGTTTGAGCTGGCTCTGGGATACCTCTGGAAGTTCTCACAAACTCTCAAAGAATTCTTAAACTATGAATTGTATACAAGAGGAAAGCAACTCTAGGTGTTTCTGCAGATCACAAATCCAACAAGCTTGAGAAGGTAACAACCTTACAAATTAACAGAAGAGAAAGTTAATCCTTGACATGCTTGCTCAGAATCTTTTTCTCACCAGCTGCTACACTATGGCAGGAAGCACAAGCTGACTACAGTGTTGCAAGTGCTAGAAGTCATAGGACATGTTGGCCAGTTGATTTCCCCTGCGTGTCTGTGGCTCTGAGAGCTGTATGTGGCCATTCAAAAGTCTGTGCTTGTCTCCCTTGAACACCTCTTTTTTTCTGGTGAGGGCAATTGGGGTTCAGTGATTTGCCCAGAATCACACAGCTAGTGAGTATTATGTATCTGAAGCTGGATTTGAACTCAGGTCCTCCTGACTCCAGGGCCAGTGCTCTATCCACTGCATCACCTAGCTGCCCCTTTGAACACCTCTTTTGAAGTCCTCTACTCGTCTGAAAAGCCCCCTTCTCTTGCCACACAGGTCTGCAGTAAAAAGACTTAACATTCAACCAAAAAATGAGTCAAATTCTTTTACACATACATATACACAGAGCAGTATTGCCACCTGGATGTCATTCAGGGCATTGTTCAATTTAGTGGGAAGAGGTATAACACTTAGTTTTAATTTTTTGAAGATCTTGGGGGTACCTTTCGCCCCCCTCCAGTAATGATGCTTTGGGATACTGGTCAGCACAATGCATGAAATCATCTCTTCATTCACCATATGAAGACATAAGTCATCACTCCTGAAGTAAAATTAAAAAAAACTTAAACTGGAAGCAAATAAGACACAAGATCAAGACTATATATACCCACTAAGAATCCTTGGATTTTCTATAGGAATTAAAGGGTAGCTAAAAGGACACTAAATTTGGGGTCAGAAGACCTATGTTCAATTTCTACCTTTGACATTTATGAGCTACCCGACATCGGGCAAATCATTTAACCTCTCTCAGCCTCAGTTTCCTCATTTAAAAAGTATGAATTCATACCATATTGTTTCTAATGTCCCCTCTAGCTCTAAATCTACGCTACTATGGTATAAATCTCACAAGAGATTTTCCATTTTCCTCCATTATCATGTATACTTTCATTATTATTAAGAGTAACCTCTAATTGTAGATCCTTGACAAGTTGAAACATTCATGTAAAGATTTACAGTAATTTTGTACAGAGTGGGAAACTAGACAGAGTTCTTACTGGTTATAAAAAAGGGAACAAGTATTGCCCTGTTAGAGGATTAATTCAAACCATGAAAGATACAGGAGGGAAGATTTTTGGGGAAGCCAGAGAGAAGACCTGGACCAGGAAGGTGGTGAAATGCAAGACAAAAATAGTGGTATACCAGCTGAAAAATCTTTGAGTTAGATGACACAAAGCTGATGTGCTACCATGCTGGGTACCTGAAATTACAGACCTGAATTGTCTTTATTCCTTCCATTCTGAAATAAAATGGCTTTTGTTGCACAAAAAGTCTCAACTACAGTATATGTCCATTTTTGTTGCTTGACCACTGAAAAGGAGAACAAATGTACAAGTTAAGAATTGAGATGAATCAATGGTGTAATGTGGTAGACAAAAAAACCCAAACAAACAGCAATGCAATCTTTGCCATTATTAATAGAGGAATGCATTCTAGGACCAATGAAGTGATAGCCATGTTGCACTCTGACCTAGATAGGAAATATCCAGAAAACGGTTTTCAGTTCTGTATGTTACATTTTAGGAATATCATTGATAAGCTAGTGGGCATCTAGAAAATGACAACCAGAATTGTGAAAGTCCTGAGTTTATGTGATCCAAAGATGAGCTGAAGGAGCTGAGCATGTTTTTTCTGAAGAAAAGAAGACTCAAGGGTGCTATGTTAGCTGTCTTCAAATACTTGAAAAAATTGTCATGTGGAAGAGAGATTTTTTTGTCATTCAGTCCTTTCAGTAATGGCTGATTCTTTGTGACCCACCTTGGGGTTTTCTTGTCAGAGATAGTGGAGTGGTTTGCCATTCCCTTTTCCAGCTCATTTTGCAAATGAGGAAACTGAGGTTAACAGGGTTAAGTGACGTTCCCAGTGTCACATAGCTAGTAAGTGTCTGAGACTGGATTTGAACTTAGGAAGATGAGTCTTCCTGACTCCAGGATTGTTACTTTATCCGCTATGCCACCTAACTGTCCCCAGAACAGAGATTGGGCTTGTCCTTTTTACCTTTAGAGGCTAAAACTAGGAGTAATGGATGGAAATAGCGAAGAACCAACTATTGGTATCATGTAAAGGAATAGTCCCTAACAAATGTAGCTATTCAAATGAGGAATGGGATGCTTTCAGTGGTATTGGGTAGCCCTTCATTACAAGTTTTCAAGCAAAGGCTGGATGGCCCCTTGTTGAATATGTTGTAGTGGGGGCTCCTTTAGGTATGGGTTGTACTAGATAGACACCTATTACTCTCACACTCTGTAAAGCTATTTTATGTTTCTGTGATTGAGGCTAAAAGCCCAAATAAGGAGATTTCAGTCCTTCAACAGGGATCATTGACTCATTATATCTTCATCATGACACTAGTTCCTATTCACCATGAATACCCTTGCCAATGATGCTTTAATTTCTCTATTCTGCAGGCTATAAATGTAAGGATTTAGTGCTGGAGCCACCACAGAGAACATGACTGTGGCCACCAGATCTCGATCCTTTCCCTGGGCATCAAGCTGGACTGGGGGCTGCAAATAAACACCCACCAGAGTCCCATAGAAAAGCCCAACCACACAGAGATGGGACCCACATGCTTCAAGTGCTTTGCGCAACCCCCCAGTTGCTCGGACCTTACACACAGCAGCACCAATGTAGGCATAGGAAGTGACAATGCAGGCAGCAGGTAATAGGATGGTGGATCCTCCTTCAGTTAGGGCAACTAGGAAGTTGAGGGAGGTATCAGAGCAGGCAATCTGCAGCAAGGGATAGACATCACAATAGAAGTGTGGAAGGGCATGGTGGTTACAGAAGGACAAGCGAGCAGTGAGGAATATGTGAAGCAGAGAGTGCAGGGCTGTGCCCACCCACACAGCTCCAAGGAGGACCACACATCGTGGTCGGGTTACCACAATAGCATAGTGAAGTGGTCAGCATATAGCCACATAGCGATCCCATGCCATGGCAGCTAACACATAGCTGTCCACATTGCCTGCCAACAGGAAGAAGAAGACTTGGGTCAGACAGGCTGAGTGGGTGATAGTCCTGTCCCTTGTCAGCAGGGCATGGAGGAGTCGGGGCATGGTGGTAGATGTGAAGCACAAGTCTGCCAGCGACAGGTTAACCAGAAGCATGTACATAGGTGTGTGGAGATGTGAGTCTAATGCAATGGCAATGAGAATAAGCAGGTTTCCCAGGAGGGTTGCCAAGTGTAGGGCCAAGAACAATGGTAACAGGATCTCTTGGTGACTGGAAAAGGCCAGGAGAAGGAACTCAGAGGTGCTAGTCTGGTTTCTCACTGTTGTATTGCTGCTGGGTCTGAGGCTGGGTTGAGAAGGAGAAGAAATAAGATAGCAAAAACTCCTATAATTATTTCCAAAACATCAATCCATCCAATAAAGGGTTGGTGGTGTGGTAGATAGAGTGCTGCACCTGGATTCAAGAAGACCTGAATTCAAATCCAGCCTCAAACACTTGTAACCTATGTGACTCTGTGCAAGTAACTAAATTTCAGTCTGAGTCAGTTTCCTCATCTGTAAAGTGGGGACAACGTTGGGATAACAGCACTTACTTTTACTTCCTAAGGTTGTTGTGAGGATGAAAATGAGATAATAGTTGTAAAGTGCTTTGCAAAGCCAGTTCTATTGCCACCATTGAGGCCATTCATAAAGATGTTGCACAGCCTCTGAGTGTCATTTCCAAAGAGGACGTCCAAAGAATTTTCAGCTAAGTAGAATTTTTGAAATTTCTCCTGGGGCTACTGATATACAATAGAGTAATAGTAGCTTGCACACAGTAGGTGCTTAATAAATGTTTATTGAATTAATGTATATTGAGTTGCGGTCACTGAGTGCAGTATTATAAAAGTACAAATTATAGTACTTTTTACTTATTTGTTTCTCCTGTAATGTCTTCTATGGTACTCAACTTTACCACTGATTCCCACCATCCCCCAACCCCAAGGATACATTATCTAATCACTGACTTACAGAACCTCAACCTAAACCCTTGCTTGCCTTTGTAAGGAATTGAATGATCTTGAGTATCATGTCCATCATCTCTAGAATAGTCAAACTATAAAGATACTGCCTCAGCAGAAGGTGAAAATCACTGTCAAATGAGCCCCAGAGTATTCTCCTGAAGATTTTTTAATTCTCTAAAAGCATTGAACCCCAGAATTTTTGGGGTACTAGTCTTTTCATTTGAACTTCTCTTAGTGCTTCCCTGAACTCTGTGTTTCCAAGATTCCCTTGCCTTTTATGACATATGGTTAATTAGAAAGAAAGATAAGTAATAGGTGATAGATAAAGAGATGCACTGGTAGATGAAGCACTGATAGATGACAGATGGATAGATGGATAGACAGATAGACAGATAAACAGATAGATAGATAGATAGATAGATAGATAGATAGATAGATAGATAGATTTATTAATGCTTATTATGTTCCAGGTACTGTTCAAAGAGCTGGAGATAAAAACTACAAATACACGTAAACAAGAAAATTCTAAATCTAAAAGAGGTGGGGAACAACAGAAAAAGAAGACCTGGGGAGAGGTGAGGTACATCCATGGAAGCATGATTTGGAACTGGAGACCAGGGTGGTTGTTTCCAGGCAAGATAAAGATGAACGTCTAGTAGACCCAACAATAGTTCCAAGAGCAGAATAGAGGGTTCTTACGGGGAGGAGGTGGGGAGGATGGCCAGGGTGCATGTGAAATGGTTCTTTTCCTTTATGGACAATGGAGGCATTCTTGATCTCTTGGGAAATAACTTCCTTTTGCCATATAACCTGGAAAATTTCCATCAGCTTCTGGATGAGCAGTGGACTTCATGCATTGTAGATCCCTGCTGGAATGGAATCTGTTCCAGGTGTTTTGCATTAGATGAGCCTAATGGCATTCAAAACTTCTTTCTACAGTTGGAAATTTGACTAGAGAGCGACTAACCTCATGCTGAGGTAAATGATCAATGGCTTCAGCATTGGTTGATGATGATTTATTGAGAATAATATAAAAGTGTTCAGCTCACCTCTCCAGAATCATGTTCTTAAACTGATCAGTGTGGCTCCATCAGTCTTTGTAATTGAGGTCTTTGGCCCATAAATAGCTTTGAGGAAATCATAAAATGCTTTGGATTGTTACTACCAATTTAAAGTTGAATTGTATCTGCCTTCTTACTGAGGCAAGAATCCTGCATTTCTCTAAGCTTTGCTTGCACTTTACTTTTGATGGATGCTGCCTTTTTAGAAATAGATGAATTATCCTGCTGGTAGACTTGCTTTTCATTTAAAACCTTCTGAATTTCCCCATCATTTTCATCAAACCAATCCTAACATTTATGAGTTTTCTGGCCCAGATGAATAAATGTGGTGCTGTACACAAAATCTTTGAAATTTGCCCATTCTTTTTCTATTCCACTTATACCAACAGTATGTTGGCTCAGTTTTCCCTTTGTGAACATGGTCTTTGTAATGACTATAGATATGTTAGAACTTTCCTTCTTCACAGAAGATCTGGACAGTGGGATTGTGCAACAATCAGCCAATTAAAAGAATTTCTGAGGCTTAGAGCTGCTTGACATACTAATGATCATGAGTGAACTCTAGCTGAATTTGGAGATGCCTGTGGCTGCCAGAAACCACAGAACCATCATTAACCAGCTCAAGGGCAACCTTGAGCAATTTCTGCAGATTTAAGACCTTGCTCAGGACTTTCTAAACGTCTTTCTCCCTGGCTTATTGTTTCTACAGATATCTTCTCCCTTAACCCTTATTCCCCACCCAAAAGCCTCTAGAAAACTATTAATATTTCACCCTTTTCCACACCGGCTTTGAGCAGCTGAGAACTCTTCCTTTTGGTTCCCTTGCAAGCTCTTCTCTGTTACATTTTTCTCAGACAATAAACACTTTCATAATCTGTGATCAGACTCTGTTTTATTTAGTGTCCATTTTGGGGGCTAGGTCTTTTGTTAACACGACCAAATCAGTAACAAACTGTTCACACATAAAGAAGCGTTCTAATTCATTGATGTTGAGTCTTCTGATGGTCGTCATGCCTTTGGGCCTCCACTTTTGTTGAAAATCAATGTTTAGGTGTGCGGACGCTGCCTAGGGCCTTCTCCCCTCCCCCAAAGCCCTCCAAGGGTCAGCGAAGCAGGGCATGGAGCCAGAAACCACCCTCCAGGGGCAGTAGAGCCCTGTTCCGCCGGGGGCGCAAGCCATCGCCGGCACGGCCAGAAGCTCCCCTCAGCTCTGGAGCCGGAGGAGCGGTGCCCCCCTGTCAGGTGTGAGAGAGCTCTTCCCCTCCATATCCAGGCAAATGTGCAATACCAAAATGTCTTCTGATATAGATGGTGCCTTAAGCACCTCACAAATTCCAGCTTCGGAACAAGCGGCCCTGGTTAGACCAAAACCACTGCTCTTGAAGTTGTTAAAGTCTGCTGGTGCACAGAAAGACACATTCACAATGAAAGAGGTTTTATTCTATCTTGGCCAGTATATTATGTCAAAACAATTATACGATCAAAAGCAACGGCACATTGTCTATTGTTCAGATGACCTTCTTGGAGATCTGTTTGGGGTACCAAGCTTCTCTGTGAAAGAGCACAGGAGATTATACGCAATGATTTCTAGAAACTTGATAGCAGTCAATCAGCAAGAATTTGCTAGTCCAAATACATCTACAAATGAAACCAGGTGTCAGCTTGAAATTGGAAGTGTTCAAAAGGAGTCTATGCAAGAATTGCAGGAAGAGAAACCATCACCAAATCTGAATTCTAGACCAACTACCTCATCTAGAAGGAGAACACATAGTGAAACAGAAGAAAATTCGGATGAGTTGCCTGGAGAAAGACACAGAAAACGGCATAAGTCAGTTAGTATTTCCCTTACATTTGATGAAAGCTGTGCTTTATGTGTCATAAGTGAGATATGCTGTGAACAAAGCAGTAGCAGTGACTCAACAGAAATCCCTTCAAGTCCGGATATTGATCCTGGTGTATTAAGTGAAAATTCAGATGATTCAGTTTCAGACCAATTCAGTGTTGAGTTTGAAGTTGAGTCTATTGATTCAAAAGACTATAGCCATAATGAAGAAGGACAAGAACTTACAGACGAAGATGATGAGATATACCAGGTAATTGTGTATCAGGCAGAGGAGAGTGACACAGACTTGTTTGATGAAGACCCTGAAATATCCTTAGCTGACTATTGGAAGTGTACCTCCTGTGATAAAATGAACCCTCCACTTCCACCACATTGCCACGGATGCTGGGCTTTGCGAGAGAATTGGCTTTCTGAGGAAAAACGTGAAGTGTTGAAGAAAGGCCAAGTAGAAAAGTCCCACACAAGGGGAAGAAGAGGGTTTTGATGTTCCAGATTGTAAGAAAAATAAAATGAATGACTCTCAAGATTCATGTGTTGAGGAAAGTGATGAAAAAATAGTACAGACATCAGACTCCCAAGAAAGTGAGGGTTATTCCCAGCCATTGACATCTAAAAATATCATCTGTAGTAGTCAGGAAGATGCTTGAGAATTTGAGACAGAAGAAGCTCAAGTTAAAGAAAAAAGTATGGAATCTATTCTTCCCCCTAGTACAGTAGAGCCCTGTGTCATCTGTCAGAGTCAACCTAAAAATGGTTGCATTGTCCATGGAAGAACAGGACATCTTACGGCATGTTTTAAATGTGCAAAAAAATTGAAAAAGAGAAATAAGCCTTGTCTGGTGTATAGGCAGCCCATTCAAATGATTGCGTTAACTTATTTTCTCTAAATGTGGTTTACTAAAAGTGGAACTATGGAACCCTATGTATGAAAACTCTTCAGAATGTTCACACACGGCTTGTGAAATTTATTTAAAATTTTATGTTTGTACATTTTTTTCTGAGAAAATGAATATTTTAATACATCTTAGTTATCTCTAGTGCAATTTGCTTTTTGGAAAGATTTTTTTTTATTTTCTTCCTTTGGGGAAAATGAAACATTTTGGTTACTATTTTTTCCATTTTTGCTTTATTTTTATTAGTTTTCATTTGTATTACATATAGAGGCAGCAGGGTATAGTGGATGGAGTTAAGTTCAGGTTCTGCATTGGACACTTAAAACTTATTTGACCCAGGATGAATCACTTAACCTCTTTGTGCCTTAGTCAATTCCCAAGACTTACTTGCTAAGTCAGATAATTTGGGACTAAGTCATAGACACTCGTATTGGGTATGTTGAAACTATAGATACTTTACTGTTTGCTTCCATTAAGAATTAGTAGTTATTTTGAAGATTGACTGTTTCTGTTTGTTAAATAGTTCCCTGTCAGGGGCAGCTAGGTGCTGCAGTGGATAGAGTACCGGCCCTGAAGTCAGGGGTACTTGAGTTCAAATCTGGCCTCAGACCAAACACTTGACACTTACTAGCTGTGTGACCCTGGGCAAGTCACTTAACCTCAATTGCCTAAAAAAGAAAAAGATAGTTCCCTGTCTTCTCTAGTTGGGGAGTGTGAGTTTTTTTTTTTTTGAAAAATTCATGTAAATAGTAAATTTAATAAATATTATTTAAGTTTAATATTGTTGGTGAAAAGTGGTGATTCATGAAAATGCTTGTTTTTGAGTTGCAAATAAGATACTCTTCAGGTTTCTGATTCTTTGATGTTTTATCTCTTCTGAGTTCCAGGAATCATAGAAAATACTTGCTGGGAAAACCTCATAGTTTTCACTTGTTATGTAGAGATCCTTTGCTATTATTTCTACAAACACAAAAGAAGGATGGCTTTATGGTTTTTTTAGAGCCCATTGTAATTAATTCTTTCTACATTCCTTTGCCACCAAGACCACACCAGGCGAGTCTTTTTAAGGGCCTCAAGTGCAATTTAGTCCTTCGAATGAATGATAGCTTACCCCAGATGCTTTTTACACTTAAAGTTAGGATTTGAATTGGGAAATATCTGTTTCTATCAAGTTGAATGTAATACAGATGTGACTCAGTCTATTATCTTGGCCTGGATACACGGCCCCAGATAGGTGTTTAGGTTTTAACATAATCAGGGCCAGTTTTACAATCTTAGCAAATTCAGAAATTACACAAATGGAAAGCACTTGCAGAATTTTTTATTATTTTTTCAGGCTGCTAATAAAATATTTACTAGATGATAGTTAAACCGTTTGCCACTTGGCTTGATTTTAATGTTTTAAAAGTTGGGGACATCAGCACGATTATTGAAAACATTCTAACATCGTGATTTGGTTTTCTGCGAGCAGATTTGCCCTCCTAATTATTGTTGCTTAGTTTGTGAATTCCCAGAGCCATAGACTAATTTGCTGATTGGAAAGCTAATTGAAGTTTGAAGATTTGTCACAAAGATTTACAGGGCTAATTGGAAGTTGATTATAAATGTGTTTGTGGAAGTTAATAAAGAAAATAAAATATATAAATAAAAGAAAATCAATGTTTAGCTTGAAGATGATAAGTCTATAAGTGGTCCAGCACTCTGCACCACACATCGCCTCTGTCACTCTCACATCCTGTCTGTCTCTTCTCCTTACAATGACATAGTCTACTAAATGCCAATGTTTGCTGCAAGGGTGCATCCATGATGTTTTATAAGATCTAGGTAAACAGAAGACAGTGTTGGTGATGAGAAGGTCATGAGATACACGTCTTCAGTATTAAGTGACTATTGCTGTTGCTCTTTCCAATTCCATTCCTCCTAAGGACTTCCTGCCATGTCTGTGCCTACTCTGGCATCAGAGTGACCCAGGCTTACAAGCTTGTCCTCTTTTGATACATTGAGATGATGACTATCTCTAGGTCTTCACAAATTTTTTTTTTACCTCATCAGGGTTTGTCATGTTGGGAGCATATGCATCGATGATGATGGCATGGCATTTTCTTACAAGTGACAATGGCATAGCCATGAGCCTGGCATTTACTCCTGTTGGGAAGCACACAGGATTGTTAACTAGATTAGATTTGGTTGCAAAACCTATGCCAGCTTCACGGTGTTCCCAGTCATTGTGGCCACTCTGGAAAAATGTGCATCCAGCTCCAACCTCAGTAAGCTGACCTTCATTTGCCAGCCTTATTTCACTCAGGCCTGTTTGGATGTGTTACCTGCTGAGTTCTCTCACAACAAGAGCTGGTTTTTTTTTTTTTCAGGTCTATTGCATTTCTTGTTATCTATAAGTATGAGCACATTCCACATGCCAACGGTGAGTGAAATCATCTTAGCAAAAGATCCCCACCAGCAGTGATAAACAGGCCAGGGTTAGGTGAAGCAGATGATTTTTAGGGTATTTTTTCTAATCCCTTCTTCATGACAGGAGATGAGCAGTGTGGTCCTTAAAAAAGGCTGCTCAGACACCCAGTGGGTAGCTAAATCCCAGTGCTACTTCAATACAATGTGAAGATGACCCTATGACCTGGGCTACCTGTGTGCAGGGTTGGAACTACAGGTCCCAGTGTATCAGTACCTGCTGCTTCATCACTAGCCTGTTGCCACAGGACTTTGAGGTAGATAAAATAGTACTATAGTAAAATAATAAAATGACAAAATAATGAAATAATAAAATAATGAAATATTAAAATGGTATGGGTGATGCCTTTTGATTCTGCTGTAAATTGGATTCAAATGAAGCCGAGTTGTGAGAAGTCATCAGTTTCACTCTCTATTCCAGAGTCATCAGAGCCCAGTGGCGAGATAAGTCAAGACCACCGGCAACTACTCTGGATGCAGCGGATGACCTTGGTACCTTCAGTATCTGATCAAGCTCTAAGCACTCTCCAGTGCCTGCTTCTGCCACCTTCATGGCCCATTGAAACAAAATGTTCATTCTCCGCCTATTCTGTCAGGAAAGTCTTCACATGCTTGAGGCAGACACCTCTTTAACTCACCATTGGGGTTGAAGTCTATCAGTTACCCTCAGCCTAGTTTAGCCCATCTGTTGAGATAGTTTTACTGGGGTATGGCCACTGTGCATGCTACAGCTTCTTGGAGCCACAGGTGAGAGTCGGGTGGCAGATGGATACCAAAGGTGGATGATAGTCCCAAAAGGGCTCAGCAGCCTTCACAGCAGAGGTACTAATCCTCCCTAAACACTCCATAAACCCCTTATCAGTATGTATATTTGAGATAGACAGTAGAAATTAATCCTGAGTTGGGCCTGCAGATGAAAATGAAGGGGAGAGTAGGCCAAATTGCTTTTGGAGAAATTGCCAAGTTCCTCTACAACTTTGATAGGAACAAAGTTCTTAAGCCCAAGCTTTCCAACACAAAAATTCAATAAACATTAACTAATCATTTAGTATGTGCCAAAGGTTTCCCCACGAAAGCAACATTTTGATGGACTAATTGAATTTAACAATATGATATTTATTAAAGATAAATCCTTCACTTCACAAATACAAGATGGAGAAGACATCATTAGATAACAATTCATCTGAAAAAACTCTAGATATTTTAGTGGACTGTAAGTTCAATGTGGGTCAATAATGGGAGGTGGTAGCCAGGGAAACTAATGGTATTTTAAGCTATGTTAAGAAAAGTGCATTGTAGAGGACTATGAAAGTGATACACCTTCTAGTGAGATCACATCTAGAGAACTGTGTTTGGTTTTGTCACCACATTTTAAGGACATTTATAGAGAAAATTTGGAGAAGGGGAGTCAAGATGGGGAAGAATCTTGAGTTCAGAAATTGAAATTGGGAATATTTATCCTGGGTAGCAGAAGAATTGGAGGGGATGGAACATTACAAGTTCCTACAATCATTTGTATTACTCTCGTGGAGAAGGGGGATTATATTTTTTTCTGTTTGGCCTCAGAGGGGATAACTAGGAGCAATAAATAAAGAATAAATTTCAAAGAGGATTCTGGTGGGGAGGCTATTAGGAGCTCAAAGACTCAATAACGTCTTCCTGGGGAAGATGACATTGAGCTAAGCCTTCAAAGCAACTAAGGATTTTGAGGGGCAGAAGTGAAGGAAAAGTGAGCTCCAGAAATGGGGGACAGCCAGTGCAAAGGTGTGGAGACAGAAAATGGTAAGAAAATGTAAAAAGGCCAGACGTACAGGACTGTGGAATGTATAAAAGGGAGTGGAGTGTAATAAAGCTGGAAAACTATGTTAGAGCCTGGTTGGGGAGGATTCTAAATGCCAAAGAGTTCATATTTGATCTTAGAGTGAATAGGTTGCCACTGGAGTTTCTTAAGTAGAGGTGTGACACACACCCATGTGCTTTAGGAAAATCACTTTGTCAGCTGTGTGGAGGGATGAAAGAGAGGGGAGCAGAGACAGACTTAAGGTAGGGAGGTCAATTACAAGGCTATTGTAATGGGCCAGGTTAATGGTGATGAAATTCTAAACTACTGGTGTGGCTGTGTGGGTGGGGAGAATGGGACTAATGTAATTAGTGATACAGAAGAAAAAACAATATTTGTCCACTGCCTAGAGAGGTGGGGTGAGTGAGAATGAGAAAGCAAGGATGACACTGATGTTTGGAATTTAGGTGACTTAGAAGGACAATGTTGCTGTATAGAAAAATTTGGAAGTGAGTTGTTTGCAGGGGAAAGACAATACAAATTGAGTTTGAGATTCCCAGAAAATATTAGTTAGTGCATATTAGCATGAATGAGTCTTTATTGGTAACTCCATATACAGAAGAGTGAATTCCATCTCCAACCTTTGTGTCCTTGCCCAGACTGTCTCTTCACACGTAGAATGACATTCTTTCCTGATGTGCACCTCATGGAGTTCCTAGTATCCTTCAAGGATCAGCTAAAGTGCCAATGCCTACAGAGGCCAATCCTGATTCCTTCCACTCACTAGCACTTTACCCTAAAGAAATTAGTTTGCATTCACTCTGTAAACCTAATCTACCTATCTGTATTGTTCATTTTGTTTCCTTCCAGCCACAAAATGTAAGCTGCTTGAGGGCAGGGGATGTTTCATTTAAGCATGTTGCTTGGTTTTAAAAGGTTTAAAAAGGTTTGAGAGACATCATTTTTGGATAATTTAATCATTTTGTTAATAGGACCAGCACATTTATTAATAAAAGAAAGGTCATTTGGCTCTCTCTTAGACCAAAGACAACCAAGGTAGTGGGCTCACAGTTTATATACCCTTCAAAGAGTAGGTGTTCCTACAGGGTGGAATCATTCCTGATTGGTTAACAATTAATGAGAGAATTGAATATAATATTGAGGGACTGAGAGTGACATCATTTAACCCTTGGACAGAGAGACTATCTCTATACCCAGACCACCCCGACCTTGGGTAATTTAGACAAGAGGGTCTATCTCCACCCAATTTGGACAAAAGGGTCTGTCTCCACCCAAGTTTGATAAAGTGGAATTCACAGTAGACTAGACATTCCTTGTAAGGTTAGGTTGAGTCCAATAGAGAAGGTTAACTCAGTCTTCAGAGACTGAGATCTTGAAAATAGAAAAAGAGAGAATTCTCAACCTCCCCAAATCATTAGTTAATAATAATCATTTTTCTCATTACACTATAGATGCTTAATATATGCTCATTGGATCAGTGAATGAATAGTGATGAACGAGTATAACTGTCCCTTTTTATTTAATTTCACTCAAATGACAAAGTACATTTACCTCTTTTTCTTCCTTTCAAGGAGTATGAGCTCAGAAAGGTCTCCAAATAAAGATCCTTACAGTTGATTTTTTGTGTTGGGTATAAGGACAGTATATCCTAGGGACAGGCTAAGATACCAACTGTCACACAGATTACTAATCAGAGTGAGTGAATAGAAGCCTGGGTTCTAGAACTTCAGAAATGGCTATGCCAGCAGGTGGGATAATATGATTAGATTTGGGAGATCTTATGACAGATTAATACATTTCTGAGCTTTACAAAAAAGCCAGAAGACCCAGATTTGGAACATGGGTAAGATGTGACTAAAAGAGTGTTTCAGTCACTGGGACCTTAAGTATTGAAAAAATGTGATCATAATTGTAATAATTTTAATAAAAACAAGTATTTTTATTTATAATAATAGTATAATAGGAACCAGAAAGAGCTGGGTTCAACTTCTGCCTCCAAGACATAGCAGCTATGTGATGTTGGCTTGTACAAGTCATTTAACCTCTCATTATTCTAGGTAATTTTCTAAGACTCTAACTTGCAGAGAAGATGCCAATCTGCATTGGTCAAGGCAGCATCTTCATTTGTGGACTTCCTGTTACCAATTAAATCACAGGTGCAATTCATATAACAATCATCATTAAAAATAGAGGGGTACAACAGATATGAAGCTCTGATTCTGTTGATCTCTTCCTTTTGGGGGAAACCGTACCCTTGGAGAAAAAGGTTTAATCAAGAGAAAACATTTCCATTTCCTTGGTAAGTTGAGAAGGCAGAGTGTCAGCAAAGGCTGAGAGTGGACAAGTTAACATCTGAAGTCTCTTCAACCCCTGATATTCTAGATTTCTAAACACACAACGTATCTTTCTAGACCACATATTATCTTCACCATTCAATGCCTAGGAAAGTATTCCAATTAGGATAGTGGAAGTAATAATAGACAAGATGGGATTAATGAAAGAGATCATGACTCAATTTTTCTTTCTTTGAGACCCCTCAGGAACCATCTATTTAGTTCTTCCAGGCTTATCTAAACTAGCTTATGTGCATGAAGATGCCCAGGCTAAGTATGTGTGTATGTATACCATTGACTTGCTATTGAGAGATGAAGTAGGATAGATAATTGTGAAGGCACCAAGTGTTAGGAAGTATTCGCAAAACATAAATATCAAACATGTCTCAAGTTGTGATTCAGGATGAAGATGCTGAGTAGGTTGCAAGTTAGTCTGATGAGAAATCTTTGTATCAGGTACAGATCAGGTACAGATCCTTCCTGCCTTTAGAAAGGTCATACAGTTCATCCCCTACACAAGGTCACTTCAGGCTCGGGTTGAAGCAAATATGAAGATGAAATGACCTTCTTGCAGAGGTAGGGAGAGGAGAACTGAAGCCAAGAAGGGGATAAAATTCAAGGTTAGGAAGAGGCATCCAAACCTGAAGGATCTTTGGTGGGGGGGGAACAGCGCAGGGTGAATTTTGTCACTGTATTGGGTACCTGAAATTACAGTCCTAAACACTGATTCTCCCTTTGTCCCCAAGACTGAAATAAAATTTCTTTCATTGCATAAAAATACCTGAATTGAGTATGTGCATATGTCTGTGTAAGTCCATTGTCGTCTGACCACTGAGGAAATGAATAGATGAGAGAGAAAAAAAGAGAAGACTAGCTCCAGCAGGGATCCTACAGTGGCCATTTGCTCACCAAGACCCTAACTCTAACTCCCCATGAACACCTTTGCCAGGGCTGCTTTGATTTCTCAGTTCTGCAGACTATAGATGTAGGGGTTTAGTGTTGGAGCCACCACAGAGAACATGACTTTGGCCACAAGATCTCGGTCTTCCTTTTGGCCCTCAGCCTGGCTTGAGGGCTTCAGGTAGACAGCTACTAGAGTTCCATAGAAAAGAACAACAACCATTAGATGGGATCCACAAGTGGAAAATGCCTTGCAGAAACCCCCAGGGGCTCCAACCTGACAAACAGCAGTTCTAGTGAAGACATAAGAGGCCATAATGCAAACCGCAGGCACTGTGATTACAGAGTCACCCTCAACTATAGCTACCAGGTAATTGAGGGAGGTGTCAGAGCAGGCAAGATGGACATCACAGAAGAAGTATGGGAGAACACAATTGTTACAGAAGGTGAGACAAGCAAGGAGCGCTGTGTGAAGAAGAGAATGCAGGGCCATGCCCACCCACACAGCCCCCGGGAGTACCATACATCAAGGCAGAGGTCACTACAATAGTATAGTGGAGTGGTTTGCATATAGCTACATATCGGTCCCATGCCATGGCAGCTAACACATAGCTGTCCACGCTACCTGCCATCAGGAAAAGGAAGACTTGGGACAGGCAAGCTGGAATGGGAGATGGTCTGGTCCCCAGTGAGCAGGGCATAAAGGAGCTTGGGCACTGTAGTGGAGGCGAAGCACAGATCTGCCAGAGATAAGTTGACCAGGAACACGTACATGGGTGTATGGAGGCGTGAGTCTGAGCCAATAGCAACAAGGATCAGCAGGTTCCCCAGGAGAGCTGCCAGGTATAAGGCTAAGAATAGTGAGAACAGGAGTTCTTGGTGACTGGAGAAGGCCAGGAAGAGGAACTCATAGGCGCTGGTCTGATTTTCCATTGTTATGTTGCTGCTGAGTCTGTGCCTGAATTAGGGGGATGAAGAGATGGATTGAGAGAGAGTCCCACAGCTAATCCAACCAAAAGGCTGAATATTTAATCTCGTTATAGCTTTCCAAAAGTATGTTTCATAGCCTGAAGAGATTTCAAAGACTTATCAGCTATGGCAGCATCATTGGAATAAGTGTATAAGCTCTAAAGAGCACTGATATCATCAAGTCATATGCAAAATATATGTTATCAGGGTAGCAAAAAAAAGTCTTTACTTCTCTATTTCTCACAGAGTGCCTAACACAGTGTCCTACACCCCTACTGTCCCTGGAATGGATACCCATGACCCAACTCATTTCCAGAAGTTTGCTTAAATTCTAAATTTCTAGTTGCTTCTGCAATGTATCCACTGACTTTCACCATCTACCAACCGCCTCTAGGATAGTCATCCTGTAAAGAAATACTACAGGCAGGAAGGGAGTGACACTGCCACTATGACTCAGACTCATTTCCTGCAGATTATCTTTATTCCTTCATAGCCCTGTGCCCCAGATCTTCTGGGGTTCTAGTCTTCACTTGAAAGAGTATCTTCCAGGTCTCTGGGGTGCAAAAATTCCCTCTCTCAAGAAAGGAAAAAAGCCTGTCTTCCCTCAATGCCTCTGAGACATGTTTGGATAAAAATAAAACTTAACTAAATGTATTAACTTTAGTTTATGGGAATAACATTTTTTGTTATTAGAAAACTAGGATTTCAATGTTAAGTCAACCACTTGCTAGCTATGTGACCCCGGGCAAGTCACTTAATATCTGAACCTGCAAGATCATATTAAGACTTTAACTACTCTTTTGTGGGATTGATTAGAGTTACTTCAACCAATTCTTATGATAAATATTACAAGCTTCAAGAGGAAAAAAGACAAGAAACAATGTAAATACTCTGGAAAAACAGATTTTTTTTGGAAGCAATGGGGTTAAATGACTTGCCCAGGGTCACAGTGCTATATGTCTGAGCTCAGATTTTAACTCAGCTCCTCCTGACTCCAAAGCTGGAGCTCTATCCACTGTGCCACCTAGCTGCCCCCCACTGCGCCACCTAGCTGCCCCTAGATTTTCTGGAAATACAGGATTTCATAAGACCAAGCAGCTTCTACTCTAAAAGGCTGTAGGTCTTGAAACATTATATTTCAAAGAGGAAAAGAGTTAGAGTTGCATCCAAGAATAACTTACCTGTCCCTCGATTGGAGAATGGTTAAGTAAATTATGTTCTATGAATGCAACAAATATTACTTTGCTATAAGAAATGAAAAAGAGAATTAAGGAAAGACACAAATTAATGCAAAGTAAAGAAAGCAGAGTTAAGAAAATAATATATACAATTACTTCAACCAATTCCTGTGACTGCCCAGACCAAAACATCCTTCCATGACCTCCATTCCTTTTGTGTTCTGTCTCCCTTCATTAGACCATAAGCTATCTAAGGTCAGATGTTATACTCTTACCTTCTATTCTTATCCTAGAGCTTGGAATATAGTAAATTCTTAATAGACAGCTTTCATGTATCCATGAATTTATAATTATGTAAATATCAATATGTCATCATGATCATTAATAATGTCACATTTTATCAGGTAGAATTAGGTACAAAGTTAGGAACTCTTCCCCCCCCCCAATCCCTCCCCTTCTTCTGCCAGCCCTAATACTCCAGAGGAAAACACTATTCTCCCGGTTTCTCCAGCTTGCAACCTAGGAGTTATCCTGGATTTCTCACTCTCTCTCACCTTCCTGCACTTTGCCCCCCAAAACAAAACCTCTCAAATGTGCCCTCTTCCCTCCTCTGACACTACCACACTGTGGTGCCACTCATCCTCACCTGATCCCTAAACTATTGTAATAGCCTACATGTGGGTCTGCCTGTCTTAAGTCTGTCCCCCATCCCAATCCATCCTTCATTCGGGCACTCAAGTGATTTCCCTAAAGTGTAGTTCCAAACACATCACCCCCTACTTAATAAACTCCAATGGTTCCCTATTGCCTTCAGGATCAAACACAAAATCCTCAAGGTCCTTTATAATCTAGCTCCCTCTTAGATTCCAGTCTTCTGACACCTTACTCCCCAAAATGTACTCTTCAGTCCAGTGACACTGGCCTCCTAGCTGTTCCAAGAACAAAACACTTCATCTCAGATGTCCAGGCATTTTCTTTGGCTGCCCCACATGCCTGGAATGCTCTCCCTGCTCTGCTGTACCTATTGACCTCCCTGGCTTCCTTTAAGTCCCAACTAAAAATCCCATCTTTTACCGGAAGCCTTCCCCAACCTCTCTCAATTCTAGTATCTTCTCTCTGTTAATTATTTCCTGTTTATCTTCTATATAGCTTGATTTGTATATATTTGTCGGCATGTTGTCTTCCCCATTAGACTGTGAGTTCCTTGAGAGAGGGGACTCTTTTCTTTCTTTCTTTTATTTTTTTAGGCATTTAGGATTAAGCAACTTGCCCAGGGTCACACAGCTAGTAAGTGTCAAGTGTTTGGTCTGAGACCGGGTTTGAACTCAGGTACTACTGACTTCAGGGCCGGTGCTGTATCCACTGCACCACCTAGCTGCCCCCCAGGGACTCTCTTTTGCCTCTTGTATCCCCAGAACATAGCATAGTTCCTGGCACATAGTAGATGCTTAATAAATGTTTGTTCTTTGATTGTTCTACAAGTTCATTGATATTTGGATTGTTAATACTTAACTGCTAACAGCACAATTAAAAAACCACTCATATTTCCTATATGGGTCAGAATATAAATAACGTTTTCCTTTATAATCTGACTTACAAAAGATATAAGTTTAGTCTATAATTAGTGTTGTTTTCTAATGAATGCCAGCATAATTTTTTAGATTCAAATTATGTAATGCATCTTTACATGCCTACCTCACCGACTTTTTTTCTTTCTTTTTCCTATAGCTTTTGGTGACTCTGGAAGAGAGAGTTGAGGCTGACGACATCATGCAATTCTGCCTCATTTAAATCCAATTTGTGCTCAAGTCAAAAGACAGCACCCATACCATTCTATTATTGCATTTTTTTATTATTTTAAATTTTAGAGACATCTCCAACCCAAGCATTCGTATGTTGTTCTGATCAGCCACAGTTGGACTGTACATTGACCCTGATGTCATGATGTCATTTTGTTCTTCTTTGAATATAAAGGAAGACAAGGTGCATAAGGCCGGTATTCAAGCAGAATCAATCACTTAATTACTGTAAACTCCTTGAGAACTTCAATTCATCCTTCATATTGCCAATATATTTTTCCTCTGCATTAGGATTCTCTTGTTTTGTCTTGCTCCAAATCCTCTCATGGCTCCCTATTTACAGACTTAAGGTCCCTTTATCTAGCATTTAAGCCCTTCTACATTCTGACTCCATTCTACCTTTCTAGATTTAAACCATTTTCTCCCCAAAGTAGAGTATTCACAGGGGCCTGAATATACCCTAGATTCTTCCACCACTGTACTTCAGCTCACAAAATTCCTTTTGCTTAAAATATCATTCCATTACTGTTAAATTCCTACATATCATTTAAATTCCAGGTCAAAAGCTAATTTCAGAAAGAAGCTGACCTTGATCCCTTGATCAATAATAAATTTATCTCATTTGGACTTCTGAATCATCAGGGATTACAGTTGTCTGTACATACAGCACTTGATCTAAAACCTTACTTTGATGTGTTATTGTTGTGCAAAGGTTATGCTAGCAGAATTAAAATACTGACAGGTTATGTCCAGCTCAAGGGGCTTCAAGTGTGGGCCCTAGATGTATGACTCTTTTCTGAGTGTAAGAGCCCTTCTGGTGAAGGCTGGACTCTGCCAAGGGTGACTAAGTCTCTAAAAACCTTAAGACTTGTATCTCTTCCCAGTGAGAGAAGAGAGGAAACTTAACCCAGAGCAGAACTGCAAGCTTAGGTGGGTGGGGTTTCCAGGAGTTCTGGATGGGGAGTGAAGGGAGGCAGTGATGCTTTCCCTCAATACGTAAAGCAGAATCAGGATGATAGCATCTGGCAGCTCCCTTCCTCAGAGGGAGTTCCTCCAAGAGAGGCCATGAAATGTGACAATGAGAGGAACGAGTATTAAGGTATAAGCTTATGTTTATTAGTGTAGGTGCTTGCATCTGAAGCAAGAAAGTTAAAGGGAAAAAGAGACACTGAGGAACTGAAGAATTCCCTCCCCTCTTCCTGCCTTATTGTAGAGGGATTCAACTGGCATCTAATCCTAATCATGTCTTTTTAGTCTGTTAAAAGCTGCATCTGACTGATCTGAAATATCTCTCATAAATACCTACGGTTGACCCTGTCCTTACATTTCTTTGAGTTCTTTTATTATAGCATGAGAATAAGGGAGAACATTGGTAGCCATAAGGGAGAGAGTGGCCTGGGATCCCAACCACACTGTTAAAAAGTATTTTTTCTCTTACTGGAGCCATTTTCACGTGGGGCATATATTTAATAACAATAACCCCAAAGGGAGAAGTACTATGAAATTGAGCCTTCAGCCTTATGCAGTGACACCTAGGATTATATGAGGACCAGCCTAGCTAAAGTGCGAGAGGCTCAAAAGAAAGACAGTCATAGAGTGGTTAAGTTTCAGTACTCCCAAAGACTATCCCAAATGGTATTCATATTGACAAAATCAAAGATAATTGATCCATTTTAGTAACCAAATATTCTATATCCCCTTACCAGGCAAAATGTAAAGGCAAAATGTGTCTTCTCTGCACTTCATATCATCTCCAGTATTTATTATAGTACTTTATAATATCAAATGGTTATAAACACAAAAAAAATTCTTGGAAGAAATTAAAAAAGAATTAAAAACCCAGATAAGAGAGACTGAGGAAAAATTAGGGAAAAAATAGAAACAATCAAAGAAAATTATGAAGAGAAGTTAACCAATTGGAAAAAGGATGCCCAAAATCTTAAGGAGGAAAATAACTCCTTGAAAACTAGAATCAGGCAAGCAGAATTGAATGATGTTATAAGACACCGAGATATAATAAAAACAGAAAAAATAGAAGAGAATGTGAAAGATCTCATTAGAAGAACAATTGATCTGAAGAACAGATCAAGGAAAAACAATATAAGGATTGTCAGACTACTGGAACATTATGATAAAAAAAAGAATCTGGATACAATATTCCAAGAAGTTATTAAGGAAAATTTCCCTGAAATTCTAGAACAAGATGGTAAAGTAGAAATAAAAAAAAATCTACCATTCATCACCTGAAAGAAATCTCAGGAAGAAAACTTATAAGAATGTCATAGCCAAGTTTAAAAACTCTGGCTAAGGAGAAAGTATACAAGAAAAAAAAAACAAGAAATAATGTAAATACTCTTTTCATAAGACCAAACAACTTCTACTCTAAAAGACTGTAGGTCTTGGAACATTACATTTCAAAGAGGAAAAGAGCTGGAGCTGCATCCAAGGATAACTTACCCAGAAAGTTGAGTGTAATCCTGAGTGGAAAAAAAAAGACATTTGATGAACTGAAAGACTTTCAGATATCTGTGACAAAAAGACCAGGATTCAATAGAAAATTCAATATAAACATCCAGAAAAAAATATAAGGAAAATATTAAAGACAAATTATAACACACACACACACACATACATATACACATATACATATACATATATAATCAGAATTCTTAAAACTGTTGTCATTACTAAGACAGTTTTAAAGAAAGGTTAGGGCTGAGTTGTGTGTGACAGAGTGATTCTAAAAATCAAAATTGGGCAGCAAAAGGTAAGAGGGAGCAATTATATCATAAAAATGGTACATAAAAGGAAGAAATAATACAGAAGAAGCAAGTGGGGGGTAGAGGGCTGGTAATACTGGAAACTTGCTATACTGTCATCCGAGTGGAAGAAGAAACAAAATGTATGTCTGGAAGGTGTAGAAATCTTCTGCATGTGTAGAAAGCTGAGGAAACTGGGGGACAGTATAGGGGAGGTTCTTTTAGAGGGGTTTGAGATTTGGGAGGGGGAAGAGAGGGAGACATTAGGAGGGGTGTGTGGATTGAGATTGGGGGGGATGGAAAGAGGGAATGAGGGGACCTTTGGAGGGGTGAGTGGAATGAAGTGTGAAAAGGTAGAAGGAGAAGATTAGGTAACAGGGATAGGGTCAAAACAAGCTGAGAAAGAATATGGTGAGTAAAAATAAGATGGAGGGAAATTCACAAATAGTAATTATAGCTTTGAATGTGAATGGAATGTTTATAGCAGTTCTCTTTGAGGTGGTAAAGAATTGGAAGTTGCAGAGATCCTCATCAAGTAGGGAATGACTGAACAAGTTGTGGTGTATGGCTGTGAAGGAATACTACTGTGCTCTAAGAAATGATAAGAGCAGTGATCTTAGAAAGGCATGGAAAGACTTGTACGGAAAGAAGAAGAGGGAAGTGAGAAGAACCAAGTGAACATTGTATACAGTGACAGCAGTAATTGTTTTAAGAATGACTTTGAGTGACTAAGTCATCTTGACTATTATAAATACACCGATTAAAAATTAAGGCTATATGAAGAAAGGTACTATCTTCATCCAGAGAAAGAATTGATGAATAAAATTATGTGTAGAATAATTTTACATATCTATACCTATTTGTGTCTAATGGTAGCCACCTCTAGGTTGGAGGGTGGAAAGGGAAGAAAAAAATGTAATTTAGATGATAACTTTGTTGTATATTTGGAGGGAATATCAAGTTATACATAGTAGATTGGCAGTTTCATGTGCAATAATCTTTTTCATTGTACTGTGTTATGGTAATTTTTGTTTTGCTCTGTGAATTAAAGATTAAATAAATTTAAAAAAAGAAATATTTGCCTAATTATTATCCTATATAGCTTTCTGAACCTTGAAATTCTAGAGGCTTATTTTTTTTTATTTAATAGAATTGATAGGATTAATCCACTAAGTGCATATGCTATCTATCTGTAAGAACAATGTGAAACCAAGATATGGATTGATCAGAAATGTACCCTCTCACTTCTTCCTAAAAATACAGTATATCTTCAACAGCCTGACAGACTTTAGTATATATCTGCCTTTGGAATGAAGGACAGGAAAGCTAAAACAACAGTTGGAAAAATCTCATTTATTTTGACCCCCAGACTTCTCTCCTCCTGTGGGGTGTACCTGGTGCTAATAGTCTACTTTGCCCTATGGTTGAGCCTCCCAGACTGTTTTTAACCCCTCTCTAAACCCAACACACATTTCAAGCAAAGGAAGGGTCATTTGATTTCATTGCTAGAGAAGGCTTGCAATTCTCATCCTATCCTCAACATTCCCCTCTTGTAGGATAGGCCCAAATCTAAATCACTTTTGAAAAGAACTTCCAGACGCTCAGACCCTTCCCCTAGGTCCTGCCTCAGTCACCTAAACTTCATTCACTTTAGCAAAGCACTTGATGATTTTCCATAAACACTGAGAGTGAGACTCCTACTTTGGCTCTAATCCGTATAGGGAAGTCTGTTTCAAAATACCGGCCCCAAACCTGCAGCTTTTCAAAGGTTAGAGGTTAGATATGAAGTAGAGAGAATAAGTATAGAGGGAATGAAAGAAAGCACAGGACACTTTCCCTACTTTCATACCACAGTGCCCTACCAAAAGGCAGAATGGGAATATTTAAGGGGCCAATCATTGGGAGCTGGCTCTGGAAGTGGATGGGGACTGAGGGGCCCTATAGTGCCTTCTCTTATTCTCAAGGGCCTCTCTGTTAATGTTTTCTCCCTTCACTCTCAGTTACCTATTATTATGCCCTTATCTGCCCAGAAGCCTCATTAAAAAGAACACGAAAACACCAGACACCCCCAGACACTCTCAGTTGGGACCCAGGATTTCACAGCAGCATATACTGTCCCCCCTCATTAACCCAAGACAGTTCTCACACTATGGCTGCTTTCCCTTACTGTTCCTTTTCCTCTCTTTCAAAGGTCCAGTGCTGGGGTGGGGAACTTGTGACCTCAAGGACTCAGGTAGCCCTTTGGGTCCTTAGGCTCAGCCCTTTGACTGAATCCAAACTTCACAGAACAAATCCTCTTAATAAAAGCATGTGTTCTGTAAGACTTGGACTCAGTCAAAAGGCTGAAGGCAAGGACTTAGAAGGCCACATGTGGCTTCAAGGCTGCAGGTTCCCCTCCCCTGTTTCAGTGTTAGTTCATCTAATTCTGATTGCCAACACCTGTCGTTCCAACACGGTTTTTGTCTTCCTAGGCCTCTTGTGGAAAAGGATATAGTTTTATAATTTCTTTCTCTCCTGTCTTGCATATAGTTGCAGTTAAATAGATATATAGAAACTTAGAGGATTTTAAGAAGTCAAAATGCTCATAAATAGGTTTGGATCATTCATTTATTCAACTGCTAATTATTAAAAATTTACTCTATAATTCAATGAATATTTATTAAGAAACTATTATATGTCAGGCATTGTGCTTGTTGCTAAGGATATAAGGAAAGACATGAAAAACCCTGCCCTCAAGGGAGTTACGTTTTATTTTGGGTGATAAAATGCACATATACAGGTATACACAAAATGTATACAAGCCAATGGGTTCAAAGGGAGGAGGTTGTCAGTTGTAGGTGGCAAGGGGGTCAGGAAAGGTTCTTGCCAGCCCTAAGATTTCTATTATCTTACGATTCTTTCTGGAGAGGTATAGGGGTACCAGCTGTGGAAGCCTTGAAGAGCAGGCTTGAAAATTTGAACTTTAGTAATAAACAATAGGAAACCTTTGCATGGTTTTGAGCGTAGGAAAGGCAAAGACAGAACTAGCAGAGGTATGAACTACAGATCAAAGCCAGGAGAGAATGGAGCAAGAAAGACCTGCTTTAAGGACACAAATTGTTTTTTCCTACAACAAAAAGAACTACAAAGACACACACAGCTGTTGTCTTTCATTCTTTTTTTAAAATTTATTTAAATTTTCAACATTTTCTTCCATAAGATTTTGAGTTCAAAATTTTCTCCCCCTTCCACTCCTTCCCCCAGCCCAAGACAGCATTCCATCTGATACAGGCTCTACATATGTATTTATATTAAACATATTTTCATATTAGTCATATTGTAAAAAAGAAATAAAACCAATGGGAGAAACCACAAGAAAGAAAAGAAAACAACAAAAAGAGAGAGCAAATAGTATGCTTCCATCTGCATTCAGACTCTAAAATTCTTTCTCTGGATGTGGATAGCATTTTCATTATGAGTTTTTGGAGTTGTCTTAGATCCCTGCATTGCTGAGAAGAGTCATTGCACAATGTTACTGTTACAGCAGATGATGCTCTCCTGGTCCCGCTTACTTCATTCAGCATCAGTTCATATAAGTATTTCTAGATTTTTCTGAATTTCTCATCATTTTCTCATCATGTCTTATGGAACAATAGTATTCCATTACATTCACATACCACAACTTGTTCAGCCATTCCCCAACTGATGGGCATCCCCTCAATTTTCAATTCTTGCCTACCACAAAAAGAGCTGATTTTTATAATCTTTTTAGGATAGAGACCTAGAAATGGAATTGTTGCTGGGTCAAAGGGTATGCACAGTTTTATAGCCATTTTGGCATAGTTCCAAATTACTCTCCAGAATAGTTGGATCAGTTCGCAACTCCACTAACAATGCATGAGTGTTCCAATTTTCCCATATCTTCTCCAACATTTATCATTTTCCAGTTTTGTCATGGTAGACAATCTGATAGGTGTGGTATGGTGCCTCAGAGTTGTTTTGATTTGCATTTCTCTAATCAATAGTGATTTAGAGCATTTTTTCATGTGACTAAAGGCAGCATTAGTTTCTTCATCTGAAAACTTCCTAGTCGTATCCTTTGACCCATTATCAATTGGGGAATGACTTGTATTCCTAGGAATTTGACTCAGTTCTCTATATATTTGAGAAATTAAGGCTTTATCAAAGACACTGGCTGTAAAAATTGTTTCTTTCTGGCTGCTTGTAGTATTTTCTTTACCTAACAATTATGGAGTTTGGCTACAATATTCCTTGAAGTTTTCATTTTGGGGTCTCTTTCAGGAGGTGATCAATGGCAATTTTACCTTCTTGTTCTAGAACCTCAGGGCAGTTTTCCTTCATAATTTCTTGAAAAATGCTGTCCAGGCTTTTTTTTTTTTGATCATGGGTTTCAAGTAGATCAATAATTCTTAAATTATCTCTCCTGGATCTATTTTCCAGATCAGTAATTTTTCCAATGAGGTATTTTACATTTTCTTCTACTTATTCATTCTTTTGATTTTGTTTGACTGCTTCTTGATGGTGTCTCTCAGATTCATTAGCTTCCACTTGTCCAATTCTAATTTTTTAGCCAATTGTTTTCTTCAGGTAGCTTTTATACCTTCTTTTCCATTTGGCCAATTCTACTTTTTAAGGATCCACTTCTTCAGTGGATTTTTTTTCTTTTGGCCAATTGTATTTTCTAAGGGATTGTTTTCTACATTTAATTTTTGTCCTTCCTTTTCCAAACTATTGACTCTCTCTTGCATACCTTTTCTTTCTGTTCCCCAATTTTTCTTCTACCTCTCTTATTTGACTTTTAAAATCCTTCTTCAGCTCATCCAAGATGGCTTTTTGGGCTTGAGACCAGTTCATATTTGCCTTTGAGGTTTCCAGATTTGGGTATATTGACAGTATTGTAGTCTTCTGAATTTTTGTTTTGACCTTCCCTGTCACCATAATAATATATAGTCAGTGTACTTTTTTCTTTTTGCTCAATGTGTTGGCCTATTTCATGGCTTTTAAAGTTCAGCTCTCCTGCTGGAACACAGGCAGCGTTGTCCAAAGCTTCTTTTGCTGGGATTCAGGGGGCTGGTCACTAGCCTTGTGCACTAGGGCCTCAGGTGCTGGCCATTGGAGACTGTAAATGTCTGGCAGCTTGCCTGGTGCTAAGCTGGGGTCCTAATGATGGTGTCTGGCATATGCTGAGGCCAGGTGGCATTTTTCTGCTTTTCCTTGGGGTTGCACTGAAGCTTGAGTAGGTCCACTGATTGAAGATGTCTGCCCACCCCAGAGCTACTTCTTAAAAGGAATATAATTGGTCATGGCTCCACCAAAGGTGCATGTGGAAAATCTCATTTGCCTACAGTGTCCATGTTGTTTATTCTGTGAAAGATTACAAGTTACATCATTAGTAGTGGAAGTCATTTGTATTTCAGTAGTATACAGAGCAAAGATTCCAAAGACAGGGCTTCCCAATTGCACTTTGGGAGGTTTCTATGTCATCTTGTTGTTTGAGGTCATACTGAAATTTCATACATTGCCATCAGCTCACACATAGAAGGACTATAGGATTATGCCTGGAATGAGGGGCAGGTGTTAGGGGGAGGGTAGTGCCATCTCTAGAAACCAAAAAGAAGTCTGATGACCTACTTCTAAGTAGTGAGAAGTTTATTGTAAGTAGCTTTTCTCCCACCTTGGTGGGGATTCCCACTGCTACCCCTCTTTAAGTGTTTGACCTTTAAGTAGATTCCTAGATCTTATCAGGTTTAGTGGCCCATCCATTATCAATGAGAACAATTAACAAGTTCTCCAAAGCCTTAGATGGAATTTCCTCACTCAGTCCAAATAGGATGGTTGCAATGCAATGCAATAGTGGACTCTCAAACACAATGAGGGCAGCATCCATTCCACTTGTTGGTGGCAGATTATAGCCAAACACATATTGTTCTCTTGGCTATGAAAGGAAATGCCTGGGCCAAGCTCTGACCTATGACTATTCACATAAGTAGCTGATACATAGGAGGCACTTAAATGCTTTTTAATCACTTGATTAATTGATTAAATTGATGCAAAGTCATTTAAGGTGAGGAGGACATGAGTAACTGGGAGGGTATCCATATAAGCTTCATGCAGGAGGTAACTCCTGAGGTGAGCGTAGAGGTGAGCTAGTGATTCTATGAGTTAGGTTTGAGCAGGGAGTTCATTACAGAGAGGTGGAAAGATAGAATGTCACATATGAGGAAAAATAATTAGGCCAAATTAACTGAAATGTAGAATGGATGTGGATAAGAACTGTTCAATGTAGCCATAAAGGTAGGCTGAAACCATATTGTGAAGGGTTTAAAAGAAAAAGAAACAAAAATTTTTATTTTATCTTAGAGGCAAGGAGCTTAGCTTCTTCCTGGGCAAGAGACCGATGTGGTCAAATCTGTGTTCTAGGAATATAATCTTTGTAGTTATATGGAGAAGAGATTAATGAAGACAGAGGCTGAATGCAAGGAAACACATTAAGAAATTGTTACAGTAGTCTAGGTGAAAGGTGATGAGAGCACTAACTTGGTGGGGTTCTTTTTGAGAGAGAAAGGAAGAAATGTGAGATACATTGTAAATGTAGAATTGAGAAGGTTTGGGAACTGATGGGAAATAAAATATGAGAAAGATGTACTCACTGAGGATGACTCCAAGGTTGAAAACTTTATTGACTAGAAGCAGGTGCCATTATCAACACAAAGTAGGAAATTAAGAAGAGGGGTGGGCTTAGGGAAAAATAATAAGAAATTCTGTTGTAGATGTGTTGAATTTGATATTCTTATGAGCCATCCAGTTTTAAATGCACAGTAAGCAATTGGTAATACGGGAATGAAATTCAAAAATGGGATCATGACTGGATGTGTAAATCTGGGAGTCATCTGAGTGAAGGTGACAGTTAAAACTAAGCATATTGAGTAAAGAAAAAGGAGAGAAGAGGACCCAGGACCAAACCCTGAGGAATATCCTTACAAAGAGTATCCATTCCAGATCTGATAATATTTAGGAATTATATTTTTTTCTTTTTGAAACAGAAGCATGGTTTAGGGAAAAGAATATTTGGCTTTGGAGTCCTAGGACTTGTGTTTGAAGTGTACATGTGCTACTTACATAGCTTCAAGCAAATCACATTTGCAAGACTCAATTTTGTGAGACAGCTATCCCTAGAAGGAGAGATCTCTGAGACCCTGAATTCAGTTCAACAAGTACTGTATTTATTAAGTTCCTACTATGAGCTAGGCACAGTGTCCTGGAGGCAGAAAGATAAACTAAAATAGTTCTTTCTCTCAAGGAGCTTACATTCTATTGAAGGCAAACATATAGACGTATCAATAATTACCAAAGACATGTAACCCATTTCTGGAGGGAAGATAAAGTTTGAATATAAAGGGGAGTTCATAAAATTAGAAGAGGCAGTCAGAGGCAAAATGGAAGGCTATGGAAGAATGGAGTGGGGAAACCAGAAGGATGAGACTGATCAAGATGAATGTGAGGAAGTTGGGAATGGTGAACAAGGAAGTGTATATCAATCTACACACATTATAAGTCAGAATCACAGAGATTCTGAGTAAATCCATAGAGCACATTGCAGATTGGCACATCCAACACAAATAATGGAAATAATGTTGACTTGGTCTCCAGTTCCTGAGAAAGAGGCACAAAGTGGAAGTGGCAGGCTTGGGAGTAGCATTATACAAACAGCATAGGTACCTTTTTCTGCCAGATGGTCTAGGATGTAGAACATGTTTTATGTGTCTCTAGGTTTCCCTAGGAGTTTTCTTAGTGCTATTTTCATATCCTTATTCCTCAGGCTATAGATGAGGGGATTCAGGGTAGGTGTGAAGGCAACATAAAACACAGTGATCATCTTGTCCTTTTCTGGGGAGTGCAGGGACTTGGGCCTCATATAAAGAGATATCACAGTCCCAAAGAATAGGATGACAACCAGAAGGTGAGAAGAACAAGTGGAGAAAGCTTTTCTACGGCCCTGGGCAGAGCGAATTTGAAGGACAGTGTTGATGATGTGGGTATAGGAGAAAGTGATGAAGGTGACAGGGCACAAAAGGGTAAAGACACAAAGGATTTGTGAGAGAATCTCTGCCTGGGATGTGTCTGTACAGGAGAGGTGGAACAGAGCAGGCATTTCACATAAGAAATGATTGATAACATTATCCCTACAGAATGAGAGCTGGAATGTAGATACTGTTGCCACCAGGGATCCCACAAAGCCACCCATCCAAGACCCAGTCACCAGCCTCACACATACACCCCTGTTCATTATGACTGAGTACCTCAAGGGTTCCCAAATAGCAATGTAACGGTCATAGGCCATCACTGAGAGGATATAACACTCTGCAATGCCAAAGGACAGGAATGTGTAGACCTGTATTACACAGCAGACATAGAATATAGACTTTCTTTCTGCAAGGAAGTGGCCAAGCATTTGTGGGAACACACAGGATGTATAACAGACTTCAATTATGGACAGATTGGTGAGGAAGAAGTACATGGGCGTATGAAGGAATGTATTTATTATTATCAACAACACAATGAGCAGGTTTCCCAGCAAGATCATCAGGTAGATCATGAGGAAGAGGAGGAAGAGGTACACCTGGAGATCAGGCTGGCTGGAGAGTCCGAGGAGGATGAACTCAGTCACCGAGGTGAGGTTGCTGCTCTCCATCTTATTTATGAATCTACTGAGATAACATAGAGGCTTGTAATTACAAAATGCTTTACATTGTCTATCTCTCTTTTGATTCTTACTACAACCATTTAAAGCAGGCAAGGCACAGTGGTTTTCTCTTTCTTTTTTCCTTACTTATGAACTTAACAGTCATTCATAAACAAAAATGTTGAACTTGAAAAGAACAAAAAAGAGCATTGTTTATAAGCCCGTGAACTTCTGTTATGTAAGAACTTTAAAAAATTTACATTAAATTTAGCAAGGTAATAAAATTGCCACATTTGGTATTGTCCCTTCCTGAATTTTATTCATTTTGTTTCCATCTGTGTATTTATTTAGTATTTTATTTTTCCCCAGTTATGTGTAAAATCAATTTTTAGCATTTGTTTTTTATTTTATTTTTTTAAGGCAGGTGGGGTTAAGTGAGTTGCCCAGGGTCACACAGCTAGCAAGTATCAAGTGTTTCGTCTGAGGCCAGATCTGAACTCAGGTCCTCCTGACTCCAGGGCTGGTACTCTATCCATTTTGCCACCTAGGTGCCCCTCATACCTGTTTTTAAAAAGTTTTTATTGATGCTCTTTCTTCTGTATATGGCTACTTCATATTAACTCACCTTCCTATGACACTAAATAAAATTATTACCTTGGAGTAGGCAAACAAAATAAGTAAATATATCGATGATGCAGGACAAGTATTATCCCACTTTTACAGATTAGTACTAGGGTCAGGAAGGTTAACTGACTTCCTAATAGCAGTGCAGCAGATTAGTGGCATACCAGACCCTTAATCTGTCTTCTCTGTGTCTTCTCTCTCAAATTTAGAAGTTAAAAGAACAAGATCTCTCTTCTCCAGCTCTAGCAAAGATCTCTCATGTACTGGTGGGGAATTGAGAAAGGTGACAACAGTTTGCTATCCGGTCAGCTACCCTGATCAAATCATTTCCAGAGCTTGGCATTCCATTTGGATACTAAATGTGGGAAAGGGGTATATATTGTTTGGTAAACTAGAGCTTGTCCAGAGAAAGAAAGACAGCATAATGAAGTATCTTAAAACTATGTCCAATGAGGATCTTTTGAAAAAAAAATATTTTGCCTACAGAAGAGAAGACTTAAAAGCGACGCTCAATTTCTTCAAATGCCTGAAAGACTCTCTTTTCTCAGCATTATTCTGTGTGGTTCAAGAGGGCAGGACTCTTCCAGAAAGATTAAGTTTGATAAGGGTCTATTTTTAGATAAATATACGGAAAACTTTCAAGTGGTAAGAAGTACCACTTGAAGGAATCAGCTCTCTGTTAATGGAAATGCTTAAAAACCCAGTAAGAGTCAATGTGACAGTTATAATAGCTGACATTTATTGTGTTTACAGATTTACAAAAAGTTTTCTTTTCATTCATTATATCATCTGATCTTCACGACAACCCTGGGAGGCAAATGCTACAGCTATTACTCATCCATTTTACTGATTGGAAAACTAAGGCTGAGAAAGGTGCCTAAAGTGTAAATCTGACCATTTCTACCCTACTTAGTAAACTTCAATGGTTCTCTATCACCTCCAGGATAAAATATAAATCCTCTATTTGCAACTAAGCTCTGAATTACAACTTATCCCTACCCTCTCTAAAATCACATTTCCAGTCTTCTTATACTTTACAACTCATCACATACATACCTTGCAATCCAGTGATACTGGCTTCTTCAAAGTTTCACTGTTTCTCAAACAAGATAGTCCATTTTGCAACTCCAGGCATTTTCACTGTCTGTCCTTCATGCTTGGAATATACTCTTTTCTCATTTATGCCTCCTGGTTTCCCTGGCTTCTTTCAAGTCCTAGGTAAAATTTCACCTTTTACAGGAAGCCTTTCCCAATCCCTCTTGTTTCTAGTACCTTCACACTTTTTGTTACTTCTGACTTAATAGATTAATTTAATATAGTTATTATATGTCTCCCCCATTAGATTGTAAACTCCTTAAGGGCAGATACTGTCTTTTAGGTTTCTTTATATCTCCCATGCTTAACATGTGGTAGGTACTATTTAATAGAGGTTTGTTGATTGACTCTCTATCCACAGCTCACAAAGGTCTGAGGAAGGCTGATAATAACATTAGCTAGCATTTATACAGTGCATTAAGGCTTACAATATGTTTTTCAAATATTTTATCCTCACAACAATTCTAAGAGGTAGATGCTATTTATTAGCATTTTACTGATGAAGAAACTACAGTAGACAGGTGAAGTGACTTGCCTAAGGTCACAAAGCCATTAAGTGTCTGAGGTCAGATTTGAACTCAGATCTTCCTTTCTTCAGGTCCAGTGTTCTATGCATTGCCCCACCTAGCTATGTCTAATCCTACTCTTCCTGATTCTAAATCTAGTGCTTTAGTCACTGTCCCACCTACTTGAAGAAGGAATCCTGGACTTGGAGTCTGGAAGGCCTACCTGTGACACTGAATTATCACGTGACCATGGACAAGTCATAGTCCATCAATGATCTAAAGCAGGAAGAGACATCAGTGGCCTTAAATTTTACAAATAAGAAAACTGAGACATCTTGAGGTTAAGTAAGTTACCCAAGGTCACATAGGTAATAAGCATCAGAGAACAGATTTAAAGAGAGAGAGGGGGAAAGGGAACAACCACTTATCATGTGCTTCCTGCGTACCAGGTATTCTGCAAAGTGTTTCCTAAATATTGTCTCATTTGATCTTCAGAAAAATGGTCAGAAGTAGGTGCTATTGTTGATGCCATTTTACGCTTGAGGAAACTGAAGCAGAGAGAGGTTAAGTAACTTGCCCAGGGTGGCATGCCTATAAGTGTCTTTGGTCACATTTGACTTCAGGCCTTCCTGACTCAAGGCACGGTGTTCTATCCACTGTGCCACCAAGTAAGCTTTAGTTTCCTCACTGTAAAATGCTACTGGTAGTATGGAAGCACCCCCCTTACAGTAGTATTAAATGAGATAATTGTATGCATATCTTATATAAACATATGGATGTATATAAGTATCTATGTAAACAGCTTCGTAGACTTTAAGTCACTATATATTGTTGCTCAGTTGTTTCAGTTATATCTAACTCTTCCTAACCCCATTTGCAGTTTTCTTGGCAAAGATACTGGAGTCATCAGCCATTTTCCTTCTCCAGCTCATTTTACAGATGAGGAAAGGAAGCAAACAGAGCTAAGTGACATGCCTAGGGTCACCTACCTAGTAAGTGTCTGAGGCTAGATTTTAACTCATGAAAATGAGTCTTTCTAATCACAAGGCCAGCACTCTGCACTGTGCCATAATTGTTGTAACTACCCAAACAGGATTATATGGAAGGAATTCATGAGTGGGATGGGTCATTGTAGCTTCTTATAATTTGGAAATTTTGAGTTTAATGAATACATATCAAAACTATGAATTAAGACATGATCACTTGAATTTTCTTTTAACATTAAAGAAACTTTCATCAAAATGTTCCTTTACAAAATATTTTTCTTGTGAATTTAAATAGCATACAACTTGAAAAGAAAAATACAATTTGCAATTTATTTATAACTCTGGTGATATAAGGACTGCTTATATAAAAAAGTGTATCTAATTAAAATCCCAACTTCTGTAGGAAGCCTTCTCCAGCTTCTCTTAATCCTAATGCCTTCCCTTGGTTAATTATCTCCTATTTATCTTGTGTATAGCTTGCTTTGTATATATTTGTTTGAATGTTATCTCCTCTACTAGATTGTAAGCTCCTTGAGGGATAGGACTGTCTTTTGCCTCCTGTCTTATCCCAAGCACTTAGTGCAGTGCCTGATATATAGTAGGTTAATTGATAAATGTTTGTTGATTCATTGAGTGATTACAGGTAGAGGCTTACAATGAGGAAGAATGATGAGTGGGCTCTAATGTAATTTGTTGATTCTATACATATCCAGTGGCACAGTTAAGAGATGACCAATCCTTACCTCAGATTTCCGGATCTGATTCAACAGTAACTCTTACACTGCTGGTCTCCTTAGTCTTGCTTGTAAAATAATGACTTGGCCCATGAGGAGGCTGTGCAGACATTAAGAGAAGAAGGGGATTCATCTCTTTACCCAGCTGTTCCTCAATTCCATGATCTGACATTCAGCAATCATAATTATGTAGAGACAAAAACAGGTTCCAGAGACAGGACCTGCAGAGTCATGCAGAGTAGGTCACTTAGAAAAAACATTTAAGGGACCATAGGTTCAGCAACTTCAGCCTTGAGATCTCCTCCCTTGGAGCAGAAGTGGTTTGTGGAAAAAAGAAAAGCTACCAATCAGGGCTCTTTAAGGTTCTCCCCAGTTTTTGACCAGAGACCATGCCCACATTTCAGAACTCAGTTCTGAAATGAAAAAAAAATTAATGATATTGCATTCCCTTACCCCCTACTTTCTCCTGTTACTCCATCCCTTCGCCTTGGTGCATTAAAAGCTACATCTACTCCTTCAAGGGGAGATTCAGAGGAACTTTAGTCCAGCCAGGTTTACATTGCCCAGCTCTAACAGAAAACCACCTTGAATCTAATCACAGTAACACCACCTGGCATTTGTATGGTGGTGGAGGCAACCCAGAGTCTAGTGTCTTAGCCATCATCTCCTTTGATCCTCTCAGTATCCTTGTGTGGTTGGCAGGAAGGTTGTTGAGGGTGAAGACAAAATAAAAGAAGACAAAAGAATGCTGTGTAATGCTACACATCACACGTTAAGCTGGGACTAGTTGCCAGGTCTCCTGACTCCCTACAGAAGGGTATGATCACCATGCCACACCCCCCTTCTCACAAATCCTCATCTTGGAGCTCTGTAATTTTCTCCTCTAATAAAATAATGCTCATTTACCCTGATGTCTCTTGTCTATTTTGCCTCTTTTGCCTTCTCCCTACACCAAACTCTAAATTCTGAGGCTGCTATTAATGACTGTTATGTATTAATTTTGGAGTAAACTCTAGAAGTGGGAATAGGGCAGAGGCTCACTTATTAGTGACACCCCCCAAAGCTATCTAATATTCCAATCTGTGCTCCCCTCACTCTCACCCTGCTTGTAGTGATAATCTAAGAAAATGTTAACGATCTGTGCTGTGTCTACTTCTCTGCTTCAGATGAGAGTAAATTCAAATCCAGAAGTTGAGATTACAGACATCTGTTCTCTTTTAAGATGAGATGGTCATGAGCTATGAGAATCTCCTAGTGAAGTAATGGAAATGAGGGGCTGATGTCTGGGTTCTTAGCCTCTAGAAGTGAACAATAGGAGTCCAGTTCAATTCAGGAATATTTGCATAGTCTGGGGGCCTTTGGGATTTGATCCCCATGACTCCTCATTAGAGAAAAAGAGAATAATTGTTCAATCACTCTTTCTGGCCCTTAGCCTCTTGGGTCTTTTGCTCCTTATAGAAAAAGGGTAGTATGTAATGGGATCTATATTCTGGGAATTTATGACTGGAATCATTGAAGTTCCTGTAGAATGCATATGGTTCTGAGAGGTCTGCTTCAGTCTCATTAGAGGCGTCTCACATGATTCTCCTTCCTCCTAGTCAGATGTAGATCTTTAAAGTCAAATATGAAGTCTGGCCAGCTGCCTTGACTTCATAACACCCCTTTTCTCCCCCAAGGAATCTGAATATTTATTTGGATTATTCCTTGTCTATTCACCTGTGTATCACTTCTCTTCCCCCTTTGTGTCACAAGACCTCCAGTATTTATTCTCCCATGATTCTGCTGACTTTATCCCTGTTCCAGATAAGTTAATTTCTTTATATCAACTATATACCAAACCTACTCCCATCTTTGAATATTTCCTTCTGCCTGGAGTGCCTTTCTCCCTTCTATCTCTTCATTCAACTGTATCCATCCTTCAAGGCCCAATTCAAACAAGATTGCCCTGATGTCTAGAGCCCATAGTGTCCTTTCCACTAATTTCTGGCACTTAGAATTGGAACAACTCATTTGATGTTTAGCACATACTTTTGTATCACTCATTATCTTTTCCTGCATTCATACCTAGAATTCAAATTTCTTGAGGTCAGGGACTAGATGCTCCACAGAAGCTCTTTGTTGATGGCAATTAATTTAGTTTTGAATCACAAAACCTATTTTCTTTTTTAAATTAATTATTATTAATTATTTAAATTAATTAAATTAAATTAAATTATTTAAATAATCACTTCTACATCCTGCATGGGAAGAAGGGAAATGATCTAGGTCAGAAAATACTAGGGTAGATCATTGAAGGGAAAAAATAAAAGAAGTCTCATGTGTCTCCAGTTTTCCTCAGAGTTTTCTTAGGGCTATTTTTGCCTCCTTATTCCTCAGACTATATATGAGGGGGTTAATGATAGGGCACATAAAATACAGAAATTACTTTATCATACTTTAAGAAAGACAGTCTAATACAGAGAGATTATAGCATAACATAATAAATATCATGATAACTATGCAGTGGGAAGAGCAAGTGGAAAAGGCTTTTCTGTGTCCCTGGGTAGAGTGTAGGACAACATTAATAATATGGGAATACAAGAAGGTGATGAATGTGACAGGGCACGATAGGGTAAAGATACAGAGGACATTCATGACCATCTGTACATGAGATGTACCTGTACAGAAGACATGCAGCAGGGCAGGTATTTCACACAAGAAATAATTGATAACATTTTATCAGCAAAATGAAAGCTGCATCATGGCCACTGTGTCCATTGTGGATGCTATAAAGTCACCTAGCAAGCAAGCAGCCCTCCACACAACCCCTAATTCTTTATGACCGAGTACCTTAAGGGATCCCAGAAGGCTACATAGCAATCATAGGCCATCACTGAGAGGATGTAGCACTCTGCAATGCCAAAAAAAAAACAGGAATGTGTAAAACTGTGTGGGGCAACAGGAGAAAGAAACAGAATTCCTTTCTGCCAAGAAGTGCCCCAGCATCTGTAGAATCACATAGGATGTGTAACAGAGTTCTAGAATGGACAGATTTGTGAGGAAGAAGTACATGGGAGTATGGAGGCACATATCCATTAATACCAAGACAATGAGCAGGTTCCCCAACAAGATCATCAGGTAGACAATGAGGAAGAGTAGGAAGAGGTACACCTGGAGCTCAGGTCTTCTGGAGAGGCCAAGCAGGACGAATTCAATTACTGGGGTCAGGTTGCTGCTCTCCCTCTTGATTATCGGTCTACAGAGAGAATGTAGAAATAGGATTAGATCCTATTTGTGTAGGATTTTATGGTTACAAAGAACTTTACATTCATCATATAATATGATCCTCACTTTAACCACACATGAAGTAATCAGGAAAATGTTATTATCTTAATTTTATAGAGGAAGAAATTGAGGTTAAGAAAATTTTAGTGTTTTACAGACAGCAAAGTAACTAATGAAGTGGCAGATCTGACCTTTTGCCTCTCTCAAGTCCTGGCTCCTAAACTTACATTTGTTCTCCACATTAATAATAGATGACTTAGAAATTAGGGTCTGTAGCTGGGGATTGGGGTGAGTGAGAGGATAGAGAAAGACAAGGAAGTTCACAATCAAAGCCTCTTTCCTAATATTCTTCACCAGAGTCTGGATACAAAAGTCTTATTCTGTGCTTGTGCTAACTCCTTCTGCACACGCTTCTGATTGTCCCAAACCCACCCGTCTTCTCCCAGTTTCCCCTTCTCCAGGTACATGTATCTTCTTGATGAGATGGATACTTCTCCTACTTCTGACTAGATAATTATTTGTCTTATAACTTGCTCCCTTTCTAATGCAGGCAGTAAATAAATATTTATTAAGCTCTTGCAATGTGCTACACACTGTGCTAAAAAATTTATTTGAAACTTGTAAAGTGATCATCTTTCATAGCCCCATTTTTACAGTTAATTTAAGACCAAATTATTGACTTCCTCTCAGTGATTAGGTACTTGACTTTTGAGGACCACCTCCCTTATGTCAGTCACAGATTTGTTGCGAACATGGCATTTTGTAAACTTTAAAATGACAAATATGAGTTATAATTATCCCTTCCATATTATTCTGTCAATTGTCCCTTCAAGTAGCATGAATCTTCAGTCTTCTCTCTCCATTATTCCAAGTCTATACATGCATAGATTTCCTTAAATCTTAAAATAAACCTTTTCAATCTATTTATTTGCTGTTGTTACTACACAGAAATACTATTGATTTGTGATTCTATTTTTCAACCAGCAACTCTACTGAAACTGTTATTTTAATTAGTTTCTGTGCCAACCTTGTCAGATTATGAGAAGTAAAACAATGTTTTCAGCAAATAGTTCTATCTCTCCTTTGCTTATATTTCTTTACTTTCTCTTATTGCTAGTACTAGCATTTCTAGAACTCTGTGAAACAACAGAAGGGAAAGTGAGGATGCTTCCTTTGTTCTTTTCTTTATTGAGAAAGCTTCTAGTATATCCCCATTGAATATAATGCTAGCTTTTGGATTAAAATAGATATTTTATCATATCAAAGGTATGTTCTTATACATATCCTTTGGATGATTTTTTCATAAACAAATGTACATTGTCAAAGGCTTTTACTGTGTCTGTTGATGTAATCATGTGATTTTGGCCATTCAGAGTTTTTATATGATTATATTAAATGTTGTACTTGTAGAAGCTTCCTTGCATTTTTATATAAATCTGATTTGAAAATAGTGGATGGCTTTTTGAATAAATTACTATAGTCTTTTTGTCAGGATTTTTCTTTTAAAATGAATTCAGATTCATTAATGATATTGGCTTCTCGTTCTCTTACTTTGCTTTGTATTCCTCTAGTTTAGGTATTAGGCCTATATTTGTCTCATTAAAGGGTTTTGTTAGGGTTTTCTTTCTCAATTTAAAAAAAATTGTGTGGATATGTCAAATGTTATTTAAAATTTGATAGAATTGTTTTATAAATTCATTTGGGAAAGTTTTGTAGTTCTTTTCAAATTAGCTTTAATTTCCTTTTATTATCTTTATATGGAGTTGTGTTACTTTGGGAATTTTATATTTTGATAGGATAGCATCTTTTCTAAGCTGACTCACCCAACAGGTACTTGCATAGGCAGGCTGGGTTATCAAAAGTCAGCTGTTTACAACTACCTTCAATATTCTAGGGCTAACCCTGAGTGGGTTGAGTTTTCTGGGATTGTTGTTTAAAAGCCCCCATCCAATGGGCTCCTTTTGTCAATGAAACAGTCAAACTCTACTGCAAGGCAATCTCAATGGAATTTCAAACTCATCCCTCAAAGAGACAAATACATAAAGTTCAAAAAGAAAGAAAACGGGGTCAGGTAAGTCTCAAACCCATGTAAGGGCCTCAAAAATGGCTTTGTACTTAGAATTGGTTATTCAGGCTTACTAGGCCAACAGGCAAAACTTATCATATGGATACATTCCATTAGGAATTCACAGTAAGTCAATTAGTCTGGGTCAGGTTAAAAAGCTAAAAGGAAAAAAAAAAGAACATTAATGAGCTATCGTAGTATACTCTAGGCTAACTGCCAGATAGCAATATACTAGGAACACAAAATTCATATTGTGTTCTCACAGTAACTGTACTACATGTTTAAGTAGCTTGGTGATATTGACCAAATGAGTAGAGTAACAAAACAGGCATTTATTTGTACATAAACATTCAAGCAAGCAAAATTTATCCCAAAGGAATTGATTGAATTGTAAAAGGTACACCGTAAAATAAAAATGCTATTTTTCTGTAATGGGCTCCTGAAAATTGAGTAATTCAATAATGAAAATCTCAAATGGAGAAACTCTGTAATGGGATCTTAAAATTATGAAGATCCCCTAAATTATAACAGCTAAAGCCAACATAATGTATCAGCCCCCTAAGTGCTAGGCATACCTCTCCAACTAAATGCTCAAAATTATAGATTGGGTCTCCAGAAGAAAAAGACTTTGAATTTTAAAGCCCTTTACAACATAGCCCCTTTTAACCTTTCCAGTTTTCTTATATCTTACTACCCTCTATATGCTCTACAACCCTGTGGCATTAATCTCTCTCATTACATGATACTCTCTCATTATGCTATGTCATTTTACTAGATACTCTCCAAATGTAGGATGTTCTCCTTGTTTTCACTTCCTGTCCTCCCTGGATTTATTTCATTGTTAACTAAAAACTCTTCATATTTAAGAAGCTTTACTTTTCTCTTTTAAGGACAGTGCCTTCCTTCTTATATTACTTTCAATTTATGCTCCATACATTATGTATGTATATAGTTATTTACATATTGTCTCACCCATTAGAAAGTGAATTCACGGGGGAAGGGGTTGTTTTTGCATTTCTTTGTATCCTCAGTTTTTAGCATAGTTTCTGGCACATAGTAAGTCATTAATAAATCCTTCTTGACCTGACTTGACTTATTCTTTCCTTAATAGTTGTACTTATTTACTAAACCTTTCTGTATTCTGTCATTTGGGGTGGTCTTGAGTTAAATATTCTGTTCTCTATTAGTGTTTATGTAAGAATGCCTCCATTGATTCTCTTTTATTGAAGATTCATTTCTTTCCCTTTGATGCTTTATAATCTATATTTAGAAGCTCTGCATGAGTTTCTTGTATTATTTTATACATTAAGGTATATAGACTTTTTAATTTTTATGTTCTTCTAATAAATTTGTGACTTTTATCTCTGAATATGCTGTTCTCATCAGCAGACACTTTCTCTTGCATAAAATTTGTATGATCTATTAAGTTGTGGCTTTTTTTTCTCCTGCCAGCATTCATCTCAGTATTTTTATGGTCCAGATCTGTGCCTTTCTCTCAGTTCTTTATACATAGTCTCCATGCAATTTTTTAGCTAATCTCATGATTAATTTTTGTAATTCTGCATTAAGAGTTCTCCATTCTAAATTATACCTTAATTTCTTTTTTTATGAATTTCACTTCTCTTTCAAATCATTCTGAAGTGTTCTTTTGTGGGTTAAAGGATCCTATATTTTGTAAGATCAAATTGGTTCACTTTCCCTTGAATTATAATATTTGTTTAAAGACTTTTTTAGAATCTTTCTGAGAACTTAGACATTGTTAGTTGTGGTTTTGAATCATTTCTGTCAATTTACCATTTTATACTCTTATGTTTTTCATTCATTTTTGAACTTTCAGGCTTCCTTTGGTATTACCACATCACTCACTTTCTGGACCCTGCCTTTTTGCTGCCAAGTTGCAAGCTTGGGCTACAAGCCTTCCTCTTCATGTTTATGAGATTTGAGGTGATCAGTTTACTCTGGGCAGAGCATGTTGTTCCTTGTAGTCAAAACCAAACAGAGATGCTAATGGAAAATAGATTTTTTGCACAGTAAGAGGCAGGAGATAATTTGGAAAAGAAATGAAAGTAATGCAAGAAAATAGTAAGAGTCAACAACTTGGTAAAGAAGACAAAAAGTACTGAAGAAAACAACACCTTGAAACCAAAATATGCAAAATGGTAAAAGGTAGACAAAAATAAAATGAAAAGAAGAACTCCTTAAAAAGCAGAATTTGCCAAATGGAAAAAAGACATACAAAAATTCACTGAAGAGAACTATTCAAAAAGTAAAATTGGCCATGTGGATGTACAAAAATTCACTAAAGAAAAGGACATCTTAAAAATTAGAATTGGCCAAAAGGAAAAGATGATACAAAAGCTCACTGAAGAAAATAATTCCTTAAAAATTATAATTGGACAAGTGGAAGTTAATGACTCCACAGCCAGTAAGAAGCAATAAAACAAAATGAAAAGAAGGAATAATTAGAAGAAAATGTGAAATATTTGTTTGGAAAACAACTGACTTGGAAAATAGTTCCAGAAGAAAACATTTAAGAATTATTGAATTACCTTAAAGTCATGATCAAAAAATGATGCTAGAAATCATCTTTCAAGAAATTATCATGGAAAACTGCTCTGCTATTCTAGAACCAGAAGGTAAAGTAGAAATTAAAATAATCCACTATCACCTCCTGAAAGAGATCCCAAAATGTAAATTCCCAGGAACATTATAACCAAATTCCAAAGTTACCAGGTCAAGGAGAAAATATTGCAAGCAGCCAGAAAGAAATAATTCAAAAATCATGAAGCCACAGTTAGGATAACTAGCAGCTTTTTAAATAAAGGTTTAAGGGGCTTAGAATATTATGTTCTTGAGGTCAAAGGAAGTAGGAAAACTAAGAAGCAGCTCCCCAACAAAACTAAATATAATCCTTAAGGGGAAAAATGGCAACTTAGTGAAATAGAGGAGTTTAAAGCATTCCTGATGAAAGGATGAGAGCTGGATGGAAAATTTGACTTTCAAATACAAGACTCAAGAAAAGCATATAAAGGTAAACAGGAAACAAATCATAAATAATCCAATAAAATGAAACTGTTTACATTTTGACTTGGGAAGATAATAATTGTAACTCCTAAAAACCTTATCATTTTTAGGAAAGTTAGGAGTATATATAGACAAAGGAAATGGTTATGCATTTATCATGATGGGAAGATGTCAAAAATAAAATGAAGGGGTGAGAAAAGTGGATGCACTGGGATAAGGGGGAAAAGGAGTGGTAGAATGGGATAAATTTTCTAACATAAAACAGGCACTAAAAAGAGCTTTTATACTGATGAAAAGATGGGTGTGATGGTGATTAATACTTGAACTTTATTCTCTACACAACCAGCTCAAAGATGGAATAACATCCATAATCAGTTGCATTTATAAATCTTATCTTATCCTACAAGGAAGTAGGAGAGAAGGAGATGAGAGTGGTGGATGATAGAAGGGAGAGCAGATTGGGGGTGGGGGGAAGTAGCACCAGAAGCAAAACAGGCTTTTGAGGAGAGACAGGGTGAAAGGACAGAGGAAAAAAGAATAAATTGGGGAAAATGAGGAGGGAAACACACAGTAATCATATCTGTGAATATGAATGTGAGGAACACAGCCATAAAAAGGAAACAGATAGCAGAATGGATTAAAATACAGAATTCTCCAGTATCTTGCTTACAAGAAACACTCTTGATGCAAAGAGATGCACATAGTATAAAGGTAAGCAACTGGAGCAGAATATATTATGATTCAGCTGATGTGAAAAATAAAATCAGGGGTAGCAATCATGAAAGACAGTTAGGTAATGCAGTAGATACAGCACCAGCCCTGGATTCAGGAGGACTTGAGTTCAAATATTGCCTGAGGCACTTACTGGCTGTGTGACCTTGGACAAATCATTTAACCCTATTTGCTTCCATTCCTCATCTGTAAAATGAACTAGAGAAGGAAATGCCAACCACTATAGTATCTTTTCCAAGAAAACGCCAAATGGGGTCATGAGGAGTCAGATACAACTAAAATGTCCCAATAACAAAAAGCAAATATGACCTCAGACAAAGCAAAGCAAAAATAGATCTAATTAAAAGAGATAGACAGGGAAACCACATTTTGCTAAAAGGTACCGTAGACAATGTAGTAATATCAGTACAAACATATATATATATATATATATATACCAAAATGTGGAGTATACAAATTCTTGAAGGAAAAATTAAATGAGTTACAGCAGGAAATAGTAAAACTGTACTACTGGTGGAACTTCAACTTTCCCCTCTCAGAGCTAGAAAGATCTAACCACAAAATAAATAAGAAAGACGTTAAAAAGATGAATAGAATTTTAGAAAAGTTATATTATGATAGAGCTCTCAAGAAAACTGAATGGAAATAAAAAGGAATATACCTTTTTCTCAGTGGTATATAGCACCTACACAAAAATTGACCATGTATTAGGGCAAAAAAACTTACAACCAAATGCAGATAAGCAGAAATGTTAAATGCATCCTTTTCAGATCATAATGCAATAAAAATTACATTCAACAAAGGGCAATGGAAGCATAGATTAAAAATTAACTGGAAAATAAATGATGCAATCCTAAATTATGAGTGGATAAAAGGAGAAATCATAGAAATAATCAATAATTTCACTAAAGAGAATGATAATAATGAGGCAACATACCCAAATTAATGGGATGCTGATAAAGCAGTACTTAGGGGAAATTTTATATGCCTAAAGGCTTACATCAATAAAATAGAGAAAGAGTAGGTCAACAAATCTGAAGTACAACTTAAAAAAGAACAAATTTTAGATCCCCAATTAAACACCAAATTGGAAATCCTGAAAATCAAAGGAGAGATTAATAAAATTGAAAGCAAAAAACCATTGAGCTATTAAATAAAACTAGGAGGTGGTTTATTAAAAAAATAAAATAAATAAACCATTAGAGGAAAAACAAATTACCAGTTTCAAAAATGTAAAGGTGAATTTACCACAAATGAAGGGGAAATTAAAGTAGTTGTTAGGGTCTATTTTTCTTAATTATGTGCCAATAAATCTGACAATTTAAGTAAAATGGGCAAATATTTACAAAAATATAAACTGCCTAGATTTAAAGAAGGTGAAATAACCCTTTCTTAGAAAAAAAATTGAAGAAGCATCAATGATTTCCCTGAGGAAAAAATCTCCAGACACATACTAGCTGTGTGATCTTGGCTTCAGCAAGTCACTTAACCTCTCATTATCCTAGGTAATTTTCCAAGACTCTAAGCTGCAGAGAAGATGCCAATCTGCATTGGTAGAGGGAGCATCTTCATTCATGGAGTTCCTGATACCAACTAAATCACAGGTCCAATCCATAGACCAATTACTACTAAAAATAGAGGAGTACAACAGGTGTTAAACTCTGATTCTGTTGCTTTTTCTAAAGGTTTCCTTTTTGGGGAAGGTTAAGAATACTAGTCAGTCCCCAGCCCTATCATTGTAGAAAAAGGTTTAATCAAGAGAAAACATTTCCATTTCCTTGATCAGTTGAGAAGGCAGAATATCACCAGAAGCTAGGGTTGGAAAAGTTAACATCTGAAGTCTTTTCAACCCCTGATGTTCTAGATTTCTAAATACCCAATGTATCATTCCAGACTACATATTGTCTTCACCATTCAATACCTAGGAAATTATTCCAATTAGGATAGTGGAAGTGGTAATAGAGAGGATGGGATTAATGAAAGAGATGATAACTCAATTTTTCTTTGCTTGAGACCCTTCAGGAACCCTATATTTAGTTCTTCCAGGTGATAAAATGGTGTATGTGTTGTAAAGATGCACAGGCAGAGTCTGTGTATATGCATAGCTTTGACTTACTATTGAGAAATGAAGTAGGATAGATAATTGTGAAGGCATCAAGTCTTAGGAAGGATTGTCAAAATCTAAATATCAAACAAGTCTCAAGTTACGATTCATGATGAAGATGCTTAGTGGGTTACGGGTAACTATTAGTCTGATGAGAAATCTTTGTATCAGGTACAAATCAGGCATGATCCTTCCTGACTCTAGAAAGGTCATACAGTTCATTCACATACAAGGTAATTTCAGGCTAAGGTAGAAGCAAATATAAAGATGAAATTACCTTCTTGGAAAGCTGGAGAGAGGAGAACCGAAGCCAAGCAGTGGATAAAATTCAAGGTTAGGAAGAGGCACTCAAAATTAAAGGATCTTTGAGGGAGACTAGCAGATGCATTTATTGTCCTAGATAATGATTCTCTCTTACTCTTTCCCTAAGTCTGAAATAAAATTGCTTTTATTGCATAAAAACGTCTAACTTGAGTATGTGAATATGTCTGTGTAAGTCTATTCTTGTCTGACCGCTAATGAAATGAATAGATGAGAGAAAAGAAGGGAAGGCTAGCTCCGGCAGGGATCCTATGCTGGCCATTTGCTCACCAAGACCCTAACCTTAACTCCCCATAAACACCTTTGCCAGGGCTGCTTTGATTTCTCGGTTCTGCAGACTATAGACATAGGGATTTAGTGTTGGAGCCACCACAGAGAACATGACTGTGGCCACAAGATCTTGGTCTTCCTTTTGGCCTTCGTCCTGACTTGGGGGCTTCAGGTAGACAGCTACTAGAGTTCCATAGAAAAGAACAACAACCATTAGATGGGATCCACAAGTGGAAAATGCCTTGTGGAAACCCCCAGGGGCTCGAACCTGACAAACAGCAGCTCCAATAAAGACATAAGAGGCCATAATGCAAACCGCAGGCACAATGATTACAAGGCCACCCTCAACTATAGCTACTAGGTAGTTGAGGGTAGTGTCAGAGCAGGCAAGATGTAGCAAAGGATGGATATCACAGTAGAAGTATGGGAGAGCATGATTGTTGCAGAAGGTAAGACGAGCAAGGAGAGCTGTGTGGAGCAGAGAATTCAGGGCTGTGCCCACCCACACAGCCCCCAGTAGCAACATACATCGTGACAGGGTCACCACAGTAGTATAGTGCAGTGGTTTGCATATGGCTACATATCTGTCCCATGCCATGGCAGCTAATACATAGCTGTCCACATTACCTGCCATCAGGAAAAAGAAGACTTGGGACAGGCAAGCTGAATGGGTGATGGTCTGGTCCCCAGTGAGCAGGGCATAAAGGAGCCTGGGCACTGTAGTGGAGGTGAAACACAGATCTGCCAGGGACAGGTTCCCCAAAAACACATACATGGGTGTATGGAGGCGTGAGTCTGAGCCAATAGCAACAAGGATTAACAGGTTCCCCAGGAGAGCTGCCAGGTATAAGACTAAAAATAGTGTGAACAGGAGTTCTTGGTGACTGGAGAAGGCCAGGAAGAGGAACTCATAGGCGCTGGTCTGATTTTCCATTGTTATGTTGCTGCTGAGTCTGACCCTGGATTGGGGAGATGAAGAGATGGATTGAGAGAGAGTCTCACAGCTAATCCACCCACAAAGCTGAATATTTAAATTCATTATGAACTTTCAAAAGTATGTTTCAAAACAATTTTTATAGCCAGTGTCTCTGAAAAAGCCTCATTTCTAAAATATATAGAGAACTGAGTCAAATCCATAAGAATACAAGTCATTCTCCAATTGATAAGTGATCAAAGCGTATGAACAGGCAATTTTCATATGAAAAAATTAAAGCTTTCTATAGTTACATGAAAAAAAACTTCTCTAAATCATTATTGATTAGAGAAATACAAATTAAAACAACTCTGAGGTACCACATCACACCAATAAAATTGGATAATATGGCAAAAAGGAAAATGATAAACGTTGGAGAAGATTTGGGAAAACTGGAACACTAAGCATCGTTGTAATTGTAAACTGATCCAACCATTCTGGAGAGCAATTTGGAACTATGCCAAAAGGGCTATAAAATTGTGAATACCTTTGAACCAGCAATACCACTTCTAGGTTTGTATCCCAAAGAGATTATAAAAAAGGGAAAACTAGGATCCACATGTGCAAAAATTGTTGTAGCAGCTCTTTTTGTGGCGACCAAGAATTGGAAATTGAGGGGATGCCCATCAATTGGGGAATGGCTAGACAAGTTGTGGTATATGAATGCAATAGAATAATATTGTTCCATAAGAAATGATGAGCAGGTGGACTTCAGGAAAACCTGTAAAGACTTACATGAACTGATGCTGAGTGAAATGAGCAGAACCAGGAGAACGCATTGTACATAGTAACAGCAATATTGTGTGATGACCAACATTGGTAGACAACTCTTCTCAGCAATAAAAGAATCTAAGACAATTCCAAAAAACTCATGATGGAAAATGCTATCCAAATCTAGAGAAAGAACTATTGAGTTTCAATGCAGATTGAAGCATACTATTTTCTCTCTCTTTTTTTTTTTGTTTCTTCTTTCTTGTGATTTTTCTCTTTGGTTCTAATTCTTCTTTACAATATGACTGATGTGGAAATATGTTCAATATGATTGTACATTTATAGATTATATCTGATTTCATGCTATCTTGGAGAGGAGGGAGCAGAGAGAGGGGGAGAAAATTTACAACTCAGAATCTTATAGAAGTGAATGTTGAAAACTAAAAATAAATTCAATAATAAAATTTTAAAAAGAATAATTTTTAAAAGTATGTTTCATAGCCTGAAGAGAGGTTAAAGACTTCTCAACTATGGCAGCATCATTAGAATAAGTATATAAGCTCTAAAGAGCGCTGATATCAAGTCATGTGCAAAATATATGTTATTAAGTCATGGTAGGAAAAGAAAGTCCTTACTTTATTTCTCTCAAATAGCCTATCAGAGTGTCTACACCCCTACTTTCCCTAGAATGGATACGCACGTGCCAACTCACTTGCAGAAGTTTGCTTAAATTTTAAATTTCTATTTGCTTCTGGAACATGTCCACTGATTTTGACCATCAACTATCCACATCTAGGATAGTCATCCTGTAAATAAACATGACAGGCAGTAAGGGGGTGATGCTGCCAGCTACATAACTCAGATTCATTTCCTGCAGATTATCTTTATCCCTTTATAGCCCTGTGCCCCAGATCTTCTTGGTTCCATTCTTAACTTGAAAGGGTAACTTCCAGGTGTCTGGGGTGCAAAACTTCCCTCCCTGAAGTAAGAAAAAGTCCGTTTTCCCTTAATGCCCCTGAGATACACTTGGATAAAAATAAAACCTAACTAAATGCATCAACTCTGATTTATGGGGAAAAATGACTTTTTGTTATCAAAAGACTGAGGTTTCAATCTTAAGTGAATTCCTACCTAGCTAAGTGACCCTGGGCAAGTCACTTAATATCTGAGCCTGCAAAATCATATTAAACTTTCACTACTCTATTGTAGGACTGGTTAGGGTCTCAAATAAGATATTATAAGTTACTTCCTATGTTCATTATGTATAAATCTTCATATATAAACATCTGTATATATTTGCATATGTTATGTATAAAGTTTGTAGGAAGATCAAAAATAAAAGAAAGTCTTTCTCACACACATATGTTATATATATATATGTATGTATGTGTGTATGTATGTATGTATGTATGTATGTATCACAGTTTTTTTTTTGTAGTAGAGAAATGGAAGCAAAGAAACTGTCCCTTGATTGGAGAATTTATACAAATTATGTTGTATGAATGCAAGAAATATTATTTTGCTATAAGAAAGGAAAAATATGATGAATACAGAGAATTAAGGAAAGACTTACACAAATTAATGTAAAGTAAGCATAGCTAGGAAAGTAATATACACAATGGCTTCAACCAATTCTTGTGACTCCCAGAGCAAAACACCCTACCATGGCCTCCATTGCCCTTTGTGTTCTGTTTCTCCTCATTAGAATATAAGCTGTCTAAGGGTAGGTGCGATACCCCTACCTTCTATTCTTACACTAGGGCTTGGAATACAGTAAATTCTTAATAGACAGCTTTCATGTATCCATGAATTTATAATTATGTCAATATCAATACATCACCGTGATCATTAATAATGTCAAATTATATCAAGTAGAATTTGGTACAAGTTAGGAGCTCATCTTTCCCCCTAAACCCCCCTCTTCTCCTACTATCTAGATAACTCCAGAGGAAAACACTATTCTCCCAGTTTCTCAGGCTTGCAACCTGGGAGTATTCCTGGATTCCTTGTTTCTGTCACCCTCCTGCATCCTGACCCCTAAACCAATCTGTTGTCAAAGCCTGTTGATTTCTCCTTTGCAATACCTCTTAAATGTGCCCTCTTCCCTCCTCTGACACTGCCACACTGTGGTGCCACTCATCATCACCTCATCCCCAAACTATTGTAACAGCCTGCTTGTGGGTCTGACTGTCTCAAGTCCCCCCCCCCCATCCCAACCCATCCTTCATTCAGACACTAAAGTGATTTCCTTAAAATGCAGGTCCAAACATATCACCTGCCACTCAATAAACTCCAAGAAACTCCAGTGCCTTCAGGGACCTTCATAACCTAGGCCCCTCTGACCTTTCCAGTCTTCTTACAGCTTACTCCTCAACATGCACTCTTTGGTCCATTGACACTGGCCTCCTGGCTGTTTCAGGAACAAAATACTTTATCTCTGATGTCCAGGCATTTTCTTTGGCTGTCCAACATGCCTGAAATGTTCTCCCTGCTCTGCTTTATCTACTGATCTCCCTGGCTTCTTTTAAGTCTCAAAATCCCATCTTTTACTGGAAGCCTTCCCCAACCACTCTTAATTCTAGTGCCTTCCGTCTGTTAATTATTTCCTATTTATCTTCTATATAGCTTGATTTGTGTATATTTGTCTGCATGTTGTCTTCCCCATTAGACTATAAGTTCCTTGAGGGCAGGGACTGTCTTTTGCCTCTTGTTGTATCCCCAGCACATAGCATAGTTTCTGGCACATAGTAGATGCTTAATAAATGTTTGTTCTTTGATTGTTCAACAAGTTCATTGATGTTTGGATTGTTAATAATTCTAACTACCAACAGCATAAATAAAAAACCACTCATATTTTCTATATAGGTCAGAATATAGATAACATTTTCCTTTATAATCTGACTTGCAAAAGTCTATAATTGGTGTTGTTTTCTAGTAAATGCCAACATAAACTTTTAGATTTCATTTGACAGATGCATCTTTACATGCCTACCTCACAGATTTTTTTCTTTCTTTTTCCCATGGCTCCTGGTGACTCTGGAAGAGAAAGTGAGGCTGAGAACTTCATGCAGTTCTTCCTCATTTAAATTCAGTTTGTGCTCAAGTCAAAAGACAACACCCATACTATTTTATTATTTCATTATTTTATCATTTTGAAATTTAGAGACATCTCCATTCCAAATGTTCATATATTGTTCTGATCAGCCACAGTTGGACTGTACATTGACCCTGATATCGTGATGTCATTTTGGTCCTCTTTGAATATAGAGCAAAACAAGGTGCATAAGGTGGATATTCAAGTAGAATCAATCACTTAATTAATGTAAACTCCTTGAGAGCTTCAATTCATCCTTCATATTGCTAACATATTTTTCCTCTGCATTGGGATTCTCCTATTTTCTCTTGATCCAAATCCTTTCATGGCTCTCTGTTTACAGAATTAAGGACTCTTTGTCTAGCATTTAAGTCCTTCTACATTCTGACTCCATTCTACCTTTCTAGATTTAAACCATTTTCTCCCCAAATTAGAGTATTCACAGGGGCCTGAATATACCCTAGATTCTTCCACCACTGTACTTCAGCTCACAAAATTCCTTTTGCTTAAAATATCATTCCATTACTGTTAAATTCCTACATATCATTTAAATTCCAGGTCAAAAGCTAATTTCAAAGAAGAAGCTGACCTTGATGCCTTGACGAAAAAGAAACTTATACAATTTGGACCTCTGAATCATCAGGGATTACAGATATTTGTACATACAGCACTTGATTTAAAACCTTTACTGTGATACGTTATTGTTGTGCAAAGGTTATGCTAGCAGAATTAAAATGCTGACAGGTTATGTCCAGCTCAAGGGGCTTCAAGTGTGGGCCCTAGATGTATGACTCTTTTCTGAGTGTAAGAGCCCTTCTGGTGAAGGCTGGACTCTGCCAAGGGTGACTAAGTCTCTAAAGACCTTGAGACTTGTATCTCTTCCCAGTGAGAGAAGAGAGGAAACTTAACCCAGAGCAGAACTGCAAGCTTAGGTGGGTGGGGTTTCCAGGAGTTCTGGATGGGGAGTGAAGGGAAGCAGTGATACTTTCCCTCAATACATAAAGCAGAATCAGGATGATAGCATCTGGCAGCTCCCTTCCTCAGAGGGAGTTCCTCCAAGGGAGGCCATGAAATGTGATGATGAGAGGAACAAGAATTAAGGTATAAGCTTATGTTTATTAGTGTAGGTGCTTGCATCTGAAGCAAGAAAGTTAAAGGGAAAAAGAGATACTGAGGAACTGAAGAACTCCCTCCCTTCTCCCTGCCTTATCGTAGAGGGATTCAACTGGCATCTAATCCTAATAATGTCTTTTTAGCCTATTAAAAACTGAATCTGACTGATCTGAAATTATCTCCCATAAATACCTATGGTTGACCCTGTCCTTATATTTCTTTGAGTTCTTTCATTAGAGCATGAGAATAAGGGAGAACGTTGTTAGCCATAAGGAAGAGAGTGGCCTTTCCTCGTGTTGGCCTGGGATCCCAACCCCACTGCTAAAGAGCTTTTTTCCTTACTGTGGCCATTGTCACAGGGGGAATATATTTAATAACAATAACCCGAAGGGGAGAAGTGCCATGAAATTTAACCTTGGCCCTTATGCTGTAACACCTAGGATTAAATGAGGACCAGCCTAGCTAAATTGAGAGAGGCTCAAAACAAGGACAGTCACAGAGTGGTTAATTTTTCAGTTTGGCAGTTCCCAAAGACTATCCCAAATGGTAGAATTGTGACTGCTTTTGTTATAAGTAGTATTCATATTGACAAAATCAAAGATAATTGATCCATTTTACTTACCAAATATGCTATATCCCCCTACTAGGCAAAATGTAAAGGCAAAATGTGTCTTTCCTACACATTGCATCATCTCCAGTACTTATTCTAGTACTTTATGGAAATATAGCATTGGATCACAAACCCCAAAAGAATTATTGGAAGAAATTAAAAAGGAATTAAAAAATCAAATAAGAGAGATTGAGGAAAAATTAGGAAAAAATAGAAACAATCCAAGAAAATTATGAAAAGTAAGTTAACCCATTGGAAAAAAGCGATTCAAAATCTTTTGTGTGTGTGTGTGTGTAAGGCAATAGGGGTTAAGTGACTTGTCCAGAGCTCTATTCACTACACCCCCTAGCTGCCCCAAGAAGTCTAAAATCTTAAGGAAGAAAATTACTCCTTGAATAGCAGAATTAGGCAAGTGGAATTGAATATTGTTTTAAGACACCAAGACATAATAAAAACAGAAAAAAGTAGAAGAGAATCTAAAAGATCTCATTAGACAAACAATTGATCTGGAGAAAAGATCAAGGAAAGATATTATAAGGATTGTCAGACTGCCTGAAATTTAGGATCAAAAAAAAAGAATCTGGATACAATATTCCAAGGAATTATTAAGGAAAATTGCCCTGAAATTCTACAACAAGAAAGTAAAGTAGAAATAGAAAAAAAAAATCTACCATTCACCACCTGAAAGAAATCCCAGGAAAAAAACTTCCAGAAATGTCATAGCCAAGTTTCAAAATTCTCTGGCTAAGGAAAAAATATTGCAAACAAAAAACAACAACAACAACTACAACAAACAAGAAACAATTTAAATACTCTGGAAATACAGTCAGGATTTCATGAGACCGAGCAGCTTCTACTCTAAGACATTGTCTTACAAGATTATATTTCAAAGAGCAAAAGAGCTAGAGTTGCATCCAAGAATACCAGTTGCAACCCAGCAAAGTTGAGTATAATCCTGAATAAAAAAAAGACATTTGATGAACTGAAAGATTTTCAGGTACTTTAACAAAAGGACCAGAATTCAGTGGAAAGTTCAATATAAAAGAACCAGAAGAAATATAAGGAAAACATTAAAGACTAATTATAGGGCATACACACACACACACACACACACACACACATACACATACATATATAATTAGTATTCTTAAAACTGTCATCACTACTAAAGTAGTTTAAAAGAAAAGTTTGGGGTGAGTTGTATATGATGGAGTGCTTCTAAAAATCAAAATTTGGTAGAAAAAGGTAAAAGAGTAATTTTATTATAAAAATGAGGCATAAAAAGAACTAATAAAAGCAGAAGTAGGTCGGGGTGAAGGGCTAGTAATGTTACTCACATCTAGCTTGAAGAATAAACATGTACATCTGGGAGTGTGTAGAAGTCTTCTGAATGTGTAGAAGGCTGAGAAAACTGGAGGACAGCGTGGAGGAGGTACTTTTATAGGGGTTTGTTGATTAAGATTTGGGAGGGGAGGGTGAAGTTCAGGGTGGGAGGGTAGAAGGAGAAGATAAGGTAACAGGGATAGGGTGAAAACAAGCTGAGAAAGAAAATAGTGAGTAAAAATAAGATGGAGGGAAATTTACAAATATTAATTATAACTTTGAATATGAATGGAATGTTTATAGCAGTTCTCTTTGTGATAGCAAAGAACTGGAAATCGCAGAGATCCTCATCAATGACGAGTTGTGGTGTATGGTTGTGAAGGAATACTACCGTGCTGTAAGAAATGGTGATATCAATGATCTTAAAAAGGAATGGAAAGAATTGTATGAAAAGATGAAGAGAGAAGTAAGCAGAACCAAGGAAACATTGCATACGACAGCAATATTATTTTAAGTACGACTTTGTCATTCCTAAGCAACTTAAAGTGACTTAAAAAGACTAAGTAATTTTGACTATTATAAACAGTTAAATTAAAAATAAAGGCCATATGATGAAAGATACTATCTGCATCCAGAGAAAGAACTGATAAATAAAAGGATGTATAGAATAATTTGACCTATCTATACCTATTGTGTTAAATGGTAGCCATCTCTAGAATGGAAGGGGGAAGAGGAAAGAAAAGGAAAAAATGTAATTTACATGATAACTTTCTTGTATATTTGGAGGGAAGAGCAAAGTGTATGTGGTAGGTTGCAGTTTCATGTGCAATCATCTTTTTTATTGTGCCATGTTATGGAAATGCTTGTTTTATTACATGAATTGAAGATTAAATAAATTTTAAAAAAGAAATGTTTGGCTAATTATTATCCTATTTAGCTTCCTGAACTTTGAAATTCTAGAGGCTTAATAATTTTTTTAAATTTAATTAAATTGATAGGAGACTGAAGATTAAGCCACTAAGTGCTCATGCACTCCCTAAGAAAAATTTGAAACCAAGGTGTGGATTGATCAGAAAAGCATCTTCTCACTTTTTCCTAAAGCTACATTGTATCTTCAAAAGCCTGAAGGACTTTAGTATGTATCTGCCTTTGGAATGAAGGACAGGAAAGCTAAAACAACAGTTGGAAAAATCTCATTTATTGTGACCCCCACACTTCTCTCTTCCTGTGGGGTGTCTCTGGTGCTAATATTCTACTTCAGCCCTATGGTTGAGCCTCCCAGACTATTTCTAACTCCTCTCCAACCCCAAGCAAAGGAAGGGTCATTTGATCTCATTGCTAGAGAAGGCTTGCAATTCTCACCCCATCCTCAACATTGCCTTCTTGTAGTATAGGCCCAAATCTAAATCACTTTTGAAAAGAACTTCCAGACACTCAGACACCTCTCTCAACTTCTGCCTCAGCCACCTAAACTCTTATCTTAGCAAAACACTTATTGACTTTTCATAAACTTTCAGAGGGAGACTCCTACCTTAGTTCTATTCCATATAGAGAAATCCTTTTCAAAACATTGTCCCCAAACCTGCAGCTTTTCAAAGATTAGAGGTTAGAGATGAAGTAGAGAGTATGAGGATAGAGGGGATGAGAAAAAGCACAGGACACTTTCCCTTCCTTTATACCATAGTGCCCTGCCAAAGGGCAGAATGGGAATATTTAAGGGGCCAATCACTGGGAATTGGCACTGGAATTGGATGGGGATTGAGGGGCTCTATAGCTCCTTCTCTTATTCTCAAGGGCCTCTCTGTTAATGTTTTCTCCCTTCACTCTCAGTTTCCCATTATCATTCCCTTATCTCCCCAGAGGCCTCATTAAAAAGAACATGAAAACATCAGACTCCCCCAGACATCCTCTTGTGGGGCCCAGGATTTCATGGAAGCATATACTGTCCTCTGCTCATTAACCCAAGACAGCTCTCACACTATGGCTGGTTTCCCTTATTGTTCCTTTCCCTTTCTTTCAAAGGCCCAGTGTCAGGGTGGGGAACCAGCAGCCTTGAGACCACATGTGGCCCTCTAGGTCCTCAAGTTCAGCCCTTTGACTGAATCTAAACTTTACAGAAAAAATCTCCTGAATAAAAAGATGTGTTCTGTAAAACTTGGACTCAGTCAAAAGGCTGTGCCCAAGGACCTAGAAGGTCATATGTGGCTTCAAGGCTGCAGGTGCCCCACCATTGGTCCACTGCTTAGTTTTCCTAGTTCTAGTTACCAACACCTGTCCTTCCAACAGGGTTTCTGTCTTCCTCGGCCTCTTGAGGAAAAAGCTATAGTTTTACAATTTCTTTCCATCCTCTTTTGCACATAACTAAAATAAAATAGAAATTAGAAAACAGAAATATAGAATATAGAAATATAATATATATTATACAATATAGAAAATAGAAATAGAATATAAAAATTAGAGGATTTCAAGAAGTCAAAATTCTCAGAAACAAATTTCGCCGAAGTTTGGGTCATTAATTTATTCAACTGCTGACTATTAAAAATTTACTCCATAATTCAAAAATATTTATTAAGAAGGTACTATGTGTGTACACTGTGCTTAGTGCTAAGGATACAAGAAAAGACATGAAAAAATCCTACCCTAAGGAAGTTACATTATCTTGTGGGTTTCAAATTGTACATATATGGGTTTCACAAAATGGATACAAGGTAAATGAGGTCAAAGGGACGTGATTATCAGTTGTAGGTGAGGGGTAAGATATTAGGAAAGTTTCTTGCCAGGTCCAATATTTCTATCATCTTATAATTCTTTCTGTAGAGGTACAGAGGTACCAGTTGTGGAAACCTTGAAGATCAGGCTTAAAACTTTGAACTTCACTAATAAACAAGAGGAAACCATTGCACAGTTTGGACACAGACAGAAAAACTAGCAAAGCTAGGAGAGAATGGAGTAAGAAAGACCTGCTTTAAGGATACATACTGTTTTTACCACAGCAAAAAGAACTACAAGTATATATAAATACAGATATAGTTTTTGTTCATTCTTTTTTTTTAAATTTATTTTGAGTTTTCAACATTCACTTCCATAAGATTTTGACTTCCAAATTTTCTCCCTCTCTCTGCAATCCCACCAACACAAGATGACATGTAATCTGATATAGGCTCTACATATATATTGATACTGAACCTATTTTTACATTAGTCATGTTGTAAAGAAGAATAAGAACCAATGGGAGAAACCACGAGAAAGAAGAAACAAAAAAAGAAAAAAAGAGAGATCAAATAATGTGTTTCAATCTGCATTCAGACTCCATAGTTCTTTATCTGGATGTGGACAGCATTTTCCATCATGAGTCATTTAGATCTTGGATTCTTGCACTGTTGGAGGAGATGAGTCTCTCAAAGTTAGTCATTGTACATTGTGGCTGTTACTCTGTACAATGCTGTTCTGGTTTTTCTCATTTCACTCAGCATCAGTTCATGTAAGTCTTTCCAGGTTTTTCTGAAGTCTGCCTGATCATCATTTCTTTTAGCACGATAGTATTCCATTGCATTCATATACCCCAACTTTTTCAGCCATTCCCAACTGATGGGCATCCTCTCAATATCCAATTCTTTGCTACCACAAAAAGAGCTACTATAAGTAATTTTGTACGTATGGGTCCTTTTCCCATTTGTATGATCTCTTTGGGATACAGACCTAAAAGTGGTATTTCTGGGTCAAAAGGTATGCACAATTTTATAGCCCTTTAGGCATAGTTCCAAATTGCTCTCCAGAATGGTTGGATCAGTTCACACCTCCACCAAAAATCCATTAGTATTCTAATTTTCCCACATCTCCAGCATTTATCATTTTCATGTTTTGCCATGTTAGACAATCTGATAGGAAAAATGTGGTACCTCAGAGCTGACTGATTTGCATTTCTTTAGTCAATAGTGATTTAGAGCATTTTTTTCATATGACTATAGATAGCTTTAATTTATTCATCTGAAAACTGCCTGGTCTTATCCTATGACTCTTTATCAATTGTAGAATGACTTATATTCTTATAGATTTGACTCACTTCTGTGTATATTTGAGAAACGAGGTCTTTATCAGAGATACTGGCTGTAAAAAGTGTTTCCCAGTTTTCTGCTTCCCTTCTGATCTTGGTTCCATTGGCTTTGTTTGTGCAAAAACTTTTCAATTTAATGTAATCAAAATTATCTATTTTGTATTTCACAATATTTTCTATATCTTGTTTCATCATAAATTATTCCATTCTCCATAAATCTGACAGGTAAACTATTCTTTGCTCTCCTAGTGTGCTTATAGTATCATCCTTCATATATAAATCATGTACTCATTTTGACTTTTTCTTGGCATATGGTATAAGATGTTGCTCTATACCAATTTCTGCCATGCTATTTTCCAGTTTTTCCAGCAGTTTTGTTAAATAGTGAGTTTTATCCCAGACACTTGGGGCTTTGGGTTTATCAAACAGTAAGCTAGTATAGTCATTGACTACTGTGTCTTGTGTACTTTACTTATTCCACTGATACACTATTCTATTTCTTAGTCAGTAGGAAGTAGTTTTGATGATTGCTGTTTTATAATGCAATTTAAGATCTGGTGTGGCTGGGCTACCTTTCCTTGCATTTGTTTTCATTAATTACCTTGATATATTGGACCTTTTGTTCTTCCAGATGAATTTTGTTATTATTTTTTCTAGCTCTATAACATATTTTTGGTAGTTTGATTAGTATGGCATTGAATAAGTAAATTAACTTAGGTAGAATTGTCATTTTTATTATACTAGTTCAGCCTACCCACAAGCAACTGATGTTTTTCTAATTATATAGATCTGATTTTATTTGTGTGAAAAGTGTTTTGTAATTGTGTTCACATAGCCCCTGGGTTTCTCTTGGCAGGTAGACTCCCAAAGGTTTTATAATGTTTACGGTAATGTTAAATGGAATTTCTCTTTCAATCTCTTGCTGTTTGGCTTTGTTAGCAATGTATAGAAATGTTGATGATTTATGTGGGTGTATTTCATATCCTGAATCTTTGCTAAAGTTGTTTATTATTTCAAGTAGTTTTTTACTTGATTCTCCCGGATTCTCTAAGTATACCATCATATCATCTGCAAAGAGTGATAGCTTTGTTTCTTCTTTGCCTATTCTAATTTCTTCTATTTATTTTTCTTTTCTTAATGCTAAAGGTAATGTTTCTAGTACCATATTGAATAGCAGTGGTGATAATGGACATTCTTGTTTCACACCTGGTCTTATTGGAAATGTTTTTGGCTTATCCCCATTACATATGATTACTGATAGTTTTAGACAAGTGCTACTTATCACTATAAGGAAGACTCTATTCCTTTCCCCTCAAGTGTTTTTTTCTCATGTTTTTTCTACTTTTTAATTTATTTATTTTTAGTTTTCAACATTCGCTTCCACAGATATTGAGTTCCAAATTTTCTCCCCATCTCATCTCTCCCCCCACCCCAAGATGATTACCCCCTCCTCCAATCTGCCTTTGCTTCTATCATTCCCCCACTCTCTTATTTCCTTCCCTCCTATTTTCCTGTAGGGTAGGATAGATTTCCATACCCAATTGAGTGTGTATGTTATTCCCTCCTTAAGCCAAATCCTATGAGAATAAGATTCACTCATCCCCTCTCACCTTCCCGCACATCCCCTCCACTGTAAAAGCTTTTTCTTGTCCATTTTATGTGAGATAATTTACCCCATTCTATCCCCCTTTCTCCTTCTTCCAGTATAATTCTCTCTCACCCCTTAATTTTAATCCCCAGATATCACCCCTTCATCTTCAAATCACCCTGTGCCCTCTATCTATCTATCTATCTATCTATCTATCTATCTATCTATCTATCTATCCATCCATCCACATGAGTTTCCCCTTCAACTACCCTAATACTGACAAAGTCTCATGAGTTACAAATATCATCTTTCCACATAGGAATGTAAGCACTTCAACTTTAATAAGTCCCTTATGATTTCTCTTTCCTCTTTACCTTTTCATATTTCTCTTGAATCTTGTATTGGAAAGTCAAATTTTCTATGCAACTCTGGTCTTTTCATCAAGAATACTTGAAAGTTCTCTACTCCACCAACTGTCTTTTCCCCCTGAAGGATTATACTCAGTTTTTCTGAGTAGGTGATTCTTGGTTGTAATCCTATCTTCTTTGACCTCCAGAATATTATATTCCAAGCCTTCTGGTCCCTTAATGTAGACCTGGGAACTCTGGAATTTGCCTACAATATTCCTAGGAGTTTTCTTTTGGGGATCTCTTTCAGGAGATGATCAGTGGATTCTTTCCATTTCTATTTTGCCCTCTGGTTCTAGAATATCAGGGCAGTTTTCCTTGATAATTTCTTGAAAGATGATGGCTAATCTCTCTTTTTGATCATGGCTTTCAGTTACTCCAATAATTTTAAAATTATTCTCCTGGGTCTATTTTCTATGTCAATTGTTTTTACAATGAGATATTTCATATTCTTTTGTATTTTTCATTCTTTTGGTTTTGTTTTACAATATCTTGATTTCTCATAAAGTCATTGGCTTCCATTTGCTCCATTCTAATTTTTAAGGAAATATTTTCTTCAGTTAGATTTTGGACTTCTTTTTCCATTTGGCCAATTTAGCCTTTTAAGGTATTCTTCTCCTCATTGGCTTTTTGGACCTCTTTTGCCATTTGGGTTAGGCTATTTTTAAGGTGTTATTTTCTTCAGTATTTTTTGGGAGTCTCTTCAGAATCTTCCTAAGACAATTGAAATGGAAGTGATTCAATTTCCTGGCATGGCACTGGTCTACTCTCCAGGTTTTACAAGCATACAACAATGAGGTCAGCACAATTGCTCTGTAGACCTTCAGTTTGGTAGTCAGTCTAATATCTCTTCTCTCCCATACTTTCCTTTAGAGCCTCCCAAACATTGAACTAGCTGTGCAAATACATCAACTTCATTATCAGTGTGTACATCTCTCGCAAATACAGTACCAAGGTAAGTGAACATATCCACAGCATTCACAACTTCTACATTTTCTGTATGGATGGTGTGGTGGTGGCTGATGAAACACCAATGATTCCTTGGTGTTAATTGTTAGGCTAAAATTAGCACAAGCAGTAGAGAATTGATCCATACTTTGTTGCATCTTAGCTTCAGAGGCTGCATTGAATGCACAATCATCTGCAAATAGAAAATCATACATCAACACTCACTTCATTTTGATCTTGGCTTATAGTCTTTTCAAGTTGGAGAATTCAGCATAAGGTGTGGTAGCTGACCTTGGTGCCATGTGCTGCTGAAAAAAAAGGTGTATTCCTTTCTATCCCCATTCAGTTTTATCCAGAGGTCTATCATATCTGACTTTTCTAGAATTCTATTCACCTCCTTAACTTCTTTCTTGTTTATTTTGTGGTTAGATTTATCTAGTTCAGAGAGGAGGAGGTTGAGGTTTCCCACTAGTATAGTTTTGCTATCTGTTTCTTCCTATAACTCATTTAATTTCTCCTCTAAGAATTTGGATGCTATCCCACTTGGTCCATATATGTTTAGTAATGATATTGCTTCACTGTCTCTGGTACCTTTTAGCAGGATATCATTTCTTTATCTCTTTTAATCAGATCTATTTTTATTTTTGCTTTGTTTGAGATCAGGATTGCTACCCCTGCTTTTTTTTTTTACTTCAGCCAAAGTTTAATATAGTCTGCTCCAGCCTTTTACCTTTACTCTGTGTGTATACCTCTGCTTTAAATGTGTTTCTCATAAACAACGTATTGTAGGATTATAGTTTTTGATCCACTCTGCTATCTGCTTCTGTTTTATGGGAGAGTTCATCCCATTCACATTAAGAGTTATGATTACTATCTGTGTGTTTCTCTCCATCCTATTCCCCTCTGTTTATGCTGTCCTCTCTCCTTTCTCTCTTTCCCTCCTCACTAGTGTTTTGCTTTTGACCACTGCCCCCCTCAATCTGCCCTCTCTTTTCTTTCCCTTTCCCCCTACTATTTCTTCCCCCTCTTCTATCTACCACCTCCCCTTTCCCCCCCATTCCCCTCCTACTTCCTACAGGGTAAGTTAGATTTCTATACTTAAATGAGTATGGTATTCTTTCTTTGAGCCAAATATGATGAGAGTAAGGTTCAAACAATGCTTATCTCCCTATTTTCTTTTGAATTACTGTAATAGGTCTTTGTGCCTTTTCAATGTGATGTAATTTACCCATTTCTGCCTCCTCCTTTCCTCTGTTCCCAGTAAAATCTCTTTTCACCTCTTAATTTTATTTTTTGTCATCACATCAAAGTCAAATTACACTCATGCCTCTATATATGTAAACCCTTTCTAAATGTCATAATAAAGATACAATTCTCAAGAGTTACAAGTATTATCTTCCCATGTAGGCATGTAAGCAGTTTGCTCTTACCGAATAACTTTTTTTTCTTTCTTTTTTACCTTTTTATCCCTCTCTTAAGTCTTGTATTTGAAGACCACATTTTCTCTTGAGCTCTGGACTTTTCATCAAGAAGCTTTCAAAGTCCCCTATTTCATTGAATGTCAACTTCCTCCTCTGAAAGATTATGCTCAGTTTTCCTGGGTTGCTGGTCCTTGATTGTAACACAAACTCCTTTGCCTTATGGAATATCATATTCCAAGCCCTCCAATCTTTTAATGTATGTGCTGCAAGGTCTTGAATAATCCTGAATGTGCTTCCATGATATTTAAATTGTTTCTTTCTGGCTACTTGCAGTATTTTCTCCTTGACCTGATAACTCTGGAATTTGGCTACAATATTCCTGGGTGTTTTCATTTTGAGATCTCTTTAAGAGCAGGTGATTGGTTGATTCTTTCAATGACTATTTTACCCTCTGGTTCTAGGACTTCAGGACAGTTTTCCTTGATAATTTCTTGAAAGGTGCTGTCCAGGCTCTTTTTTTTTTGTTCATGGCTTTCAGGTAGACCAATAATTCTTAAATTATCTCTCTTGGATTTACTTTCCAGGACAATTGTTTTACCAATGAGGTATTTATGTTTTCTTTCTTTTTTCATTCTTTTGATTTTTACTGATTCTTGGTGACTCATAGAATCATTAGCTTCCACTTGTCCAATTCTAATTTTTAACCAATTATTTTCTTAAGTTAGATTTTGTAACTCCTTTTCCATTTGGCCAAATCTACTTTTTAAGGATTTCTTCCCTTCAGTATGTTTTTGTGCTTCCTTTTCCATTTGCTCATTCTACTTTTTAAGAAATTGTTTTCTTCTGTGTATCTTTCTTTTTTCATTTGGCCAATTGTGTTTTTTAAGGAATTGTTTTCTAAGGTCAATTTTTATCCTTCCATTTCCAAGCTATTGACTCTCTCTTGCATACCTCTATGAAGACTTTTTGGGCTTCAGTCCAATTCATAATCCCCTTTGAGTTTTCAGATGTGAGTATATTGACAATGCTGTCCTCTTCTGAATGTGTTTTGATCTTCCTTGTCCCCATAGAAAGAATCTATCTTCATTGCCCATTTCTGCTTTTTGTTCATGATGTTTGCCTATTTCCTGGCTTTTAAACTTGAGCTCTCCTGATGGATCACAGGAGGTACAGTTCCAGGCTTACTATTCTGGGAGCCAGGGGCCTGGTCACTGGTTTTGTGTGTTGGGGCCTCAGGTGCTGTCAGCTGGAGGTTATAGGGGCCTGGCAGCTTACCTGGTGCTCAGCTGGGTTGAGTTGTGGTGGTGGCTGCCATGTGCTGAGGCCAGGTTGGGTTTTTCTATTTCCCCAGAACTACATTGAAGCTTTTGGGGTGGGATGGAGTCTGACCTTTGGAGGACACCTGCTGAACCAGACTGCACTGAAGCATGGGAAGCTTTGGCTGGTACAGGACACCTCCCCAAAAGTTTGTGTCATGGTTCTTAGAGCTAGAGTCTTCTGGTTACCCTGGCTATGCCAAAATATGATGGGTGTGGGAAGGTGGGGGGGTCCTGGTGTTGGCACTTGCCTGCTCCACCACCCTTGGGCTCAGGATCTCCTTCTGGTTTGCTGAGATTGGTCTTGCTGCTGACTCGCTTGGATGTCTCCTGTCCTATACTGCTCCCCTTCCACCTGAGAGAGAAGTACCTTTCCTGTTAATCCTTCAAGCATTCTGGGCTAAAAGAGTGCTGCCCCCCCTGTCTTTGTGCTGGCTCCACTGTTCCAGGTTTTTTCTGGGGGTGATATTTTCTGGGTTTTTCAAGGTCAGTAAGGGAGAATGAGACTGATGTACTGCTTACTCCACCATTTTGGTTCCTGGAAGTCCAAATCCTTGCCCTTGTTCTTAAAGAGGACCAAAATGACATCACTATGTTTGGGTCAGGGTACAGTTTGTCCAACTGTGGCTGATCAGAACAATATGATCTTGGAAGGCTTTACCACATGTTGGGTATAAATAGTTCATATGAACATTTGGAGTGGCGATATCTCTAAATTTGCATATATATATATATATACATATATATATACATATACATATCTCATAATATATATTTGCTACATGCTATAAATATTTTTGCATATTTTTTATAAATGTGTGCTATAAATATATATATATATATATATATATATATATATATACATATATATGTGCTTTAAATATTTTTTGTCATAAAAGACCTTTTAATCTTGTTTTTATCTCTTAGGAATATAGGCCTAAGAGAGGCATAACCAGATCAAAAGGCACACACTGTTAGTAACTTTTTGCATACAGTTTTAAGTTTCTTTCTAGAATGATAGTACCTATTCACAAACCATCAACAATGCATCAATATGCATATTTTCACACAGTAACTCCAACAATTATTTTTTGTATGTGTGAGGTAGAATCTCAGAATTGCTTTAATATGCATTTCCCTAATTAGTGGTGATTTGGAATATTTTAAAATATGGCTATAGTTAGCCTGGGTTTTTCCCCTGGAGAAATGTCTGTTCATATCTTTAAGCCATTTATTTGTCAATTAGAGAATAGCTCTTTTATAAATTTGAATCAGACCCTTACATATCTTGGAAATTAGATCATTATCAGAGGAACTTGCTACAAATATTATTTTTCCAGTTAAATGTTTCTCTTTTAATCTTAGCTTTATTAGATTTTTTTAAATTTTATATATTCAATTGTATCCATTTTATCTTCTGTCATTCTCTCTATTTGTTTGGTAAAAAACTTTTTGCCTATATATAGACCCATCAGGTGAGAGATGGAAAGAAGAGAAAATAGATTTCTATTAATTAAAAAGATAAGTGGAGGTATACTATTGATGTCAAATGTCAAATGCATGCACTTTCATATTTGGTCACTATATTATTAATTTTACTTAAATATTTCACTTTTAAATAATTACATTTAATTTTTTCAACCAGAAAAAATGCTTTTTTTCTCCCTCCTATTATCAATTCCTGACTAAGAATGAAAGAAAAACAACTCCCCTGTTACAAGCATGTATAATGAAGGCAAACAAAATTTCCTCATTGATCATGTCATATGTATGTGTCTGCATAATATATATGCACATATACATATGTATGTATGTATGTATGTATGTATGTATGTATATGACTTCACAATTTCTGTCTTCAGTTATTTTCTTTCTTTCTCTTTCTCTTTCTCTTTCTCTCTCTCTTTGGTTAGGCAGTGGAGTTAAGTGACTTGCCCAAGGTAACAAAGCTAGTAAGTGTTAAGTGTCTGAGGCCAGATTTGAACTCAGCTCCTTCTGACTCCAGGGCCAGTGCTTTATCCACTGTGCCATCTAGCTGTCTTCAGTTATTTAAAGTGCTATCATGCAAAAGAGGGATAAGACATGTTCTCCCTGACCTTGAAGGACATAACTAGGAAGAACAGGTAAAAGTTGCAAAGAGGAAGATTTAGGTATGATCTAAAGAGAAACTTCCAAATAAATAAAGTTGTTCAAAAGTACAATATACTGCCTTGGGGGTTAGGGGTTGCCCCTCATTAGAATTCTTCAAACTGACTCTGGATGACCTTTTGAGAGGATATGGCAGAAGGGATTCTTGTTCAGATATAGATTGAGCTAGATGACTTCTGAAATACCTTCCGACTCTCAGATTCTGTGATTCTTTTAAAATAATAGTACTTTAACGTGTGCCAAGGAATTGATGGCTGCAAGAATGTGACATAGATAAGATGGTAAGAAGAAAGACAAGTGAATCTCAGGAGCTATACAATAGGTATGTGATTCTTCCCATACAGTATAGAATTAAACTCTGTGAGGAGAAATTAGCTTCCCAATGTTCCAGTGAAAAAGGATGAGCAACCACAGGTACCACTGGGATAGAAGTTATATGATACTAGGCAGAAGAAACAAGTACGAGAAATGATGCAGGCAACTCTGATGAGGAGGATCTAAAGAGATATATGGTAATCTGACAAGAACAAAAGACAGATAAGTTGTCTTTCTGGGGCAGATAGCCAGGATGTGATGGAGAGCTTCCTAAGGGAGGTAAAATCATATAACTTTTACTAATTGGTTGCATAGAGACTCATGATATCTAGAAAACTTTGATAGGAATTATGAAGTTTTGCACAAGAAACTGAAAGAATGAAAGGTACCATGATATTTTTATTGCAGCTACTCATAAGAGAAGGGGCTTCTGAATAGAAAATGTGCCTAGAGAAATGCACAACTGGTCAAATAGACGATGTCTTGAAATAGAATTTGTATTTCTGGGCTATAGATAAAGGTTTACGAATACTGAATTCTTGGCCATGATTGGAGCATACAGAGTAAGGGCTACCAAAATCACATTTTTAAAATAGCAACTGAATCTGATCAAGACAACTTTAAAGTTAAAAGTGAAGGGAATGAAGACAATTGCTCAAATGTATCTCAAAGACACATACCATAGAACAGAGGCATCAAACATGCAGCTCATGGGCCAGGTGCAGCTGGCAAAAGTCCTGGAGTGTAGTTTGGACAAGATTAAAATATAATTTAGAAATGGTTAACAAAATAAATAAAAATACAATATGGCACAGATAATGTTAATTTGTGATCCGTTTCTATGTGTGAGTTCAATATCACTATTAAAGAAAATAGTGAGTGTAGCTAAGGGGGTGGTGAGAGAGGCACTGTATTTTCCTTTTTTGGACATAAGTAGTGCCATTTCCAAAAAGCTTACACTTCAAGTGTAAACAAACAGCCACATCTAATACCTATGTTTTACTTTCTTCTGTACAAAGCCAATCAAAAGTTAAATAATATCTATTGTCTCTTGGATCCCAAGTCAATGACTATCAGAGTAAATCTGTCTCCTTTCCCCTGAAGTACAGTAAAATATCACCGAGGCCAAAGGCTGTCTAGCATGATCATGTGTAATCTTTATACTACGCATAGTGTGGAAAATGACTCATATTCAGAAACCCATTTGCCCCATAGAGACAAACATCTTTTTCTGCCAACTGGTGTTTCTCCCTGCCTTGGCTTGTAACAATGTATGGAAAAATCCTTTCACTGATTTATTCTAAATTATAATAATGTCAAGTCAAGAAGCATTTATTAAGCACTTATTATGTGCCAGGAACTCTGCTAAGTGTTAGGAATAAAAATCCAAGCAGAAAGACAGTCCTTGGCCACATTAGAAAAGACAGATTAATTGTAGTGTCATGCCATTCAATGAACAAGCACAAGTTCCTCTTTTTGGGATTTAGTAGTCTTGTATCTTTTCCCTTTAAATGTCTCAATCTAAGGAATCATAATCTTTTCAGATTGTCTTCATAGGAAAGCAATTCACTATGGAGGACCCTGAAGGGTGAAAAGCAAAGGGAGTTAGTGACTCTGGAGGTGGGAGCTTTGTGGCTTCATACCTCAGTGAGGTTTACCATTAATACTACTGAGAGATTTCTGCAAAGATGAGTTTTCTCTGCTAAGCATTGGGACCCCATGACCTCAGATCCTGACAATGATGTAGGCTCCCAGGATTAATGTTAAGTAATGTTTCTCAATCATTTTTGTCTTTGACATGCCTATTAATTTATCAATGTTCTTGGGACTTAAAGAAGGGGAAAAGAATCAAGTTCAATGAAGAAACTGGACAATCTCCAACATGAATAGTTTTGCCAGGCAATGACTTCTGATGATGCCAGACCCTAGGAACCTAAATGGCAGTTTGGCAAACTTTTGTCTTCTCTTCTCAGTCACATTTTGATAATCTAGAGAGGTAATTCTGTCTTTACACAAAAGTTCAGCACCCCATTGTAATAAGTACAAACTAATTAAACTTCTTGCTTTAAAAACATACTTTTATCTTCCTTATTATTTTTTGGAAGTTTTGAAACTTTTCTTCAGAATAAGGAGAGGCTTTTACTAGTCAATGTGGTTCCTCTACTAATTATAACAGTTCTTAGAGGTACTGAAGTGAATAGAATGCTGGGCTTAGGAAAATCTGAATTGAATATGGCTCAAGACCCTCCTAAGGTGGGGAAGTCAACTAATTTCTGTCTGCCTCAGTTTCCTCATCTGTAAAATGGGAATAATGGCACCAACTTCTCAGGGTTGTTGTAAAGATAAAATGAGATACTATTTGTAAAGCAGTCTGTAAACCTTAAAATGCTATATAAATGCTACCTATACATGGTCCACTAAGGACATCTTTAAATTTTTGGCTTTAGCTACTTGGAATGTCAACTCTGAAAAGTAGATAGCATAGCATATCAGTCATCCCTGGGGCCTTTGTGAAATAATCAGAATGCTATATTGGGGCACCTTAATGAAGATATCCAGTAAAAGTAAAGTTTGAATTATGAACTACATCATATGAGAACCACAGAGTAATAGAACATGTACAAACTAAGAAAAAGAAGATAGGTGCAGAGCATTGTTTCTATCTTCAGAGAGTAGCTGAAGGATTGTATATGATAAAGGGCCCATAAATGCTTTCTGTTTTTGCAGAAAGAAGAATTAGGCCCAATAATTAAAAGAGATATATTTTGACTTTGTTTGATGAAGATCTCTAGAATTATTAGAACTATCCCAACAATGGAATGGACTATTTTGGGATGTGCAGATCTTCCCATCACTTGAAGTGTTCAAGGAGAGGTTATTTGACTATTTGTTAGACATGAAATAAATTGTAGTTCTGAATGGGAGCTTGGAATAGAGTTGTAATAATAGTAAATTAATAAACATTTGTCAAATTTAATTGAATTCTCAATTTTTGATTCTATAATTTCCATAACAATAGCTTATTATCACCTCAAGCTCATTCTATAGATGAATAAACTGAGGCAAACAGGCTTAAGCGACTTGTCCAGGGTCACATAACTTGTAAGTGTCTGAAGCCAGATTTGAATTCTGGAATATTTTTGACTCCCTGCCTGCCATTTTATTCACTGTCACATAAGAAAAGTAGACAGTTTTTTGATATTTCAATTTGGTGACTATCCAAAAAATTCATGGTCCTGGATAGCTCTTCCCAGCATCACATATGATCCCCACCAAAACATTCAGGATCTGTTCATTCCATTCTCTCGCTTTTCTGTGTTTCAGCTCTTAGCAGCCTGAAGTTGAACAAACTGTAGTATATGTTTGTGATGGAATACTATTGTGCTATAAGAAATGACAAGACAGAGAGTTTCAGAAAAACATTGGAAGACCTATGTGAACTTAATCAAAGTGAAATAAGGAGAACCAGGGGATCACTGTACACAGCAACAGAAATATAATAGTGATGTTCAACTATGAAAGATATTGCTGCTGTGATGCATACAACAGTCCAAGAAAATTCCAAAGGACTCATGATGAAAAATGCCCTTTACCTTCCAAGAAAGAACTGAACTCAGAGACTTCCAGAACCCAAGATGGTGGAGCAAGCAGTAAGTCACTCTCATTCTCTCTTATTGACTTCAAACCCCCCCCCCCCAAATATCATCCCAGGAAAAATCCTGGAATAGCAGACACAGTAGAAATATGGGGTATAGCCTATAGCAGTCTTTTAGCTCAGGAGGCTAGGCAGGTTAATGGAAAAGGTATCTCTTGCTCTCATGGAAGTGGAGCAATATGGGATGTGAGGTGTTCCCACATCAGCAAGCCAGTGGGAGATTCTGGGCCCCAGGGTAGTGGAGCAGGCAAGTGCCAACCCCAGGGGAACCAGCAGACTCCAGCTCAGAGAATCAACATTTGGGCTGGGGTGGCAGACATTCTCCAGCAGCTGAACCTCCCCATGCTTCAGTACAGTCCCAAGTGAGCAGGCTTCCACCAGTGGACAGATGCCTCCCCACCCCTTGACCTCCAGTGTAGCCCTGGAGAAATGCAGAAAAACCCCACCTGGTCTCAGCTCACACCAGCCATCACAGCTAGGACATTAGCTCAGCACCAGGTAAGCTACCAGACCCCCTACACTCCCCAGTTGCCAGCACCAGAGGTCCTAGCACACAAAGACAATGACCAAGCCTCTGACCCCCCACACAAGAAGTTTGGGACAGAGCCCTCTGTGCTCCAGAAGCAAAGATCAACTTTAAAAGCCAGGAAAAAGGGAAACATCATTAGCAAAATGAAATAACTATAATAAAAACAACAACAAAAAACCACTGACCAGAGAGAATTATGATGACAGGGAAGATCAAAACATAAATTCAGAAGAGAAGAATATTGTGAATTTACCCACATCCTAAAACTCAAAAGGGAATATGAGTTGGTCTCCAGCCCAAAAAGCCTTTTTGGAGGAGCACAAGAAAGATTTTAAAAGCCAAATAAGAGAAGTAGAAGAAAAATTGGGAAAAGAAATGACAGGTATGTAAGAGAGAGTCAATAGCTTGGAAAAGCAAGGACAGAAATTGACCTAGAAAACAATTCCTTAAAAAACACAATTGGCCAAATGGGAAAAAAGTACACTGAAGAAAACAATTCCTTAAAAAGTAGAATTAACCAAATGGAAAAGGAGGCACAAAAACATTCTGAAGAGAAGAACTTAAAAAGTAGATTTGGCCAAATAGAAAAGAAATTACAAAAGCTAACTGAAGAAAATAATTTGTTAAAAATTAGAATTGGGCAGGTGGAAGCTAATGACTCTATGAGACAGCAAGAATCAGTCAATCAAAATAAAAATAATGAAAAAATAGAAGCAAACAGAAAATACCTCATTGGAAAAACAACTGACCTGGACAATAGTTTCTGGAGAGATACTTTAAGAATTATTGGTCTACCTGAAAGCCATGAACAAAAAAAGAGCTTAGGCAACACCTTTCAAGAAATTATCAAGTAAAACTGCCCTGAGGTCCTAGAATCAGAGGGTAAAAGAGTCATTGAAAGAATCCACCAATCACCTCCTGAAAGAGATCCCAAAATGAAAATGCCAAGGAATATTGTAGATAAAGAAAGAAAAACATAACTGGGATGGGGGGGGTAGGCAATCAGTTGGAGAGAAAGACGCAGATAGTAATCATAGCTTTGAATGCAAATGGGATGAACTCTGTCATAAAATGGGAGCAGATAGCAGAGTGAATTAAAAAACATAATCCTACAATGTGCTGTTTACAAGTAACACTTTTGAATCAGAGAGATATACACAAAGCAATGGTAAAAGGCTAGAACAGAATATATTATGCTGAAGTTGAAGTGAAAAAAAAGCAGGGGTAGCAATTCTGATCTCAGACAAAGGAAAGGCAACAAAAGATCTAATTAAAAGAGACAAGGAAGGAAATGATACTCCGCTAAAAGGTCCCATAGACAATGAAGTAATATCATTACTGAACATATATGCACCAAGTGGTTTAGTATCCAGATTCTTGCAGGAGAAGTTAAGGGAGTTACAGGAAGAAATAGACAGCAAAATTATACGAGTGGGGGACCTCAAACTCCTCCTCTCAGAACTAGCTAAATCTAACCACAAAATAAACAAGAAAGAACTTAAGGAGGTGAATAGAATTTTAGAAAAAGTAGATATAGTAGACCTCTGGAGAAAATTGAATGGAGATAGAAAGGAATATAGCTTTTTCTCAGCAGTAAATGACACCTACACAAAAACTGACCATGTATTAAGCCATAAAAACTTCAAAATATTATGTAGAAAGGCATCCTTTTCAGATTATGATGCAATAAAAATTACACATAATAAAGGGCCATGGAAAGGTAGACTGAAAACTAATTTGAAACTAAATAATCTCATCCTAAAGAAGGAGTGAGTGAAACAACAAATAGAAACAATCAATAACTTCATACAAGAGAATGACAATAATGAGACAAAATATCAAAATTATGCAGAAACAGTGGTTATTATAGAAAAATTTATATCACTAAATGCTCACCTCAGTAAAATAAAGAAAGGGGAGATCAATGAATTGTTTTATTTCTGTTTTCATTTATATAGAGAGCTTGGTATATTGTAGGTACTCAATATGTGCTTGTTGGATGAGTGAATGAATGGTAATGTAGGAGTGTGACTGTCTTTTTTTCATTGAGAAAGTTCAATCAAATGAGAAAGCACAATTACCTGAGAAATGGGTACTGATGACTAAATACATTTGTAGATAGTAAATGCTTTTGCAATCAGAGTCTAAAACCAATTTCCTTCCTTGGAGTGTGAGCTCAGGAAGATCTCCAATTCAATATCCATAAAGTTGATTCTGTGTTGGGTACAAAGAGAGAGTGTTCTAGATACACCCCAACCATCACATGGACTACTTCACATTAAGCAACTGTCACACGGACTACCAATCAGAAAAAGTGGACAAAGGCTAGGGTTCCAGGGCTTCTTACATGGTTATGCCAGTAGGTGGAATAATGTGAGTAGTTATGAGAGATCTTGTGACAGTTTGGTGCGTTTCTGAACTTTACAAAACCCCCAAAAGACACAGATATGGAAATTGTGTAAAATGTGCCTATGAGTGTTTCAGTTTCTGATATGCTGAAGTATTGAAGGATCATGATCAAAATTATAATCATTTTAATAAAAATTTGTATTATCATGCATAATAATAGCAAAATAGAAACCAGGAAGACCTAGATTCACCTCATGTCTCTGATATATTCTGGCAGTATGATTTTTGACAAGTCACTGAAGCTTTCATTTCTCTGACTCTATGCTGCACAGAAAGTTTCAGTCTTTACTAATAGAGAGAGTTTCCTCATTCAGGAAGTTTCTCATGCTAATTAAATCACAGGTTCAATCCATATCTCTATCATTATTATTTTTAAAAAGAGGAAGTACAATGGATATGAAGTTGTGACTTTGTTACTGTCTTGTTAAAAGGTTCTTTTTTCAGGATTTAAGACTACTGGTCAATTCCTAGACCTAGTCTTAAAGAAAAGGTTTAGTCATTTGAAACTATTTCCATCTCTTTGACCACCTGAAAAGGCAGAGTGTATCACAACATCTAGAGTCACTATTTTAGACATTACTTTTGAGTTACTACTTTTGACCTCACCCATATTAGGAAAGTGTACAGGAAGATCCTCCTTTCTCAACGAAGAGAAGGAAAAAGACTTCTTAAATCCGATCCATTGGCTTATAAGAATTCAAGAACTTGTTGGCTCTTTTAAACTGATCATTCTCAGTTCTTAAATTTTATTTCTCCAAGCTTCTTGTTTATACCCCATTTCCTTTCATTAGGAAAAGAATGACTCATTTCTTACACTCTTTCCTCTTTCTGCTAGGAAAAATGTAGGTATCCATTGATACTTAGCAATCTTGTAGTGCCCTGGACAGGGTCTTGGACTTGGAGTAAGTAAACTTATTTCTAGCCTCACATCTGACATTAACTAGCTGTGAGCCTGGTCAAGTCTCAAAACCTCCCTGGACCTCAGTTTCATGAGAGTGACACACTAAATGATCTCTAAGCTCCTTTACAACTCTGAAATTTTGTGACTTTCACCTTGGGTATTAAAAAAAACTTCCAGTTTATGTTTAGTTTTGTACAAGTGTATTGTTGGCTAGTCCCAAAGAATTCAAGCCTCTTCGTCTTCTTCATGACTTTTACTGAAAGATTTTGGTAATCTTGATACCAATGACATGGGATTCCTTACAATCTTCAGCATGAAATTGCAGCTTCATTCATTCATTGTTCTTTAATTAATTAGCCAGATATTTGTAGAATTCTCCAAAAGGGAAAAGCATCTCAATAAGTAATGAGTTCCCCTTACCTGGAGATCTTTGAGTGTCGGTTGTGTGAATTTTTGTTGAGAGTGTTTTAGAGACAATGGTTGACCTATCCAGGGTTTGGGTTTGGACAATTTAACATCTGAAGTCTCTTCAACATCTGATACTCTAGATTTCTAAACACTCAAAGTATCATTCTAGACTACATGTTGTCTTAGCCATCCAATGCCTGAGAAACTGTCTCAATTAGTACAGTGGCAGTAGGAATACAGAAGGTGGGATTAATGAAAGAGATCATGTCTCTAATTTTTCTTTGTTTGAGACATTTCAGGAACCCTCTATTTAGTTCTTCAAGGTTGACATAAAGTGTTATATTGCAGAGAGATGCCCAGCTCAAGTCTGTGTGTATGTGTGCTGTTGCTTTACCATTGAGAGATAAAGTAGGATAGAACATTGTGAGGGCACCAAGTCCTAGGAAGGATCCTTAAAATCTAAATATCAAACATCTCACAAGTAGCAATTCAGGATGCAGATGCTTAATGGATCACAGGTAACTGTCTTATTAGAAAGCTTTGTATCAAGTAGAAATCTGGCACCATCCTTTCTGCCTCTAAAAGGTCATACAGATCATTCCTACACAAGATCACTTCAGTCTGAAGTAGAAGTGAATATAAAGATAAGATGACCTTCTTGCAGAGCTAGAGAGATGAGAACTAAAGCCAAGAAGGGGATATAATTCAAGGTTAGGAAGAGGCCCTCAAAACTGAAGGATCTTGGAGGGAGAATAGCAGAAGCAGCTCTAGTCCTAGAAATTGATTCTCTCTTACTCTGTTCCTAGGACTGAAACAAAATTGTTTCCCTTACATAAATGTGTCTAACTTGAGTGTGTGAATATGTCTGTGTAAGTCTATTGTTGTCTTACCACTAAGAAAATGAATAGATGAGAGAAAAAAGGGAAGGCTAACTCCAGCAGGGATCCTACACTGACCATTTGCTCACCAAGACCCTAATCTTAACTCCCAATAAACACCTTTGCCAGGGCTGCTTTGATTTCTCGGTTCTGCAGACTATAGATGTAGGGGGTTAGTGTTGGAGCCACCACAGAGAACATGACTATGGCCACAAGATCTTGGTATTCTTCTTGACCTTGAGCTTCTCCTGGAGGCTGTAGGTAGACACTCACCACAGTTCCATAGAAAAGTATAACTACAGTTAGATGGGATCCACAAGTGGAAAATGCCTTGTGGAAGCCCCCAGGGGCTCGAACCTGACAAACAGCTGCTCCAATGAAGACATAAGAGGCCATAATGCAAACCGCAGGCACAAGGATTACTGAGCCGCCCTCAACTGTAACCATTATGTAGTTGAGGGAGGTGTCAGAGCAGGCAAGATGTAACAAAGGATGGATATCACAGAAGAAATATGGGAGAGCATGATTGTTACAGAAGGTGAGATGAGCAAGAAGGACTGTGTGGAGCAGAGAATGCAGGGCTGTGCCCACCCACACAGCCCCCAGCAGCAACATACATCGTGGCAGGGTCACCACAGTAGCATAGTGCAGTGGCTTGCATATGGCTACGTATCGGTCCCATGCCATGGCAGCTAACACATAGCTGTCCACATTGCCTGCCATCAGGAAAAAGAAGACTTGGGACAGGCAGGCTGAATGGGTGATGGTCTGGTCCCCAGTGAGCAGGGCATAGAGGAGCCTGGGCACTGTAGTGGAGGTGAAGCACAGATCTGCCAAAGATAAGTTGACCAGGAGCACATACATGGGTGTATGAAGGCGTGGGTCTGAACCAACAGCAACAAGGATCAACAGGTTTCCTAGGAGAGCTGCCAGGTATAGGACTAGAAACAGTGGGAACAGGAGTTCTTGGTGCCTGGAGAAGGCCAGGAGGAGGAACTCATAGGTGCTGTTCTGATTTTCCATTGTTATGTTGCTGCTGGGTCTGAGCCTGAATTGGGGAGATGAAGAGATGGATTGAGAGAAAGTCCCACAGCTAATCCACCCCAAAATCGGAATATTTAGCTTCATTATGGCCTTTCAAATGTATTTTTCATAGCCTGAAGAGTTTTCAAAGACTTCTTAGCTGTGGCAGCATCATTGGCATAAGTCTAGAAGTCCTAAAGATCACTACTGATCATCAAATCACATGCAAAGTATGTGTTGTTAAGTTATGGTAGGAAAAAAACAAAGCTTTACTTCTTTTTTTCTCCTAGAGGGGCTAACATAGTATCTTACACCCCTACTTTCCCTGGAAGGGATACTCACGTGTCAATTCATTTACATAAGTTTGTTTAAATTCTAAATTTCTAGTTGCTTCTTGAACGCATCCACTGACTTTGACCATCAACCAAGCACCACTAGAGTGATGATCCTGTAAAGAAATACTATGGGCAGGAAGGGAATGACACTGCCACTATGGCTCAGACTCACTTCCTACAGATTATCTTTATTCCTTTATAGCCCTGTGCCCCAGATCTTCTGAGGTTCTAGTCTTCACTTGAAAGGGTATCTTTCTGGCCTCCGGGGTGCAAAGATACCCAGTCTGAAATAAGAAAAAAAAGTCTATTCTACCTCAATGCCCCTGAAATATGTTTGCATAAAAATGAAACAACTAAATGTGTCAACTCTGGCTTATGGGAAAAAAAAACAATTTTTGTTATTAGAAGATTGGGCTTTCAAAGTTAAGTCAACCCCTTGCTAGATAAGTGACTCTGATAAAGTCACTTAATATCTGTGTGCACAAAATTATATTAAACTTTCACTACTCTATTGTAGGGCTGATTAGAGTCTCAAATGAGATACTATACTTTACCTGCTATATTCAATATGTATAAATGTATATATATATATATATATGAATATCTGTATATATTTGCATATATGTTATATATAAAATGTGCAGCAAAGAGATCAAAGATAAAAAAGAAAGTCTCTTACCCATATGTAAATATATACATGAATACATGTGTATATATGTATATATACAAATATATGTCAGTTCTTTTTGGAGTAGGGAAGTTGAAACAAAGAAACTATCACTTGGTTGGGAAATGGCTAAACAAATTATGCTCTATGAATGCAAGGAATATTACTGTCCTATAAAAAATGACAAATATGTTTAAAATTTATAAAGAATTGACTTAAATTTATAAGAATGCAAGTCATTCCACAATTGATAAATGGTCAAAGGACATGAACAGGCAGTTTTTGGAAGAAAAAATTAAAGCTATCCATAGTCATATGAAAAAATTATCTAAATCACTATTTATTGGAGAAATGCAAATTTAAAAAACTCTGATGTATTACCTCACACTTATTAGACTGGCTAAAATGAAAAAACAGGTAAATGTTAAATGTTGGATAAGATAGGTAAAATTGGAACTCTAATGCATTGTTGGTGGAGTTGCAAACTGATCTAACCATTCTGGAGAACAATTTTGAACAATGCCCAAAGGGCTACAAAACTATGCATACCCTTTGATCCAGCAATACTGCTACTAGGTCTGCATCCAAAAGAGAACATAAAAAAGGGAAAACAACCTACATGTACAAAAATATTGATAGCAGGTTTTTTTGTGATGGTAAAGAATTGGAAATTGAGAGGATGCCCTTCAATTGGGGAATGGCTGAACAACTTGTCATACATGAGTGTAATGGAATACTATTGTTCCATAAGAAGTGGTGAACAGGTGGACTTCAGCAAAACCAGGAAAGACTTGCATGAAGTGATGCTGAATGAAGCGAGCAGAACCAGGAGAACATTGTACACAGTAACAGCAACATGGTGCGATGACTAACTTTGATAGACTTATCTCTTCTTATTAATGCAAGGATCTAAGACAACTCCAAAAGACTCATGTTGGAAAATACTATCCACATCTCAAGAAACAACTGTAGAGTCTGAATATCAATCAAAACATACTATTTTCTCTTTCTTTTGTTATTTTCTGGTTTTTTTTCTCATGGTTTATCTCTTTTGTTCTGATTCTTATTTTACAACATGACTGATGTGGAAATATGTTTAATATGATCATATGTGTGTAGCCTATATCAGATTGCATGATGTTTTGTGCAGGGGAAAATGAAGGGGAGAATTTAAAACTCAAAATCTTATAAAGGCTAATGTTCAAAACTTAAACTCATTTAATTAATTAATTAATTAATTTTAAAAACAACAAATACTATGAATACAGAGAATTAAGGAAAGACTTACACAAATCAATGCAAAGTAATATAAGCATAGTTAGGAAAATAATGCACACAACTACTTCAACCAATTCCTGGAACTTCCCAGACCAAAACACCATTCTATGGTCACCATTCCCTTTTATATTCTGTCTCTGCTCATTAGAATCTAAGCTACCTAAGGGTAAGTGCTCTATCTCTGCCTTCTATTCTTGCCCTAGAGCTTGGAATATAGTAATTCTTAATAGATGGCTTTCATGAATCCATGAATTTATAATTATATAAATATCAATACATCATCATCATAATTAATAATCATTAATAATAATAATAATCATCATCACAGTTTATCAAGTAGAATTAGGTACAAAGTTAGGAACTCATCTTTCCCCCTGAACCTTCCCCTTCTCCTACCAGCCCCATTACTCCAGAGGAAAATGCTATTCTCCCAGTTTCTCAGGCTTGCAACCTAGGAGTCATCCTGGATTCCTCACTCTCTCACATCCCCCTGCACTCCCTAAACCAATCTGTTGCCAAAGCCCATTGATTTCACCTTTTTGACATCTCTCAAATATGCCCTCTTCCCTCCTCTGACACTGCCACACTGTGGTGCCACTCATCATCAGCTGATCCCTGAACTATTATTATAGCCCGTCTCAAGTCTTTCTCCCCCACCCCAATCCATCCTTCATTCAGGCACTAAAGTGAGTTCCCTAAAGTGCAGGTCCAAACACATCAGCCGCTACTTAATAAATTCTAGTGGTCCCTATCAACTTCAGGATCAAACACAAAATCCTCTGGGTCCTTCATAACCTAGCTCCCTCTTACATTCCCATCTTCTTACACCTTGCTCCCCAACATGTACTCTTCAGTCCAGTGACACTGGCCTCCTGGCTGTTCCAAGAACAAAACACTTCATCTCTGATGTCCAGGCATTTTCTTTGGCTGTCCCACATGCCTGGAATGCTCTCCCTGATCTGCTTTTACCTACTGATCTCCCTGGCTTCTTTAAGTCTCAACTAAATCCCATCTTTTACTGGAAGCCTTCCCCAACCACTCTTAATTCTAGTGTCTTCCCTCTGTTAATTATTTCCTATTTATCTTCTATATAGCTTGATTTATGTATATCTGTCTGCATGTTGTCTTCCCCATTAGACTGTAAGTTCCTTGAGGGCAGGGACTGTCTTTTGTCTCTTGTTGTATCCCCTGCACATAGCATAGTTACTGGTACATAGTAGATGCTTAATAAATGTTTGTTCTTTGATTGTTCAACAAGTTCATTGTTGTTTGAATTGTTAAAAATTCTAACTACTAACAGCATAAATAAAAAAAACCACTCATACTTCTTATATGAGTCAGAATATAGATAACATTTTCCTTCATAATCTGACCTACAAAATATATGAGTTAATCTATAATTGGTGATGGTTTTTTTTTTTAATGAATGCGAACATAACTTTTAGATTTCATTTAAGTGATGCATCTTTACATACCTACCACACAGACTTTTTTCTTTCTTTTTCCCATGGATTCTGGTGACTCTGGAAGAGAGAGTGAGGCTGACAACTTCATGCAATTCTGCCTTACTTAAATCCAATTTATGCTCAAGTCAAAAGATATCACTGATACCATTTTACTATTTCATTATTTTATCATTTTAAAATTTAGAGACATCTTCATCCCAAGTGTTCATATAGTGTTCTGATCAGTCACAGTTGGACTGTACGTTGACCCTGACATCATGATGTCATTTTGGTCCTCTCTGAATATAAAAGAAGATAAGGTGCAGAAGGTGGGTATTCCAGCAGAACCAATCACTCAGTTAATATAAGCTTCAAGTATGGGTCCTAGGTGTATGTCTCTTTTCTTAGTGTAAGAGCTCTTCTGGTGATGGCTGAACTCTGGCAAGGGGGACTAAGTCTCTAAAGACCTTGGGACTTTTATCTCTTCTCAGTGACAGAAGAGAAGAAACAACCCATGAGCCGGACTACATGCTTGGGCAGGCGGATTTTCCAGGAATTCTGGATGGGCAATGAAAGGAGGTAGTGATGCTTTCCCTTAATCAGAAGTAGGATGGTAGCATCTGGTAACTCCCTTCCTCAGACCTAATCCTCCAAGGAAGACCAGGAAAGGCAACAATGAAAGGAAGAAGTAGTAAGGTATGAAACTGTGTCTATTGTCATAGGTGCTTGCACCAGCAGCAAGAAAGCCAAAGATAAAAAAGACACTGAGGAACTGAAGAACTGGTATTCCTCACTCCCCTCCCCCTGCCTTATTGCTGAGGGATTCAACTGGCATCCAATCCTAATCATGTCTTTTTAGTCTGTTAAAAGCTGAAACTGACTGATCTTCTATTATCTCTCATAAATACCTATGGTTGACTCTGTCCTTATGTTTCCTTAAGTTCTTCCATTAGGAGCATGAGAATAAGGGACAACATTGGTAGCCATAAGGAAGAGAATGGTCTTTCCTAGCGCAGGCCTGGGATCCCAACCATACTGTTAAAGAGTATTTTTTCTCTTACTGGGGCCATTTTCACTGGGGGCTTATATTTAATGACTATAATCCCAAGGGTAGAATTACTATGAAATTGAGCCTTAGGCTTTATGCAGTAAAACCTAGGATTGTATGAGGACCAGCCTAAGTTGAGAGAGGCTCAGAAAAAAGACAGTCACAGAGTGGTTAATTTTTCAGTTTAGCAGCTCCCAAAGACTGTCTACCAAATGGTAGAATTGTGACTGCTTTTGTTATGAGTAGTATTCATATTGAGAAAATAAAAGATAATTGATCTATTTTATTTACCAAATATGCTACATCCCTCTACTAGGCAAAATGTAAAGGCAAAACGTATCTTTCCCATACCTTGTATCATCTCCAGTACTTATTATAGTACTTTATAGCATCAAATGGTCACAAACCCCAAAAGAATTATTGGAAGAAATTAAAAAGGAATTTAAAAAATCAAATAAGAGACATTGAGGGAAAAATTAGGGAAAAAATAGAAACAATCCAAGAAAATTATGAAAAGAAAGTTAACCCTTTGAAAAAAAAGAGGTCAAAAATCTTAAGGAAGAAAATAACTACCTGAAAACTAGAATTAGGCAAGTGTAATTGAATGACATTATAAGAAACCATTTTCAAATTAAAATAGAAGAGAATTCTGAAGGATCTCATTAGAAAAACAACTGATTTGTAGAACAGGTGAAGGACAGACAATATGAGGATTTTCAGACTACCTGAAAGTTATGATCAAAAAAAGAATCTGGATACAATATTCCAAGAAGTTATGAAGACTGCCCTGAAATTCTAGAACAAGGGTAAAGTAGAAATAGAAAAAAAAATCTACCATTCACCACCTGAAAGAAATCCCAGGGGGAAAACTTCCAGGAATGTCATAGCCAAGTTTAAAAACTCTCTGGCTAAGGAGAAAATACTGCAAGCAACAAGAAAAAAACAAAGAAACAATTTAAATACTCTGGAAATACGGACAAGATTTCACAAGACCTACTCTAAAAGACTGTAGGCCTTGGAATATTATATTTTAAAGAGCAAAAGAGCTTGGGTTATATCCAAGAAAAACTTATACAGCAAGGTTGAGTATAATCCTGAATGAAAAAAAAAAGACATTTGATAAACTGAAAGACTTTCAGGTGATTGTAACAAAAAGACCAAAACTTAATGGAAAATTCAATATAAAAGATCCAGAAGAAATACAAGGAAAACATTGAAGACTAATTACAAAGCATGCACACACACATATACCCACATATATACATAATTGGTATTCTTAAAACTGTTGTCATTACTAAGGTAGTTTAAAAGAAAGGTTGGGGCTGAGTTGTATATGATGGGGCTATTCTGAAAAACAAAATTTGGTAGGGAAAGGTAAAAGGGAACAACTATATTACAACAATGGGGCATAAAAGGAAGAACTAATACAGTGGAAGCAGGTAGGAATGGGGGTCTGGTAATGTTGGAACCTTACTCTCATCTGGGTTGAAGAATAAACAACATGTACATCTGGAAGGGTGTAGAAGTCTTCTGAATGTGTAGAAAGCTGAGAAAACTGGGGGACAGGTTGGAGGAGGGTCTTTTAGAGAGGTGTGTGGATTGAGATAGGGGTGGAAGGAGAGGATGAGGGGATGCTTGGAGAGGTGGCTGAAGTGCAGGGAGGGAGGGTGGGGGGGAGAAGATAAGGTAACAGGGATAGAGTGAAAACAAGCTGAGAAAGAATATAGTGAGTAAAAATAAGATGGAGAGAAATTCACAAATAGAAATTATAACTTTGAATGTGAATGTTTATAACAGTTCTCTTTGTGGTGGTAAAGAACTGGAAATTGCAGAGATCCTCATCAGTTAGGGAATGGCTGAATGAGTTGTGATGTATGGCTGTGAAGGAATACTACTATGCTATAAGAGTTGATGATACCAATGACTTTAGAAAGGCATGGAAAGGTATGAAAAGATGAAGAGGGGAGTGAGCAGAACCAAGTGAACATTGTATACAGTGACAGCAATACTGTCTTAAGAATGACTTTGAGTGACTAAGTCATTTTGGCTATTATAAATACACAAATTAAAAATAAGGGCCATGTGAAGAAAGGTGCTGTTTGCATCCACAGAAAGAACTGATAAATAGAAGTATGTATAGAATAATTTAACACATCTTTACTTATTTGGGTCTAATGACAGCCATATCTAGGATGGAGGGTGGGAAGGGAAGATAAAAAGGGAAAAATGTAATTTACATTATAACGTTGTTGTATATTTGGAGGGAATAGCAAGTTATACATGGTAGAATGGCAGTTTCGTGGGCAATCATCTTTTTATTGTGCTGTGTTATGGTAATGCTTGTTGTGTTCCGTGAATTGAAGATTACATAAATTTTAAAAAAGAAATTTTTGCCTAATTATTGTCCTATGTAGCTTCCTAAACTTTGAAATTGTATAGACTTAATAATTTTTTTAAAAAATTAAATTAATTGATAGGAGACAGAAGATTAAGCCACTAAGTTCACATGCTGTCTGTAAGAACAATTTGAAACTAAGATGTGGATTGATCAGAAAAGCACCTTCTCACTTCTTTTTAAAGACATGTTATATCTTCAGTATGTATCTGCCTTTGGAATGAAGGACAGGAAAACTAAAACAACAGTTGGAAAAATGTCATTTATTTTGATCCCTAGACCTCTCTCCCCCAGGGGGTCCCTGGTACTAATACTCTACTTCAGCCCTATGATTGAGCTTCCCAGACTATTTCTAACGCCTCTCCAATCCCAACACATATTTCAAGCAAAGGAAGTGTCATTTCATCTCATTGCTAGAGAAGATTTGCAATTCTGTCCCTCAACATTCTGCTGTCATAGGATAGGCCCAAATCTAAATCACTTTTGAAAAGAACTTCTAGACACTCAGACACCTCTCTATGCTACTCCAGCCTCAGGCATCTAAACTTCACTCACTTTAGCAAAGTACTTACTGATTTTCAATAAATGTTCAGTTGGTGACTCCTACCTTGGTTCCAATCCACATAGATAAATCTGTTTCAAAATATTATCCCCAAGCCTGCAGCTTTTCAAAGATTAGAGGTTAGAGATGAAGTGGAGAGAATGAGGCAGAATGGGAATATTTAAAGGGCCAATCATTGGAGTTGGCACTAGAATTGGATGGGGACTGAGGGGCCCTATAGTTCCTTCTGTTATTCTCAAGGGCCTTTCTGTCAATGTTTTCTACCTTCACTCTCAGTGTCCCATTACCATGCCCTTATCTCCCCTGAGGCTTCATTAAAAAGAACATGAAAACACCAGACACCCCCAAACATCTTCAGTTGGGACCCAGGATTTCATGGCAGCATATACTGTCCCTCAAGTCCCTGAAGTACAACGAGATACCTCCAAGGCCATGGGCTGTCTGGTTATGAATCTAGCATGATCATGCATTTTCCTTATACTATGCACAGTGTGGAAAATGACTCATACTCTGAAACCCATTTGCCCCATACAGATATACATCTATTTCCGCCAACTGGTGTTTCTCCCTGCCTTGGCTTATAACAATGTATGGAAAAATCCTTTCACAGATTTATTCTGAATTATAATAATGTCAAATCAAGAAGCATTTATTAAGCCCTTACTACTTGTTAGGAACTCTGCTAAGAGTTAGTAATAAAAATCCAAGCAGAAAGATAGTCCCTTGTTACATTAGAAAAGACAGATTCATTCTGGTGTCATGCCACTCAATAAATAAGTACAAGTTCCTCTTTTTTAGAAATTATAACTTTTAATGTGAATGGAATGTTTATAACAGTTGTCTTTGTGGTGGTAAAGAACTGGAAACTGCAGAGATCCTCATCAATTAGGGAATGGCTGAATGAGTTGTGATGTATGGCTGTGAAGGAATACCACTATGCTATAAGAGATGATGGTATCAATGACCTTAGAAAGGCATGAAAAGGTATGAAAAGATGAAGAGGGGAGCGAGCAGAACCAAGTGAACATTGTATACAGTGACAGCAATATTGTTTTAAGAATGACATTGAGATTTATTAGACTTGTATCTTTCCCCTTTAAATATCTCAATCTAAGGAATCATAATCTTTTAAGATTGTCTTCACAGAAAAACAATTCATTATGTAGGACACTGAAGGAGTGAAAAGCAAAGGGAATTAGTGATTCTGGAGGTGGGAGCTTTCTGTTTTGCAGAAGGAAGAATTAGGTCCAATAATTAAAAGGGATACATTCCAATCTTGTTTGAAGATCTCTAGAACCATTAGAACTGTCCCAACAATGGAATGGACTATGTTGGGACGTGCTGAACTTAAAAAGTTGAAGGAGAGATTATTTGACCATTTATTAGACTTGGAATAAATTGTAGTTCTGAATGGGAGCTTGGATTAGATGCTCTGTAAGGTAACTTTTTAATAATAGTAAATTGATAAACATTTGTCAAATTTAATTGAATTCTGAATCTGTGATTCTACAATTTTCATGATAATAGCTTATTATTATCTTAAGCTGTGAAAGGATGAAACATAGGAAAGGGAGAGCATGGAAAAAACAGACCCAGAATAATTTCGTGGGGGCCATATGAAAATATGATTCTAGGAAGAGCTGACCCAGCACCATGAATCATTTGGGTAGTCACTAAATTAAGTATCAAAAACCTTGTCTACTTCCTTTATGTGACACAGTGGATAGAATGTCAGGCCTGGAGTCGAAAAGATTCATCTTCCTGAGTTCAAATCTGGCCTAACACCCTTACAAGTTGTATGACCCTGGGCAAGTCATTTAACCCTGTTTGCCTTGATTTATTCATCTGTAGAATGAGCTAGAGAAAGAAATAGCAAATCACTTTAACATCTTTGCCAAGAAAATCCCCCATTTGTTCACAGAGTCGAATCTGACTTAAAAACAACTGAAAAACAAAAAGGAAGCTCTGGGTAAGGAGACTCACTCTAGTGATGCAGATTGGCATGTGCTCTGCCACTATACTCTTAGAGTATTACCTAGGGCACTGTAAAGATTACTCCAGGTGTCTGATTCACATGGCCAGAATGTGATATAGGCAGGACCACACTCAAGTTTTCTTAACCCTAAGATAGATTCTCTGTCTTCTAAAGTATACTTCTTCTCTCTGCAACCCTTGAAGCTTTTAAGCACACACACACACACACACACACACACACACACACTTGCACACTTGCGTACACACATATACACATACACAAACTTACAATGAGGCTGGATTCTAAATTAATACATGTATTATTAATTTCAGTCTAAGAAAGGAATGCATGACATAATTGATCATGGGTGCAGTTACTGGGTGCAAATTTTGCCTATGACACATATTAGCTTTGTCACTGGACAAATTGGCACCTGATGGTGACCTAGGGAACTTGCCAAGAAAATAAGTTCCAGGGAAGCCACAATTAAACTGCATCATAATTGCATATTGTATATTTAGAAATATTTCCTTCAAATTCCCAACTTTTAAAGTCTTCTACTTTATGAAAATGCATTTGATGGCCATTACAGCTTCTCATTAGAAATGGTTCTTGGAAGAAAAAAAACAGGAAGGAAAGGAAAAAAAATAATAAGCAACTATTATGTGGAAGGCACTGTGCTCAGTACTATTTAAATAGTATCTTATTTAATACTCACAACAACCCTGGGAGGTTTGGGCACTGTATTAATTAACTATTTTCTTTTGTTCAAAGTTCTCTCAAGAAGTGAAAGATTTCACTACAACATAAAAGCAAAAAAAAAATCGATAAAACGTTCAAAATAAAAAATTCATGTGAATCATACTAGGAAAAGTTAGGGGATGTTAAACTCAAGAAAATGAATTCATTCTTGGGCTTTATTATGTGAAGTATTATGTTCAGAACATTCTACCCTTGACAGAGCACATTGCACAATAAATGTTGTTAAAAGTATATTTTTAAGGAAGAATGGATTAGAAACCAGAATCCAACAATATGTTATTTATAAGAGACACACTTGAAACAGAAAAAAATAGAAACAGAATAAAATTAAGGTGATAGAGCAGAATCTATTATGCTTCAGATGAAGGGGGAAAAAAAGAAGGGTAGTAATCATGATCTCAGATAAAGTAAAAGCAAAAAAAAAGAATTAAAATAGATAATCATGGAAACTATATTTAGGAAAAGGTACTATAGATAATGAAGAAATAGTAAAAATTTATAGCAAGTTTCTCTGATAAAAGCCTTTTTTCTCAAATATATAATGAGTATAGAACTGAGTCAAATTTATAAAAATAAGAGCTATTCCCTCATTGAAATAACACCACGGGATATGAACACGTGGTTTTCAGAAGGAGAAATCAAAGCTATCCATAGAAATATGAAAAAATGCTCTAAATCACTATTATTTAGAAAAATTGAAACTAGAATAACTCTGAGGTTAACACCTCATGCCTATTAGAAATGACAAATGCTGGAAGGGATGAAGGAAAATAGGTACATTATTTAATTGTTGGTGGAGTTGTGAACATTCTAGAGAACAATTTGGAACTATGCTCAAAGTGCAATAAAGCTATGCATATCGTATGATCTATCAATCTTACTACTATATCTGCACACCAAAGAGATAAAAAAAAAGGACCTATATGTACACAAATATTCATAGCAACTCTTTTTTGGTAGCAAAGAATTGAGAATTGGAGATTGATTGAACAAATTGGGGCATATGATTGTGATAGAATATTATTGTCCTATAAATAACAAGTGGGATGGTTTCAGGAAAACACGGGAAGACCTACGGTTATGCAATGTGAAATGAGGAGAACCAGGAGATCATTGTACACAGCAACAGCAACATAATAATGATGATCAACTATGAAAGACTTAGCTGTTGTGATCAATGCAATGATCTAAGAAAATTCCAAAAGACTCACAATGAAAAATGCCCTTTACCTCCAGAGAAAGAGCTGATGAACTCTGAGTGAAAATTCAAGTATAGTTTTGTCACCATTCTTCTTGCTTTTTTGCACATTGTGGCTAATATGGATCTTTGATTTGCATAATTTCACATGTATAATTGATGGCATATTTTTCATCTTCTCAGGGGAGAAGACGTAAAAGGAAGGGAGAATTTGAAACTTGAAATTTTTAAAAAAGGAATTTTAAATAAATGAATAACAAATGTTTTTAAAAACTCAAGTGGATTTTTAAGAGGTAAGAATGGTCTGTTAAGAACTGACATAACTAATTCCATTTTGTTCCACATTTGCGATTTTTGCTATGATCCCTACCTGAACTATAGGACACATTTACAGCAGCATACCTTTTGCTTCTCTTTGTATTCTCAGTGCTTCTCACAGTACCTGGAACATAGTAGGTGCTTAGTAAATGTTGATTGACTGATTGTCTTTGTTTTGTGCTGCCTTAATTGACAATGGCTAATCAATGACCTAAAGAAAATTCATGCAACAATTTTCATGGCCCAGATGGGACTATATTAACCAAGCACTTTTTCAAAGTACCGTATGTGAGAATTTTGTGTGTAACAGGTTAGTTGGTGTATACATGTAAGATATATACATATGACTTTATTGGTGTATACATATAAGGAAGAATGAATAACATTTCCAATCTTCATGCTTTTGCACTGACTGTCCTGTTATGCCTAGAATTTTATTTTTCTTCATGTTTTGTGAAGTTTATAGTTTCATTCAAATCTCAGCCAAATGCCAGTGACTATAGGGGTCTATCCTGATTCCTCTCACTCATTAGCACTTCACTTTAAAGAAATTAGTTTGTATTTACTCTGTAAACACAAACTACTTACCTGTATTGTTCATTTTGTCTCCCTTCAACCACAAAATGTAAGCTCTGAGGGCAGGAGCTGTTTCATTTGTGTTTTCATTTAAATACAGAGCTTGGTATATTGTAGGTACTTAATATGTGGTTGTAGGATGAGTGAATGCTTCCTAATGTGTGCCTGTGGCTGTCTTTTTTCATTGAGAAAGTTCAATCAAATGAAAAAGCTCAAGGACCTGAGAAGTAGGTACTGATGACTAAATACATTTGTAAGCAGTCAATGCTTTTGCATTCAGAGACTAAGACCCATTTCCCTTTTTGGAGTGTGAGCTCAGGAAGGTCTCTAATTCAAGATCCATAAAGTTGATTCTGTATTGGGTACAAAGGCAGTATGTGTTTGGTAGAGCCCAAGTTAAGCAATTGTGACATGGACTATCAGTCAGAAACAGTAGAGAGAAGCCAGGGTTCCAGGGCTTCTTACATGATAATGACAGTAGGTGGGATGATGTGAGTAGGTGTGAGAGATCTTGTGACAGTTTGATGCATTTGAACTTTACAAAAAGACTTGGAAATTGTGTAAAATGTGACTGTGAGTATTTCAATTTCTGATATGCTGAAGTATTGAAGGAGCATGACCAAAATTATAATCATTTTAATAAAAATTAGTATTATCACGCATAATAATAGCACAATAGGAACCAGGAAGACCTGGGTTCAACTCATACCTCTGACATATTCTGGCAGTGTGACTTCAGGCAAGTCACTGAAGCTCTCATTTCTCTGACTCTATGCTGCAGAGAAAGTTTCAGCCTTTGCTGGTAGGAGTTTCCTCATTCAGAGAGTTTCTGATGCCAATTAAATCATAGGTTCAATCCATATCTCTATTATTATTTTAAATTATTATTTATGTGTCTATTATTGTTTTAAAAAACAATTTATTATTATTATTATTTTATTTTTATTAAAATATTATTATTTTATTTTAATAATATTCTTATTTTTTAAAAAAGAGGGAGTACAATGGATATAAAGCTGTGACTCTCTTACTCATGTAAGGGACAAGGTATCATGCTCCCACAATTTAAGATAACCTTTGACATCTTACAGCATCAGCAAGAGAATTTGTTAATAACAAGTTACATTGTCTTAATGAGCCTGCAAAACCTTAAAGGGGCAAACCAATGAGAAAGGCCCCAAAGTTCTAGAGAGGAGAACTGGTTTTAACTAGCCCTAAGTAGGACAAAAGGCATGGGCTTTTGGATGATGAGGGATGGGAGTGGGGCATGTCGAGGGGACGTGAGATGGGTGGACTTGTAAGACTGGAACCTGGAAAGGAACAGACCAATCTGGGCCTGGAAGGGAGGAGTCACAGCATTCTAACAGTATAAAACCTTTTCTCCCTTCTGTACTCAGTGTGATCTCTTTGGAGAGGTTTTGCCCAGTTCTCCCAAGAACCAGAAAAATAAACGATTCTTCACTCACTCTGAGCTTAGTTTTGTTTTTAACTAGAAAGCTTTATTTCTCTATAGTCTTATTTCTAACACTTCTTAAATGATTCAATTCTTAGCCCTACTCTTAGAGAAAAAGATTTAGTCATATGAAACAATTTCCATCTCATTGACCACCTGAAAAGGCAGAGTGTGTCACTCTGTCTAGAGCTACTACTTGAGTCATTATTCTTTTTTTGTTAATTTATTTTGATTTATCAATAATCATTCCATAAGCTTCTGAGTTTAAAATTTTTCTCCTCCTCCTTCCCTCCTTCCTTCCCCAAGATGTTTCATAATCTGATTAGGCTATACATATACATTCCTATTAAACATATTTTCACATTAGTGATGTTGTAAGGAAGAATTAGAACCAATAGGAGGAACCATCAGAAAGAGGAAACAAAACAAAACAGAAGAAAAAAATAGTAAATAGTATTCTTCAATCTACATTCAAACTCCATAGTTCTTTCTTTGGATGTGGACAGCATTTTCCATCACGAGACTTTGGAGATGTCTTAGATCTTTGCATTGCTGAGAAGGGCTAACCATTTGACCCAGCAATAGCACTTCCAGGCTATATCCCAAAGAGATCATACAAATGGGAAAAGAACCCACATTTACAAAAATATTTATAGCAGCTCTTTTTGTAGTGGCAAAGAATTGGAAATTGAGGGGATGCCCATCAATTAGGGAATGGCTGAACAAGTTGTGATATGAATGTAATGGAATACTTCTGCGCTATAAGAAATGATGAGTAGGGGCAGCTAGGTAGCACAGTGGATAGAGCACTGGCCTTGGAGTCATGAGGACCTGAGTTCAAATCCAGCCTTAGACACATAACACTTACAAGCTGTGTGCCTCTGGGCAAGTCACTTAACCCCAAATGCCTCACACACACAAAAAAAAAGATGAGTAGGCAGACTTCAGAAAAACCTGCAAAGACTTGAATGGACTGATGCTGAGTGAAGAGGGCAGAACAAAGAGAACATCATACATACTAACAGCCACGTTGTGCAATGACTAACATTGAGTCATTATTCTTGAGTTACTACTTTTGACCTCACCTATATCAGGAAAGTGTACAGGAAGATCTTCCTTTCCCAAAAAAGAGAAGGAAATAGACTGCTTCTTAAATCTGGTCCATTGGATTGAGAGAATTTAAGAACTTCTCAGCTCTTTTCAGTTGATCATTTTCAGTTCTTAATTTTATTCCCTGAAAATCCTTGTTTATACCCAGTTTCCTTTCATTAAGAAAAAAAAATTGATTTCTTATGCATTTTTTCTTTCTGCTAGAAAAATGTAGATATCCATTGATACTTAGCAATCTTGTAGTGTCCTGGATGGAGTCTTGGACTGGGAACAAGTAAACTTATTTGTAGCCCCAGGTCTTACATTAACTAGCTGAGATCTTGGCAAAGTCTCAAAACCTCCCTGGACCTCAGTTTCCTCATAAGTAAAATGAGAGAGTGACATACTAAATGATGTCTAAATTCCTTTACAACTCTGAAGTTTTGTGACTCTCACCTTGGGTATTAAAAAATACTTCCTGTTTATATTTAGTTTTGTACAAGTACTATTGGCTACTCCCAAAGAATTCAAGTTTCTTTGTCTTGTTCATGACTTGTATTGAAGGATTTTGGTAATCTTGATACCAATGATGTGGGATTCCTTATGGTCCCCAGTGTGAAACTGCAGCTTCATTCATTCATTGTTCTTTCATTAATTTACCAGGTATTTGTAGAATTCTCCAAAAAATAAATAAATAAATAAATAAAAATCAATAAATAATGAGTTCCTTTTGCCTGGAGACCTTTGAGTGTAGAGTGTGTGAGTTTTTGTTGAGAGCATTCTGGAGACAATGGTTGACCTAACCAGGGTTTGGGGTAGGACAATTTAACATCTGAAGTATCTTCAACCTTCTGATGTTCTAGATTTCTAAATACCCAAATTATCATTCTAGACTACATGTTGTCTTGGCCATTCAATGCCTGAGAAACTATCTCAACTAGGGTAGTGGCAGTAGGAATAGAGAAGATGGGATTAATGAAAGAGATCACTTCTCTAATTTTTCTTTGTTTGACACATTTCAGGAACCCTCTATTCAGTTCTTCAAGGTTGATATAAAGTAACTTATGTTGCAGGAAGATGCCCAGCTCAAATCTGTGTGTATGTGTGCTGTTGCTTTACTGTCCAGAGAAGTGGGATAGAAAATTGTGAGGGCACCAAGTCCTAAGAAAGATCCTTAAAATATAAATATTAAACATATCTCAAGTAGCAATTCAGGATGAAGATGCTTAATGGGTCACAGGTAACTATCTTATTAGAAAGCTTTGTATCAAGTAGAAATCTGGCATGATCCTTCCTGCCTCTAGTAAGGTCATACAGTTCATTCCTACACAAGATCACTTCAGGCTGAGGTAGAAGCAAATATGAAGAGATGACCTTCTGGAGCTAGAGAGAAGAGAACTGATGACAAGAAGAGGATAAAATTTAAGGTTGGGAAGAGGCACTCAAAACTGAAGGATCTTGAGGGAGACTAGTAGAAGCAGTTATAGTTCTAGATATTGATTCTTTCTCACTCTGTTCCCAAGCCTGAAATAAAATTGCTTCCATTGCATAAAAATGTCTAACTTGAGTATGTGAATATGTCTGTGTAAGTCTATTGTTGTCTGACCACTGAGAAAATGAATAGATGAGAGAGAAAAAGGGAAGGCTAACTCCAGCAGGGATCCTACACTGGCCATTTGCTAACCGAGACCCTAACCCTAACTCCCGGTAAACACCTTTGCCAAAGCTGCTTTGATTTCTCGGTTCTGCAGACTATAGATGTAGGGGTTTAGTGTTGGAGCCACCACAGAGAACATGACTGTGGCCACGAGATCTCGGTCTTCCTTTTGGCCCTCAGCCTGGCTTGAGGGCTTCAGGTAGACAGCCACTACAGTTCCATAGAAAAGAACAACAACCATTAGATGGGATCCACAAGTGGAAAATGCCTTGTGGAAACCCCCAGGGGCTCGAACCTGACAAACAGCGGCTCCAATGAAGACATAAGATGCCATAATGCAAACCAAAGGCACAATGATTACAAGGCCACCCTCAACTATAACCATCATGTAGTTGAGGGAGGTGTCAGAGCAGGCAAGATGTAACAAAGGATGGATATCACAGAAGAAATATGGGAGAGCATGATTGCTACAGAAGGTGAGACGAGCAAGGAGGGCTGTGTGAAGAAGAGAATGCAGGGCTGTGCCCACCCACACAGCCCCCAGCAGCAACATACATCGTGGCAGGGTCACCACAGTAGTATAGTGCAGTGGTTTGCATATGGCTACATATCGGTCCCATGCCATGGCAGCTAACACATAGCTGTCCACATTGCCTGCCATCTGGAAAAAGAAGACTTGGGACAGGCAAGCTGAATGAGTGATGGTCTGGTCCCCTGTTAGCAGGGCATAGAGGAGCCTGGGCATTGTAGCAGAGGTGAAGCACAGATCTGCCAGGGACAGGTTGACCAGGAACACGTACATGGGTGTATGAAGGCGTGGGTCTGAGCCAACAGCAACAAGGATCAACAGGTTTCCTAGGAGAGCTGCCAGGTATAGGGCTAGGAACAGTGGGAACAGGAGTTCTTGGTGACTGGAGAAGGCCAGGAGGAGGAACTCATAGGTATTGGTCTGATTTTCCATTGTTTTGTTACTGTTGAGTCTGAGCCTGGATTGGGGAGATGAAGAGATGGATTGAGAGAGAGACCCACAGCTAATCCACACACAAGGCTGAATGTTTTACCTCATTAAGGTCTTTCCAAAGAATGTTTAATAGCCTGAAGAGATTTCAAAGACTTCTTACCTGCAGCAGCTTCAGTGAATAAGTGTAGAAGCTCTAAAGAGCACTGATATATAATCAAGTCATACATAAAATGTATCATAAGGTGATCATGGGAAAAAAAATAATCTTCACTCCTTTATATCTCCCAAAGGGCTTAACATAACACCTTATGTCTTTACTTGTCCCTGGAATGGATATTCATGCCCCAACTCATTTCTAGAAGTTTGCTTAATTAAACTCAAAGATCTTAGTTGCCTCTAGGATGTATTTACTAGTTTTGACCACTTACTCACCTGCTCACAAACCACCTCTATAATAGTTATCCTGTAAAGAGGCAAGAAGGGGACAACACTATACCTCAGACTCCTTTCTTGCAGATTTTTTTATACCTGAGCCACATATCATCTGTGGCTTCAGTCTTCATTTGAATGAGTACTTTCCAGGTCTCTAGGGTCCCAAGATTCCCCATCAGAAGTAAAGACAAAAGTCCATCTTCCCACATTCTCTTGAGACACGTTTGAATAAAAATAAATCTTCACTGAGTAAGTGCACTAACTGTGATTTATTGGGGGAAAAAATCACTATTTTTGCAATCAGAAGACCATGATGGGAATTTTGGGTCACCCACTGCTAGCTGTGTGACCCTGGGCAAATCACCTAACTGCCAAATCATGTTAAGACTTTCATTATTCTCCTTGTGGAGTTAGTTGGAGTCTCAAATTAGAATGTACATAAAATGTCTTATTAATTATATATGTATGCATAAATATATGCATTATATGCTTATGTAAAATACACACAGAAGAGATCGAAGATAGAAAAAATGTCACATATACCTATATCAGTTCTTCTTGCAGTAGAAAAGAACTGGAAACAAAAGAAATATCCATTAATGGCTAAACAAATTATGCTATATGAATAAAAGGGCATTGTTGTTAGTCATTCTTTCTTGAAGGGAGCCAATGACATCAGGAGGGTGATGACTTGCAAATGATTTGGATTTGAATGAGGCAGAGCTGTAAGGGAATATTACTGTACTATAAGAAATTATAAATATGTTGCATACAGAGAAAGACTAACAAATTGATGCAAAGTAAAGTAAATAGAGCCAGGAAACTACTCCAGCTAATTACTTCAACAATTCCTGTGTCTTCCTATTGCCACCGTTCTCCTGTATGTTCTGTCTCCCTTTATTAGAATGTTACCTCCTTAAGGGCAGGTAATGTAATCCCTCTTATATTCTTACCTCAGAACTTAGAATATGCTAAACAAATGGATTTCACAATCTATTAATCTTAAAATATCAGTATTTAATCATAATAATTAAAACTATCAAGTCAAATTAGGTATAATATTATGGACTCATCTTTCCTCCAAAGCATCTCCCTCTCCTACCTTCCCTATAGAGGGAACTATTACTATAGAAGGCAACATCACCCTCCCAGGCCCCTAAGCTTGCAACCTAGGAGTCATCCTGGACTTTTCACTATCTCTCACCCCAAAAATCCAATCTGTTGCCAAGACCTGTCAATTTCACCTCTGCATAATCTCTTGAATATATTCCTTTCTCTCCTTTAACACTGTTACCATTCTAAGTGAAGCCCCTCATCCCCTCATGCTGGAAATATTGTAATAGCAGGCTGGTAGGTCTGTTTGCCTCAAGTCTCTCCCTACTGCAATCTATTCTCCATCCATTTGTGATTTTTCTAAAGTGCAGATTCAACCATATAATCCCCCCTACTCTATAAAATTCAATGGCTCTCTATTGCCTCAAGAATCGAATACAGTATCCTCTGTTTGACATTCAAAGTATTTCATAACCTAGCTCACTCCTACCTTTCCTGTCTTCTTATACCTTACTCCTCCACCTCCAAAATATATTCAATCCAGTGACACTGGCCTCCCACCTGTTCCATTAACAAGATACTCCATCTCTCAGCTTTGACATTTTCCCTGGCTACCCTACATGCCTGGAATTTTCTCCATCCTCTGCTTTACCTCCTGACCTCCCTGGCTTCCTTTAAGTCACAATTAAAATTTCATCTTTTACTGGAACACTTCTCCAACCTCTCTCAATTCTAGTGACTTCCCTCTTTTAATATTTCCTATGTAAACTGTATATATTTGCTTGCATATTGTCTTCTCCATTGGATTGTAAATTCTGTAGACCCCTCTCCAAACCATTCTGAACCTCCAAGACCTGAGAAAGGCCTAAAACATGGATTGACCAATCAGGAGAAACATTTTGGCCCACTCTGAGGTTAACCTAACATAATGCTTTCATGTCCTGGCATAACAGATATGCTTTGCTCTCTGAGTGAACTTAAAATGCCCCTTCCTGTGTCAGCAACTACAAGGCCAGATGAAGTTGGCCAGGAGCATTCTTCTGTCCATGATCATGAAAGACAGGGAGCCTGGGACTGGACACTCTCTTGAATAGAAGGACTTTTCTTATCTTGGTATTTTATGGATGTGTGCTATGTAGGGGAAATACAGATATCCTGGATCTATAATTTCAATTGATACTTTAACATTCTTCTATCTTATTGTATTTACAGCCCATCCAATTAAGAAATTCCTTCCTCCTATCATGGTTAACACATCCGGAGTCTATAATGTTGGCTGACATAGGCATCTTGAGCCAGGAAAGGAGGAAGGGATGAAAGGCAGTCGCTCTAAAAATATAAAAATCTTCTTTGTCTGTGCATCCATGGGTTTATTGTCTTACAATGAGCTCCCATGTGTATTTCTATATGCATGTTTCATAAGCTTTAAGAGAAATAAAAACTCACATGCAGCCTAATTTTGTTTGTCTTTCTAAGGACAAACTTAGTGATGGTTGACAGTAATGGTGCCACTTGCTTAGATGGGACAGTGCTAGGGATTAGACTCTTCCCCCAGACAGTGCTGGGACTGGGTGTCTGCAGGACTTATTCTCTTGAAAAGTTCCCACCCTGGAAGAGGTGGTAAGTCCCTTCTCTATTCCTGTTCCTAACAGACTCCACTCATTCATTGCAGTCCACATTCTTCTCTGTAAGCTTGCTCTGGGGGTGAAGGCCACGTGGATAGGTCTTCTCTGCAATATGAATATCCTCTTCAATTCTGTCTAGACTCTAGTGGGAAGGTTTTTCACTGATGGTTTGCTTAAATGGCAGAGTGAAAATAAGGCAGAAGTTTCTTCCCTTAAAGTTCACAAAGCCCCTTCAACTTCAGCACCCTTTCCCAGGCATTGCATAATCCTCTTCCCCCTCCCTTTTCTCTTAAAGGCTATGGTCCTAATGGGGATTCAGATCCCTGAATTTAACTTCACTGGGACTTGCCCCTTTAAATCTGCCTCAGAGGCAGTCTGAGGAAGGCTCACAAAATCCAGTTACATTGTCAGGTCTTAGATCCTTGCAAATTCCCCAAACCCCTCCCCGCCACCCCTGGAATAATATTAGCCAATTGGTGATTTTTTAAAACAAACCTCTATTTCTCCTTCTCTTGGGTATTCTGTTGGCATTTGTATTTGTCCTGTCAATATGTCTGTCTGTGTATGTCTCTGTGTCTGTATCATGTGTGCTGTGAGTAAGTCTATTACCTTGTAAGATTTAAAATGCAGCTTTTAGAAGATTCTTTTCCTTGTGGTTCCTGGCCTGTCCAGCCTGGTACTACAGTGAAAAGTCAGATGCAGCTAAAAACATCTTAGTAGATTCTGGAGGTTTTGAGATTAATCATTAAGAAGTCTGGAAATTGATCATTTTGGGATTGCAGGAGAAAACTCCTGAGACTTTTGGGATAATTCCAAGAGCTCACCCTCTACTAAAATGCCTCCACACAATCTTGATTGCTTAGCATTCTTCACTCCCTCCCCAGAGTTAGGGGTGTATTTCAGTATGGGGATTATAAGCAGTCCCATGGGTTCTTGCTAACTCATCTCATCCCAGATCAAACCAGGAGAACAGAGTTTCACCCTTCCACCCTTACCTGCAAATTTACCTTTCCCCACCTGGCAAAAGGAAAGAGGGTCCAGGTTCAGCACATAGCCATAGTCATGGGGAGAGAGCGAAGGGGGATGGGTCAAGGTAGAGAAGCCAGTCAGTCAGCATCTGCACTTTTTAAGCTAGCCCATTCTTCTAATAATAATTTTTTTATATGATCTGGAAATGTAATTGCTGTCATCTGAAGTTTATTGTTTGTGTTACAGCTAAAACAATTTGGTTATCAGTTATGAAAATTGTAAGATTGTTGGTTACTGTTTTAATGCTAACACCTAAAGCAATTCCTCTTGTGATCTAGATGTTAGATTAAGAATTGTACAAAAAAAAATAGGGAAGAATGAAAATTTAGTGATTATTCCTCAACATCAGGATAAAATTTAAACTGTTTTAAATAAAGAGAAATACTTTTAGAAGAAATGTTTTGAAAAAAAATCTTGTGTGATTTTTAGAAGGACTTCTAAATTTTCATTTGCAAGATAATTTATTGCTAAATTACTGTAATGAGTTGTAAAGCAGAAGAGATCTTGCTGTTTTGATATGAATTTGTAGTCATTACATGGCCTAAGCAAGAGTTAAGTTAGTGTTTGAACTTATTATATGCATAAAATTCAAGTCCTGAAGTATCTCATTCTTCCAGAGTGAGTATAATTAGAAAGATAAACAAGTTTGTGAAACAAGGACATAAATCCATCAACCTATGAAGTTAAAATTTGTTTCATTTAAGGAAGAGGATTCTAGTACAAACACTTATGTTAGTGAAGAATAGTAACTGATGAGCTCTTTTAAGTTATCTTAATGGGAAATCTAATATCATTTTTAATCTGGAATTAGAATATGAACAAAAATTTATGCTAACTGCTTAAGACTTACCTTAAGATGCTCTCATTGTTTAAAGAGATTCTGAGAGCAGTAGTACTTTTCCTGTGACCAGATTCTTACTGTTACCAATGTGAGATTAAATATTTATTATCTAGAATATGTGATCCTTGAGAGCTGAACTCATCTGCAGCTCTGATTGTTGGAATTTGCTATTCAATACTTTATGGGACTGCAATTTACTATTGTTTTGAGCTTTGATTATAGGGATAGTTGTCTGAATTGCCACAAATTCAATAGTAAAATGGCATGTGCTGCAAGCTAAGACCTGCTAAAAGTGGATGTCTGTGCCTGGGAAGAGCTTTGAGAACAATCTTGGACATAGCCTAGGTAGGATCTTACTGAGTCCATTTCCCAATTGGGCTATTTCCTTTCTGAAAAGGAAGATTCCCCACTTGATTAATCCTGAGCAGCTCTGCTTTTAACATCTAGTGACTACATGATTGGCTGTCAAATATGACTCATGTCTGTAACCAAACAGAGCTAAGGAAGCTTTTTTCCCCTTCCATTATGGTATATGACATTGTCCCTCTTTTTCCTTTTATAGCAAATTTCTACAATAAAGTTCTGTCAGCACAATACTAAATTTATTAAATAATGAATGGATACTGAAACATCTCTGAGTTACTATAATAAGATGCAAGAATGAATAGCTTAGAATTTTAACCCATATTCATGACCAAATAATAATAATATAAGAATAACATCCTCCTAAGGAGAAAATGGTTACACCAAGTAATAAGACAAAGATGTAATGTGATAGATGTCTAATTAAATGGGATAGCAAATTTTGAGAAAAGCAACAGGATTAGACTGATTTCTCTAACAATTATATACAGATATATATGATTGGCTGCCAAAATTTATCTATCATGGAAATTCAAGCTTTAAGCATGTTTTGGTAATAAGATCTCAAATTTGTATTTTTACACAAAATTGGATAGAATAATGAGAAATGTAAGTGAAATTATTTTTATTAAAATATCTGTCTGATAATTTTAAAAGGCAGGAGAGCTCATTTTATAGTTGGACCCTCACATTTTAAAAGATTCTTATACCAGATACAGGATTTAGTTAAGGACAGAAACAGCAAGTGATATATAAACTGAAATTCTCTGAAGTTTCAAAATTGGAGAACCAAATTTAAGTGACTGCACTAATTTATACTAAGTCAGAATTATCTGGGAACTTCTAGATCTGAGACAGAGAAGTAGAACTCCCTTTTAGAACTGTCCTAAGAATAAAACATATCATCAAAGAAAGGATTTATAGGGACTAGATAACTACATGAGACATCTGGGAATCAAAAATGGATATTGGGAATATGTTACTGGGATACGAGGAACTTAATGTTAGTTAACATTGGTAATAATTATTGTGTTGACTTGCATGGTTCATGTTTAAGTTAAATCTCCCTTCTTAAAACTAGTCTATTGTGAGCCCTCTAAGCAGTTTAATCTGTACCTGACTTGATGTAACTATGCAATTTTGTGAACTATAAGAAAAACTTTGTTGTATTGTTTGAACCTAGCCCTGCATAGCTGGGAAACTGAATCATCTCTGTGTGATTTTAACCAAGGACCTATGCTATACTGTTTTCTCTCAATTGCCAACTCATATGTCTTCTAAGAGCTCCTGTCAGTTCTTTCTTACTACTCCTACAGCTGCCAACTTGTGGATGTGGACTCCTGGATCATTTGAAGATACCTGCTTCAAGTAGACACCTCTTCCTACTCCCTGAGGAACAGTGAAGTTTTCCCATACCTTCCTTGGTCTGCAAGTAACACTTTTTGGTGCACTGTTGACCAAAAGGAAGGTATAGGAGACCTCTCCCCAAACCATTTTGACCCCTCACTCTTTGTCTGTCCATCCTTGGGGTCATTGTCCTATAATGATCTCCCATGTGTATCTCTATATGCATGTTCCACATGCTTTGAGAGAAATAAACACTCATGTGCAGCCTAATTGTGTTGTCTTTCTAAGAACAGACTTAATAATGGTTGACAGTTCCTTCAGGGCAGGAACTGTCTTTTATCTTTTTGTATCCCCAACACTTAGTATAGTGCCTGGCACATTGTAGGCACTCAATAAATGTTTGTTGATTGATTGATCAACAAGTTCATTTGTTGTTCACATTGTTAATATTTTTAATACTAACAGCACCAGTAATAACCACTCATATTTCCTATATGGATCAGAATGTACATAACACTTTCCTTTATAATGGTACTGCTAGGTGGCTCAGTGGATAGAGTGTTGGCTCTGGAGTCAAGAAGACCTGAGTTCAAATACAGTTTTGGAAACTTACCAGCTATGTGGCCCTGGGCAAGTCAACTAACTCTGTTTGCCTCAGTTCCTCATCTGGAGCTGGAGAAGGAAATGGCAAATCTGTCTATTTGCCATGAAAACCACAAAATGGACATGACTAATTGACTAAAGAACAACAAAATTCCTTTATAACATGACTTAAGATATGAGTTTAGTCTCTAATGGGTATTTTTTTTAACAAATGCTACATAATGTCTCTCCCCCCCCCAAATATATTTCATTTAGGAGACTTTAAAGGATTTTAAGGGATGATGCATCTTTATATGCCTACCTCACAGGATTCTTTTTTTCCTTTTTCTTACTGCTTAAGGTGGGTATTCCCCAAGTAGAATAAGTCCCCCCAGTGAATGTAAGTGCCATGAGAGCTCCAATTCTTCTTTCATATTGCTAACATATGTTTTCCTCTGCTCCAAATCCTTTCACGGCTGTCTACCTACAGATCTAAGGTCCATTTGTCTAGCATTTAACCCCTTCTATAGTATGATTCTATCCTACCTTTCCAGCCTTAAACCATTTTTCTCCTCAAATTAGAGTATTCACAGGAGTCTGCATATACCCTGGACTTTTCTACTTCTGTGCCTCTGCTCACACAATTTCTTATCTCTAAAATGTCATTCCATTATTGATAATTAAATTCCTAATCATCTTCCAAGTCAAAAAGCAATTTCATAAAGAAGTATTCCTTGATCCCCTGACTGATAATGAATTTATCTAATCTGGACCTCTTAATCATCTGGAATTACAGTTATTTGTGCATACACCACTTGCTTTAAAATCTTACTGTGCTTCCTCACTGTTATGCAAAGATTATGCTGATAGAATTGAAACTCTAATAGGTTATGCCATGGTTAAAGTGTTTCAAGTATAGAGCCTAAGTGTATTTCTCTTTTCTGAGTGTAAGAACTCTTTTGCTCAGTCTTGGGCTAGGCTCTGGCAAAGGGGACTGTCTTTAAAGACTTTGGGACTTGTATCTCTTCCCAGTAAAGGAAGAGAGGGAACTAACTCAAGATGAGGACTGGATGGGTGAGGTTTCCAAGAGTTATAAACAGGGAGAGGAAAGAGGCAACATAGAACAGCAGTAGGACAGTAGCATCTGACCCTTTCTCAGACTCAGTCCTCTAAGGGAGACCATGAGAGGTGACAATTAATGAAAAGAACAGTATAAGCTTGTGTTTATTATCATGGGTGCTTACTCTAGCAGCTGGAAAGCTGAGGGAGGAAAAAAAGAGGAACAGAATAGTGGGCCTTACTCCTCTACCCCTGCCTTATGCAGAGGAATTTAACTGACATTCATTCCTTATCACGCCTTTTATTCTGTTAAAAGCTGCATCTGACTGATCTAATATTATCTCTCATAACCATTTGTGGATGACCTTGTTTTTTATTTCTTTGTGTCACTTCCTCATAGGTATAAGAATAAGGAACATCTCTGGTAGCCACAAAGTATAGAGTAGTCTTTCCTAATGCAGATCTGGGATTGTAATTCAGTAGCCTATTAGAGAATTTTTTTTTTGTCTCACTGGGGGCTTTGTCACTGGAGGTGTATGTTTCCCAACTATAATTCCAAGGGTGGAATTAAAATAACTTGAGCCTTGGGCTTCATGTAGCAACCCTTAGAATCATGTGAGGACCACCCTAGCTAAATTGAGAGAGGCTCAGAACAAGGACAGCCAGAGGTTGATTTTTTTTTGGTTTTTGTTTGCCTGTTTTTCTTAGTTTAGCAACTCCCAAGGCCTATCTATTAAATGGTAGAGTCGCGACTGTTTTTATAAGTAACATTTATATTGATAAAATCAAAGATAATTTATGCATTTTAGTTTCCAAATATGTTTAAAAAAAACCCTCTACTAAGCAAAATGTGTCTTCTCTACACCTTGTATCTTCTCCAGTGCTTATTGCAATATTTCATAAATAGTAAAGTTTTAATAATTTTTAATCTAACTGAATTGATAGAAGAGAGAAGACTAAGTCACTGAGTCCACATGTGAAATCAAGATGTAGATAGATCAGAAAAGCACTTTCTCACTTCTTCCTAAAGATATGTTATATCTTGAGCAGCCTTACAGATTTTAACATATATCTGTCTTTGGAATGAGGGACAGGAAGGCTAAAACTTCAGTAGGAAAAACGTTATTTATTTAGACCACCAGACCTCTCTCACCTCCTGTGGGGTGTCCCTAGTACTAATACTCTATTTCAGTCCTCTGGCTGGGCCTCCCAGACCACTCTCCCCAACCCCAACACACATTTCAAGCAAAGCAAGTCTCCTTCAAACCCCTCTCATTGCTAGAGAAGGCTTGCAAATCACATCCTATGCCCAACATTCCCCTCTCGTCAGATAGATCCGAACCAAAATCACTTTTGAAAATAAATTCCAGACACTCAGACCCCTCCCTCCACTCCTCCTCCCTCAGCCACCTAAACTGCACTCACCTTAGCAAAGCACTTGCTGACTTTCCATAAGCTTTCAGAGGAAGACTCCTACCTTGGCTCCAATCCATATACAGAAGTCTGTTTCAAAATATTGTCCCCAAAACTACAGCTTTTGAAAGATTAAAGGTTAGAGATGAAATGGAGAGAATGAGGATAGAGGGGATGACAGAAACAACAGAACACTTTCCCTACCTTCATACTACAATGCCTTACCAAAAGACAGAATGGGAATATTTAAGTGGCCAGCCATCAGGAGTTGGCTCTGGAAGCAAGTGGGGAATGAGGGGCTCTGTAGTTCCTTCTCTTGTTCTCAAGGGCCTCTCTGTGTTTTCTCCCTTCATTCTCCAGTTTCCCATTACCATGCCCTTTTCTCCCCAGAGTCCTCATTACAAAGAATGTGAAAACACCAGACACCCCCAGACATCCTCTGTTGGGGTCCATGATTTCATGGCAGCACATACTATTCCCCCCCATTACACCGAGACAATTCTCACACTCTGGTTTGGTTCCTTATTGCCCACTTTTTATCCCATACCAAATTCCATGTGTCTCTGTAGAACAATATGCCTCTGTGTGTGTGTGTGTGTGTGTGCGTGTGTGTGTGTGTGTGTGTGTGTGTGTGTGTGTGAATTAAATGCTTTCTGAGTACTATTCTTGTTAGGCAATTTGAATTAGTGCTTTTTCTAAAAGTTAATTGAATCTATCACCTGATTGTAAAGGGGATACACACTGAGAGGTCTTATGATCTATAGTATTAGGTGGAGAATCAACCATAGGGTTACCCATACACCCTGAAATATTAGTCCAGAACCATAGCAAGTTGAGGAAATGCTACAATATGGGTATATGCTGCTTCTCACTATAGCATGTAAGCTCTTTAAGGGTAAGAAATGCTTTTTTGTCTTTGTTTTTCCAGTAACTAATGAATATAGAAGTTTAGTAAGTTATCATTGATTGATTTCTAAATTTTGCCTTCTTCAAAGCCATAACTAAATTATTTTGACAACTCTCATTTTATGATGTAATTTGAGATTTTATAATGTCATCCTCCCTTAATTTCTACTTCCCTTCTCTATTTCTCTTTATATTTTGAAACTTTTATACCTCTCTATGGATTTTGTTACTATTTTGTCCAATTCTGTAAAGTATCTCCTTGATATTTTGATTGGTATAGCAGTAATCTGTAGACTACTCTTGGCTGTACTGACATTATGTAGGTCTTCCATTGTTTCCATATAGAGAAGTCCCATGTGTTGTGAGGGTCCCATGTATAGCAAGGTATTCCACTTACATGTAGCAAAGAGTGTCATCGTGTGGCTCAAAGGGAGGCAGAGTAGACATCTCTAGCTTCTTTCCCTGTCACCTTTATCCAAGACAGACTGTAATTCTTGTCAGAAGTAAAAGTAGGAGGTGGGGACCAGAGACCATTCTGTTCTCCTCAGAGAGACAAAGTATCAGAGTAGGATTATATCTATATGCTCCCTTAAATATTATTAGCTTAGGAGGCATGATCAGGTATAATACAAATTCTGATTTCTGTGTCATTATCGGGGGCAAGGAGGACTCCAAGTTCTATATCCAAGGCTTGACCCCTTTCCCACAAAATACCAATTCCACAATGAACACACATAGTGAATAGCGAAGAAACTCATTTTTCAAAATCACAGCAAAATAGAAGTCAGAGAAGGCACACATGAGGACATATATACATATATATGTGTATGTGTGCACATATTCATATGTATGTGTGTATGTATGTATGTATGTATGTGTGTGTGTGTGTGTGTACAGACACATATATGCACACACACATACATACATACATACACACATACATACCAGGCAATACAGAGTGAAGGAATTCTCCCACTGGGAACAAGATAACTCAGCTCAACCAAGAGAAAATCTTAGTTCTCACCCCAGGAGAAACTTCCTGAAGTCTCTAGTATAGAACACTGAGGCCAGGGATGTGACTGCCAGCTCATCTTGTGTCTTCTCAAGTTTTTCTTTTCCTTTAGCAACCTGAAGAGTGGGGTTGGCCTCTTCCATCTTCTCTCTCAAAGCTGGAAGCCAGAATCACCTAAAGCAACTCAAAGCCTGAAGACTAAATAAGAACTGAAGCTCTCTTGGCTCTTGCTAACTCTGCCTCTCCCCTCATGCAGAGCAGGGCATTCATATCCATCAATGAGGAAAGGATGGCAAAGTGGGCTATGTCATCTGAAGGGAGGTAGCTTTCAATAATAGCTAGTAGATAGAAGGAGTAGGAGAGGAAAAGATTTGTAATGAAAGGAACAGATATTTCAGAGGACACAGTGCAAGGGGTGGGTGGTGTTTGGTTGAAATTTTGGAATGGGAGGATTAAGAGGGATGGGAATAAGGAAACAGGTGGTGGCAGGATGGGGAATGGAGTTTGGCTGATGACCAACAGGGGTTCAGAATCACTGAGATGTGAAGAATATGACTAAGTGTGAGAATGTTCATCATTAAGTAGAGAGTGCCACTCCTCTTCCCAAAGTAGGTTGAAGACCAGACTGAGATAAGTGCAGCATAAAATAGGAGACATAGTGAGATGGTCAGATGGAAGGTCCTGTTTCAACACTCCTCTTCCCTCTGAAGGCTGGAGATTAGACAGGAAAAGGGTACTGCAGAAGGAAGTTAGATGTGCACAACAGAAGAAAGAAGTGCCATTCTCCACCAAGATTGCTCTTCTTTCCACCAAAGGTTCTTCACATTCCAGTTAGGGATTGTACTGGCATAACAAGGTAGAAGTTGCTTTGTGCTGGCACAGATGAAAGTCTTTGTTTTGTGGCAAATTGAAGATATCCAGCATACTCTTGTTGGGCCTTCCTTCAGGGGATACACTGTGCCCAGCAGGAGACAGAAAGCAAAAGGTATATGGTCAAAGGATGCTTGGATCTTCTCATCTAAGGAATACATAATCTACCAGTATTTTCTTTCTTTCATTTTGTCAAAATATATTTGCAGAGACATATGTTTCCTTGTGCTGATTTTTAGCTACATCCTGAACATTAATATATACTTTAATTATTTTAAATATAACTATTTATTCTATTATTTGTTCTTTGATGTATTCAATATTTTGGATGCTAATTGTCTTTAGATATGGATTTTATTCATATTTCCTTTGTTGTCTACTGTTTTTATTGTTAATGTCCACAAAAGATGTATTTGATATTTTTCCTTTTTATAATTATTTTTTTATTTTTGTACACTGACACAATAAATTCAACCAAATATAAAATATCATTACAAAAATAAGTATATTCCTTAATATCAGCTTAATAATTGTTAGAGATCTATCCAATTTAGTTTTTCCAATATTCTATGCAGATCCATAATTTTTTTCTTGTTTATGTTGTTAGATTTATCTAGTTATGAGAGAAGTGTTAAAATGACCTACAATTATTTAATTAGCATCAAAGTTTTCTTGTAATATCATTGGCTCTTCTTTAAGCAATTATATGCCATTTGGAACATGTATATTTAGTATTTATATATTTTTCATTATCCATGATATCTTTAAGTCTTAATGTAGTTTATCTCAATGTATAGCTTGACAATACATATTATTATTATTACTTTTTGAAATAATGATTGTAAATATTGCCTTTTCAGAAGCACTGAAGACATAATATATTTTATTCCAGATTTATTTTAACTATACTCGTTTTTACATTTTAACTGTATACATACATAGATGTACATATACATATGTACACACACACACACACACATATGAATTGCTAGATTTTGTTTTCTAACTCATTCTGCCATTGTCTTCCATTTTATGGATGAATTTAGTTCATAAAACTTTAAAAGTACATTTGTTAATTTTATGTTTCCTTTCATAAAATTCTCTTACATTAATTTTTTTTAAAATTACCATTCCCCAAAGATTGTAATGCTTGACATAATCTGAACTAAGTCCCTTAGAAAGATTTTCCCTTCTATGCCCTTGCTACCCACCACAAACCCAGATTCCTTAATGTGATTTTTATTCTCTATTTCCCTCCTTTCTTTTCATTACCTTCCCTCTTCTCTGTATCTCTCTGTCTATCTCTTGCTCTGTCTCTCTCTGTCTCTGTCTCTTACACACACACACACACACACACACACACACACAGATACACATATGCACATGTATTTTCTTTTCCCAGATAAAAGTGTGGTTCAGGATCTTCCAAAATCTCCCCCACCCCCATCAATCTATCTTTTTGTTTGAAAGATACATCTATAGTGCCCCACTCCAAGAAATATCAAGTCATTATTCTTAAATGCTTCTTCCCTCCTCTAGGTTATTGTAGGATTTGATTCAGCCCATATAAATATTTTATTTTTTCCAATTACATGTAAAAACAACTTTTGACATTCATTTAAAAAAAGTTGTTTTGATATTCTCTGTCACCAAAGTAAGATAATATAGTCTGACTCTTTTTGTGCTGCTTGCTCATGATTCCAGGAAATTACTTGAGTTTTAAAGTCTTTGTTAAGGTAAGAGTCTGCTTCCAATGTGGAGAATGTGCTGTCCCAAGCTTCAGGGGTTTATACAGCTGTTAAGTTTCAGGATTAATCCTGAATCTATTTTCTACTTCAGTTGTTTTTCCAATAAGGTATTTCATATGTTCTACTTTTTCATTCTTTTGATTTTATTTAATGTTAATTGCTGTCTGATGGAATCATTAGCTTCCAATTACCCAATTTTTAGTTTTAAGAAATTATTTTCTTGGGGCCAGAGCCAAGATGGCTAAGAGAAGTGGGAAGTTGCCTAAACTCTTCATCAATTTCCTTTAGAAGCAACATCAAATCAATCCTCTGAACAGATTCTGGAGTGACATAACCTGCAAAAAGACAGAGTGAAACAAATTTCCAGCTTGAGATAACTTAGGAAGAACTTCAGGAAAGGTTTGTCTCACTTGTGTGAAAGGGGAGTGTAGTACAGCACAGAAAGTGTCCAGGGAAGCCAGGGGAGACTCTTAACCACAGCACAAACCATCAACTGAGGCTACTTGGTTCTGGTTCAGAATGCCAATGGCAAAGCAGGGCACTTGTGAGACCTCCAGGCCCAGCACGGAAGGCAAATTGCCAGCCCCAGAAAGCAGATGACAACAGGCATGACTAGGTCAAGCCACCAAAATGTAGCGAGCAAGTGACCAACACCTGAGGCCCTAACACATAAAGCTAGTGACCAGGCCACTGAACCCCAACATAAGAAGCTTGGGACAGTGCCCCCTGTGCCCAAGGAGCAGAGCTCAACTTTAAAAGCCATGAAATAGGGGGAAAAAAGTACAAGAAACAAAATAGAACCTTGGCTATAGAAAGTTACTATGGTGACAGGAAAAATCAAAACACAAACTCAGAAGAGGACAGAATTGTTGGAATGCCTACATACAAAACCTCAAAGGGGAACATAAATTGTTCTCAATCCCAAAAAGCCTTCTTGGAAGAGCTCAAAAATGATTTTAAAAGTCAAATAAGCGGTAGAAGAAAAACTGGGAAAAGAAAAGAGACATATGCAAGAAAGAGTCAACAGCCTGGAAAAGGAAGGACAAAAATTGACTGAAAAAAAATTCTTTAAAAAACATTGTTGGCCAAATGGGAAAAAAAAATCTACTGAAGAAAACAACTCCTTAAAAGGAGAATTGGCAAAATGGAAAAAGGAGGTACAAAAGCTAACTGAAGAAAATAATTTGTTAAAAATTAGAATTGGGCAAGTAGAAGCTAAAGACTCTATGAGACATCAGGAATCAGTCAAACAAAATAAAAAGAATGAAAAAAATAACCCTCTGGAAAAACAAATGACCTGGGATAATTTAAGAATTATTGGATCACCTGAAAGCCATGGTCAAAAAAGGAGCCAAGACAACATCTTTCAAGAAATTATCAAGAAAACTACCCTGATATCCTAGAACCAGAAGGTAAAATAGTCATTGCAAGGATCCACTGATCACCTGCTGAACGATATCCTGAAATGAAAATGCCAAGGATTATTGTAGACAAATTCCAGAATTATCAGGTCAAGGAGAAAACACCACAAGTAGCCAGACATACATAATTCCATATCATGGAGCCACAGTCAGGGTTACATAAGACTTAGCAGCTTCCACATTAAAGGATTGGAGGGCTTGGGATATGATATTCTAGATGGAAATGGGGCTTGGACAAAAACCAAGAATCAACCACCCAGCAAAATTGAGTATTATCTTTCAAGGGACAAGATGACATTCAATGAAATATGGGACTTTCAGTCATTCCTGAGGAAAAGACCAGAGCTCAACAAAAAATTCGATCTTCAAATACAAGACTCAAGAGAAATAGAAAAAGGTAAAGAGAAAAGAAAAAAAACAAACATGTTATTCAATAAGAGTAAACTGTTTACATCTCTGTATGGGAAGATGATACTTGTAACTCTTGAGAACTCTATCTTGGTGTTTAGGTGAGGTATACATAGCCAGAGGGAACGAGTATAAGTTGACTTTTATGTGATCATAAAAAAATATAATTAAGAGGGAAAAAGAATTATACTGGGAGAAAAGGAAAGGAGGAGGCAGAAAGGGGTAAATTACATGACATGAAGAGGTATAAAAGACCTATTACAGTAGAGGGAAAGAAGGGAGGGGGTAAGCATTGTTTGCACCTTATTCTAATTAGATTTGGCTCAAAGATGGAATAACACACACACTCAAGTGGATATAGCACTTTATATGACCCATAGGGAAGAAGGAGGAGAAAGGGGAAAGAAAAGGGAGAGAGGTATACAGAAGGGAGAGCAGTTTGAGGCAGGTGATAAGAAACAAGACACTGATGGGCAGGGACAGGGTGAAAGGAAAGAGGAAAGTATAAATAGGGTGGAAAATAGGATGAAGGGAAATACACAACAATCATAACCGTGAATGTGAATGGCAAGAACTCTCCCATAAAATGGAAACAGCAGAACAAGTTAAAAACCATAATCCTACAATATGTTGTTTACAAGAAACACATTTGAAGTGGAGAGATACACAGAGAATGAAAGCAAAAGACTGCTGCAGAATCTCTTATGCTTCAACTGAAGAAAAGAAATGCAGGAGTAACAATCCAGATCTTAGACAAAGAAAAAGCAAAAATAAATCTAATTAAGAGAGGTAAGGAAGGAAACTACATCTAGCTAAAAGGTACCATAGACAATAAACAATATCAACACTAAGTATATATTCACCAAGTAGTATGGCATCCAAATTCTCATAGGGGAAGTTAAATTAATTACAAGAAGAAAAAGAGATCAAAACTATAATAGTGGAGGCCTTAACCTCCCCCATCAGAACTAGACAAATCTAACCACAAAATAAAGAAGAAAGAATTTAAAGAGGTGAATAGAATTTTAGAAAAGTTAGATATGATAGGCCCCTGGAGAAAACTGAAAGGGGATAGAAAGGAATATACTTTTTATCAGTGATACGTGGCACCTACACAGAAATTGACTGTGTATTAGGGCATAAAACCTCATAATCCAATGTAGAAAGACAGAAATATTAAATGTAATAAAAATTACATGTAATAAAGAGCCATGGAAAGGAAAGACTAAAAATCAATTTAAATTTTTTTAATTAAAAAAACTAAAAATCTAAGCATAAAGTGTGAGTGAGTCAAACAACAAATCAAAGAAACAGTAAATAATTTCATCAAAGAGAACAATAATGAGACAACACACCAAAACTTATGGAATGCAGCCAAAGCAGTCCTTAGGTGAAATTTTATATCTCTAAATGCTTACATGAATAAAATACAGAAAGAGGAGATCAATGAATAGGGCATGAAATTTAAAAAGCTAGAAAAGAACAAATTAAAAACCCCCAATTGAATACCAAATTAGAAATTTTGAAAATCAAAGAAGAGATTAAAAAAATTAAAACTAAGAAAATTATTGAACTAATAAATAAAACTAAGAACTGGCTTAAAAAACAGTAAAATTGATAAACTTTAGATGAATTTGATTTAAAAAATAGAAAGAAGAGAACCAAATATCCAGCATCAGAAATGAAAAGGGTGATTTCCCCACCAATGAAGAGGAAATCAAAACAATAATTAGGAGCTATTTTGTTCAACTGTATGCCAATAAATATGACAATCTAATTGAAATGGATGAATATATAATATATATATTATATATATACACATACATATACATACATACATACATACATACATACATACATACATACATATATATCCCAGATTAACAGAAGTGGAAATAAAATACTAAAATAGCCCCAATTTAGAAAAAGAAATTTAATGAGCCATCAATGAACTTTCTAAGAAAAAAACTCCAGGGCCAGATGGATTGACAAGTGAATTCTACCAAACACTTAAAGAACAGTTAATTCCAATACTATATAAACTTTTGGAAAAATAAGTGAAGAAGGAATCCTACCAAATTCTTTTTATGACACAAATATGGTGCTGATACCTAAACCAGGAAGAGTCAAAACAGAGAAAGAAAATTAAAGACCAATTTCTTTAATGAATGTTGATGCAAAAATTTTAAATAAAATATTAGCAAAATGATTAAGTAAACTATCACCAGGATAATACACAGTGACCAAGTGGGTTTTATACCAGGAATGCAGGGATGGGTCGATATTAGGAAAACTGTTAGCAAATTTGACCATATCAATAACAAAACTAACAGAAATCATATATCTAGATACAGAAGAAGCTTTTGACAAAATACAACACCCGTTCTTATTAGAAACACTAGAAAGCATAGGAATAAATGGAGTCTTCCTTAAAATGATGAGTAGTATTTCTCTAAAACTATCAGCAAGCATTATATGAGATGGGGATAAGCTGGAAACCTTCCCAGTAAGATCAGAGGTGAAACAAGGATGTCCATTACCACTGCTATTATTCAATGTTGTACTAAAAATATTAGCTTTAAAAATAAGAGAAGGAAAAGAAATTTAAAGTATTAGAATAGGCAAAGAAGAAACAAAGCTATCACTCTTTGCAGATGATATGATGGTATATGTTGGGGATCTGTAAGGGTGTAGAGGGCCACAGGCTGTTCATGAGGTCTCAATGATGGGCGGAGGCCCCTCTCAGGTGCTGATCTATGAGCAAAGATTGCCTGGTTCAGTGCTCCATTATAGGGATCTTTAACAATCTTTAACTCTCTTAGTTACTGTATGGTCATTAGCAGTTTATCTGTGATTGGAGTCAGATAAGTGCACAGGATGTGCATGCACTGTCCTTAGCACAGCATAAGCTCTACCTCATTGTAACTTGAGAAGAAGTTCCTGTTACTTTACTACTTAAGTGAATGCTTTGTTTAAATTAAATGGAGTTGCTTCCATCTTGTCTCCTGCCTTATCAATGCATATTCGAGATAGAAGGTTAAGCTGGCCTTATCCCTTCAGAGTTAGTTGCTCTTGTGGTGAGCTGAGTTAGCAGTGCACAACAAACTGGTGCCCAATGTGGGGCCCCCTTTGGTAGTCTGAAGACTGAAGGGCAGGCAGTGGAGGAAACAACCCACGATCCACAATGTGGGACCCCCTTTAGCCTGAGAAGAGAAGAGCCAGGCCGGAGAAAATGTGGAGAAATCACCCCACGGTCAGGACACCAAGTTCTTTGGGAAGCCAGGCAGCCTCCTTGTGAGAGGTCTCTGAATCGTATCCCATGGCAGAAGACTATGGAGAGGTAAGATAAGGTCTTGCCATGAGGCAAAATCTAGGTAAACTCTCAGATAAGGAACAGAATGTTAGAGTAATATATAAAGTGATTGAGGAACAGGGGTGCTCAGTAACTCCTAAGAAAATAAGAGAGTTTCTAGATATTATTGATATAAAATCTCCATGGCACCCCAGAAAAGGGAATTTAGATTTAGAACAATGGAAAATAGTGGGAGAACAATTGACAGAATTTTATAACACTAAAGGCCGAAAATCAGTCCCTCTGGGTACTTTTACTTTCTGTAATCTTATAAAAATAGGCTTGCAAGCTGAAATACAGGGTGAGAAAAGAAAGTCCCCTGCCTGTACTCAAACAACTTCCTCGTTGTGCTCCCCTAATAATAGTAGAGCCGGATCTCCTGAGAGAGAGAACAGATCGAAGATTTATAGGTTATATCCTGATTTAGCTGAATTAAGAACAGAGCAGACAGAGGAATGGTCAGAACCCCCTCCCCCATGGGAGGATGTTAACTGCACAAAGAATGAGGAAGTTTTAGGAGCTGTGAGAACAAAGGAAGCTCCCCCCATGTGCCATGAGGAATTTCAAAAATCCCCAAGGGAAAGTAGAAAAGAAACGTGTAGTCACAGCACCATATTGTGGACATTGTGGAGCATTACAAAGTGAAAACATTTCCTTTTATAAAAACCAAAACCTTAAGAAAGATTTTGCCTGGTTTTAGAATACCATGAAAAGAAAAGATAAAATAAAATAAAAATAGTATTATTTCATTTGTGTAGGGAATTTCTGAGTTTTTCACTTTTGGATTCTCCCTGTCATTTTGTTCTATGTTTCTCTGTGTCTGTGTGAATGATGGTCTGTGCTGAAATACTGTTAGTGACTTTCTCCCCTTCCCCCTCCCTAATAGCAGCCACATTCCCGGGGGCGGGTGGATGGGGGAGAGAATGGGAGAAAAAGTACTTCATTATTTAGGTTATATAATTTGAAAAAAGGCAAGAAAATTTCAGAAATAGATGATTTGAGAGTAAAAGATTTGGAAACTTTTGGAGAAAAAATTATCTTTCTTTTTTGCATTCTAAAGCTCTGGCCAAAGCTTTGGGTGTAAGATTAAAAAATTATGTTGAAAAATATTCTCTTCTTTTCTCTCGAATTCCAACCCTGGCCAGGTTGGGGTGGGGGGAGAAAGAAGGAGAAGATAAGGAAGAGTTTTCCTCTTCAAATCAAAAAGAAAAGTTTTTAAATATTGGAACACAATCTAAAGATAATTTAGTTCATTCACGTTAGTGATATGCATGCTTCAAGTTTTAAAAATCTAGTCTCATTACAAATTGGTACATTTTTATGTGTTATATCAAGCAATTTTTAATAATTTAGATGTTATTAAAACATGAAATAAAAGAAACTGAAAAGTAGTGAGATAACTGTGTAAATCCAGCTAAATTATTTTATCAAGTCTGGTTAATCTTGTTCTATGATGTTTTATAACTGTCATTTAGAAAATCAGGTATTTCTGTCTTTACCTATGATTAAAGAACAGCTTAGAGCTAAAACAATTTAACTATCACTCATGAAAATTACCAAATTGTTAACTAAGTTATTTGAAGTTACTGTTTTAAAGTAAGACCTAGAATTCTTAATTACTTCTGAGTGAAAAGGAGGGCACAAGGCAATTCCCTTAACTTTGTAAGCTTGCCAAAAGCTCCTACCAGCTGTGTGCAAGGTCTCGCTCTGAGAGAAGAATTTGTTTATGTTATTGAGTTCCTAAACAATTCATTTAGCTTACCGAGAAATTGCAACTTTATATGAATAATTTCTAATAATTGGCTTTTTCACCAAGACAAGTTTAAATGTGGGAAAGAAAGGATGTTAAGTAAAATTTCTTATATATGTGAGTCCTAGTAAATCTTTATTGCTTATTACACTTCTATGAAAATAATTAACTGTATCTGGCTTTAAGCCATAATCAGTGAAACTTACTGCTTAAGGTAAAAGACTCTTAGAACTATAATTAACTTTGTTTTGAACTTGAATTTGGGTATGGTTGTCTCATTAAATCAGTATTTCCCATTTTCCCCATTATGATCCTTTAAGGAGGAATGTTTCTTACCATGTGCCAAAATTTTGTTCATACACTGTTAAACTTGTTGTCAGAAATATTCCCAGACAAATATTTATTGTATGGATGATAAACTTTGCAGTTGTCCTACTACTACACCAAACTTCCTTATTAATGCCCAAGTTTTAACAAGCTTTTCAGTCAACAAGCTTTCAGTCTCATAGATTTATAATTACCCTGAAAGGGTACAAGGTATCACCCTTTGCTTACTTTGGTGTATTGTTCTGCAGTCTGCATATACCACCAAAATGTTACAAATTAGTCAAGATTCCTTGATAATTTTTAATGTTTCATGCAACTTTTATTAATTACTTTTAGCTTGTCTAATAAATCACCACTAATCAATTATTTTAAGGTGAATTTAAACTACTAGGATAACAGATAGCTAAAACTCAATTCATTTCCCCTTAATTTGTGGGTGATATTTTACATTTACTGAGAGCTGTTATTTTCTCCCACCCTGTTTGTGCTTTTTCTATCCATAAAACTGACAAAATACAAAATGAAATCTAATGAACTTGTTGGGTTCCTTAAAATTCACCTGTTTTTATTATTGCAAAGAAGTCAGGAAAATTAACGATGCTTTATGACTTCCTAGCCTTTGATAGTTATTGATTTAAAAGATTGATTTTTTACTATTCCATTACAAAAAGCTAAAAATGATACATTACATGGATGACATTTTATGTGTCATCCCAATCCTGAAGTGTTGGAAGAAATCTTGTTAAAAATACAAAATTTGTTGCAAAGTCATGGGCTTCAAATAGCCCCAGAAAAAATTCAAAAACATCCTCCATATCAATATTTAGGCCACCAGATACTTCAAGAAAAAATAGTTTTACATCCTCCAAAAATAGACCTACAAAAGTTGAAAACATTTAATGATTTTCAGAAACTTATAGGAGATATACAGTGGCTTCGTCACAGATAGGCATTCCAAATTATGAATTGATACCTTTATATGATTGCCTTAGAGGTAATCCTCAATTAGATTCACCCTGAATACTGACCCCTGAGGCGAAGCAAACATTGTTGTATATTCAGGAACAAGTAGTTGGAGCACACACAAACAGGATTGATAGGCATGAAAGTGTGGAGGCTTCTATATTTAACACCCCAAATTCTCCAACAGCAGTATACATCAGAAACAAAGGCTTTTAGAATGGTATATTTACCATCTCAGCAAAAACACTTTAAGTAATTATATGGTCCTGATAGGGGACTTAATACATAAAATTGATAACAGATGTTTAACATTGTGTGGCACACATCCAGAAGTCATACCTTCCATTTCCCAACAAGTTGAAAAGGCAATACAAAAATGCCTAATGGCAAATGAATATCAATTTGAACTTGTTTGGAAAACTCCTTAAATATCACACAATCTTTGAGAATTGGCTTTGGATATCACCCACACTTACAGCAGGGGAACCCATATATGGGATTAATGTCTTTACTGACGCCACTAAGATGAATAAGGCCTCTATCTGGTGCCCTAAAAGAAAGGAGTTACATGTGATTGAAACACCCTTTATATCCACACAACGGAATGAATTATATGCTGTCTATTGTGCATTTCAAAAATATGAGGAGCCAATGAATATTATCACAGATAGTAAATATGTTGAAGGAATTCTAAAACATCTAGAGACTGCTGTAATAAAAAATACTGGTAACAATATATGTCAGCTGCTTAATGATATACAACTTATGATACAGAATAGGACAGAAAAATTTTATGTTTTGCATGTTCATTCCCACACTCTTGCCCCAGGACCAATTTTTGAAGGTAATGATATTGTTGATAAGTCTTTAACAATGAATGTGGAAATAGCAAGGAATAGTCATAATAAATTACATTTATCTGCTAGGTCTTTAAGAACTTTATATGGCATAACAAAATCACAAGCACGTGAAATTGTTAAGTGCTGTGCTACTTGTGTGCCTTTTCAGCCCCCTTTCCATGTTGATGTCCATAACCCCAAGGGACTTACACCTAACACCTTATGGCAAATGGATGTTACTCATTATTCTCCTTTTGGAAGACAAAAATATGTTCATGTTTCTATTGATACTTATTCAGGCTTTATTTTTGCTACTGCTCAAGGGTGAGGCTGTTTGCAATGTTGTTAATCATTTGCTTCATTGTTTTTCCTTCACTGGCCCACCTCAATGCTTAAAGACTGATAGTGGTCCTGCATATATTTTGCAGGGTTTTAAAAAGTTTTGTACTGAGTTCTCTATTAGTCACACTACTGGCCTTCCCTATAATCCTCGTGGTCAGGCCATAGTTGAACGTGCCAATCGTACCTTGAAAATGGTGCTCCAAAAACAAAAAGGGGGAGCTAAGGGATCCCCTTGGCATCAATTGAACACTGCACTCTACACTATAAATTATTTAAAATTCGATAGTTGTAACCTCTCTCCTGCAACGAAATATCTGGCAGGAAATGACAACAGTACTAGTGACACCACTAAATCAAACAGATTCCTTTCTCCTAAACATAATATGAAAGTTATGTGGAGAGACGTTGATGGTGTCTGGCAGGGCCAGGGCAAGTGCTAACCTGGGGGCAAGGGTTTGTTCTTATTTTCACAGGTGATGGAGAACTTGGGTCAGAACAAAGGATGTCCGCATTATCCATTCAGAAGGGACAAGGCAAGCAGAAGAAAACACAGGCTGGCCAGGAATTGAAGGAGCTGAAAGAATAAGAAGAAGGAACTACAAGAACTTTTAACCAAGCTGTGCCTCTTGTCATTATCGTCAGCAGGGATACAGAATACAGCAGCAGCAGAGACAGGAAATACAACACGATGGGCCTTCGTGACAAAACCACCATGGCCCAGACTAGTTACAAGGGGAGAGACAATACCTGAGGTCGTTCTGCAAGGAAATGCCTCCACAGGTTTTGGCAAGGAATTTCATTTCATATCACCTAAGAACCGGTCTCACACACTTAAAAATGAACTTTACTGGTGTGGCTTTGGTGCCGCCTATTTGTGTTACAAAAAGCAATGACACCAAAAACTCCATGTGTTTACAATTATTTAATGTCACCACATATTTGTTGGGTAGGTGTTTAATAATACGGCACCCCCTCCTTATACTGCTGTCTTTTTTCAATTTTGTAAGGTTACTTATACAGGCGTCTTGGGGTCGCAGTGTGTTAATGACACACCTATCAGACGTCCAAGTAATTCAAAGCCCTGCTATCATGTGACACCGATAAGCAAGAGCTTAGGGTATCCTCCTTGGTTATCTTGGCATACTTCAGAACATCATTGTGTTGTGTTGCAGAAGAATTTTATGTTACAATCCTGGCACAATTATACTAGGGCTTTTGGCGGGTTTCCATTTCCTCGGTGGGTTTCCCTTCATGATAGAGGGGTTGAAAATCAGTTGTGGAAGGCGTGGGCAGGCTTAGGTCCCATAAAAATCACGAATTTGCAAGGGATCATCCATGATAATATGACAATGCTAGCTTGTTTGACTGGTAATCATGCATTTATGTGGGGAAGAGCACAGAATATTAATATAACGGCCATGTATTCAGGGGAATATAATGTCACTTGTATTAATTGCAGTGTGTCTGAATGTATAGGAACCAAGATTAGAGACCAAATTATTTTCATCATTACACAACAAAAGTTTGGCTTGGTGCTTGTGAAAAACAAAGATTGGCATGGGTCATGTTCTGATCAAATTTTTGGAATAATAGACCAAAGTAATCAATTAGCAATTGCTAGGAAAAAGAGATGTATTTCATGTGTAGTATTAGGAATTGTTTCACTTATAGCTATCATAACTGCTTCTGTATCTTTATCTCAATCTATATCTATCACAAGAAATGAAATGGTTCAAGCAGATTTTATGAATCAATTAGCTCACAATGTATCAAAGGGTTTTCAAACACAGAAGAGGATAGATGATGAATTTTACCATATACTTGAGGGAATGAAGGAAACCATTACCGAAACATGTGATGAATTGGATATTTTAGAATATAGAACACATTTGAAATGTGATTATAGGTATGAATTCATTTGCCTTACCAATGTTAAATACAATAAATCCCAATGGGATTGGCAAAGAATACATAGACATTTAAATGGGCTGTTTGGGAATTCTACTATTGCAGTGGATATTGATGACTTATACGAAATTGGTAAAGATATTGCAAGGGCGGCTGATAAAGATTTGATGCCAGATAAAACTGCCCAACATATGCTTGATTGGATAGATAAAATCCATAACCCTTTTAATAACCTTGGACATTGGTTTATATCTCTATTGTCTTCTTTATTGCCATTATGTTTGATTTTGCTGGCCATGCTGTGTTTTGGACCGTGTTTGCTCAGGTGCATAGCTAATCAGATAAAGGACTTTGGGACTGAGCTTCATATGCTCCCTCTCTGGCAAAAACAAAAAGAGGGAATTGTTGGGGATCTGTAAGGATGTAGAAGGCCACAGGCTGTTCATGAGGTCTCAATGATGGGCGGAGGCCCCTCTCGGGTGCTGATCGATGAGCAAAGGTCGCCTGGTTCAGTGCTCCATTATATGGATCTTTAACAATCTTTAACTCCCTTAGTTACTGTATGGTCATTAGCAGTTTATCTGTGATTGGAGTCAGATAATAGCACAGGATATGCATGCACTGTCCTTAGCACAGCATGAGCTCTACATCATTGTAGCTTGAGAAGAAGTTCCTGTTACTTTACTACTTAAGTGAATGCTTTGTTTAAATTAAACGGAATTGCTTCCATCTTGTCTCCTGCCTCATCAATGCATATTCGATATAGAAGGTTAAGCTGGCCTTATCCCTTCAGAGTTAGTATAGGATCCTTGCTCTTGTGGTGAGCTGAGTTAGCAGTGTACAACAGATATACTTACAGAATCCTAGAGAATCAAGTAAAAAAACTACTTGAAAAAATAAACAACTTAAGCAAAGTTGCAGGCTATAAAATAAACACACATAAATCATCAGCTTTTCTATATATTACCAACAATGACCAACAGCAATAGATAGACAGAGAAATTTGATTTGAAGTTACTGTAAACATTATAAATATTTAGGAGTCTACCTACCAAAACAAGCCCAGGAACTATATGAATACAATTACAAAACACTTTTTGTACAAATAAAGTCAGATTTAAATAATTGGAAAAACATCAGTTGCTCATGGGTAGGCCAAGCTAATATAAGAAAAATGACAGTCCTACCTAAGTTAATTTTCTTATTCAGTGCCATACTGATCAACCTACCAAAAAAATATTTTATAGAGCTAGAAAAAATAATAACAAGATTCATTTGGAATAACAAAAGGTCCAGAATATCAAGGGAAGTAATGAAAAGAAATGCAGGAGAAGGTGGCATAGCTGTTCCAGATCTTAAATTGTATTATAAAGCAGTAATCAATACTACTTTGTACTGACTAAGAAACAGAATAGTGGATCAGTGGAATAGGTTAGGTATGCAAGGCACAATCATCAATGACTATAGTAATCTACTATTTGATGAACCCAAAGACCCCAGCTTCTGGGATAAGAACTCACTATTTGACAAAAACTGCTGGGAAAACTGGAAAAGAGTATGGCAGAAACTAGACATAGACTAAAATCTCACACCATAGACCAAAATAGTCAAAATGGTTTCATGATTTAGATATAAAGGCTGATACTATAAGCAAACTGGGAGAGCAAGGAATAGTTTACTTGTGAGATTTATGGAGAACAGAAGAATTTATGACCAAACAAGAGATAGAGAACATAATGAAATGCAAAATGGATAATTTTGATTACATTAAATTGTGAAGTTTTTGCACAAACAAAGCCAATGCAACCAACATCAGAAGGAAAGTAGAAAATTGGGAAAGAATTTTTGCAACCGATGTCTCTGATAAGGGCCTCATTTCTAAATATATAGAGAATTAAGCCAAATTTATAAGAATACAAGTCATTCCTCAATTGATAAATGGTCAAAGGATATGAACAGGCAGTTCTCAGATGAAAAAATGCTCTAAATCACTATTGATTAGAAAAATGCAAATCAAAACAACTCTGAGGTGCTCCATTACACCTATCAGATTGACCAACGTGACAAAACAGGAAAATGATAAATGTTGGAAAAGATGTGGGAAAATTGGAACACTGTTGTTGGAGTTGCAAACTGACTGAACCATTCTGGGGAGCAATTTGATACTATGCCTAAAAGGCAACCAAACTTTGCATACTCTTTGATCCAGCAATACCACTATGATGTCTGTATCCCAAAGAGATTGTAAAAAAGTAGAAGGACCCACATGTACAAAAATATTTCCAGTAGCTCTTTTTGTGGTGGCAAGGAATTGGAAATTGAGGGGATGTCCATAAATTGGGGAATGGCTGAACAAGTTGTGGTATATGAATATAATGAAATACTAGTGTGGTATAAGAAATGATGAGCAGGCAGATTTCAGAAAAATCTGGAAAGACTTACATGATCTGATGCTGCATGAAGTCAGCAGAACCAGGAGAACATTGTACACAGTAGCAGCAACATTATGTGAAGACTGACTTTGATAGACTTAGTTCTCAGCAATACAATGATCTTAACACAATTCCAAAAGACTCATGATGGAAAATGCTATCCAAATCCAGAGAAAGAACTATGAAGTCTGAACACAGATTGAAGTGTAACTATTTTCACTTTTTTCTTTCTCATGATTTTTCCCTTTTGTTCTGATTCTTCTTTAATAACATGACTAATGTAGAAATATGTTTAATATGATTGTACATGTATAACATTGTGAAGGAGAAAAAGGGAGGGAGAAAGGAAAAAAATTGGAACCCAAAATCTTATAAAAGTGAATGTTGAAACTATCATTACGTGTAATAAAAAAATACTATTGGGTGGAAAATATTTCTAAAAAGAAATCTTTTTTGGTAAACTTTTGTTCCTCTTTTTCCATTCGGGCAATTCTTTTTTTTAAGGAGTTCTTCTCTTCCATGGATTTCTGTGCCTCTTTTAATATTTAGCCCAGTATCATTTTTAGGGTGTTATTTTCTTTAGTGTTTTTTGTACCCCCTTTTAACAAGCTGTTATCTGTTTTCACGATTTTCTTCATTTCTCTCAATTATTTTCCACATGTGTCTTCCATCTCTCTTATTGGTAAAATCCTTTTTGAGCTTTTCCAGGAATCCTTTTTGGTCCTGACACCACCTCAAGTTTTTCTTTGAGCCTTTTGATTTAATTGTTTTCGATTTTGGTGTTTTCTAAGTTTCTGTTTTGATCTTCCCTGTCATAGTAACTTTCTTTCAGTTCATTTCTGTTTTGTTTCCTTTTTGTTTGCTCATTTTCTAGTGTATTTATTGACTTTTAACTTTGTGTTAAAGTTGGGCTCTGCTGCTGGCATGGAAGGGGCATTGTCCCTAGTTTCATGGGGTTTGGTTTTTTTGAGCTATTTTTTCAAACCTTGCTCTAGAGGTCTAAATTTTTTCAGTTCTTCAGAGGTGGTATGATCTAAGGAGCCTTATTGTGATTGCTCTCCTGTCTCATATATTTATAGCAACCACTGAAGCCTTCTTTCAGTCAAAGTATCAAGGTTTATTTGTGATGTCAATAGCAGAGACATCCTAAGTGATTCTAAGTGAATCTGCTCCTTAATGGGGGTGAGATTCATATTTTTATACAAAAAAAAAAGACAATGAAGATTTGGATGGGATTAAAGAGTGGCAAATAGCCTGGGGGTCCCAAGTGCAAACTGTGAAAGGAATTAAATGGTCTGGGCTAGGATGGGCCAGATGCCTCAAGCAAAACACTGGGGACTAGGCTACTGAGATATATGGGAAAATTCAGGGACTGGGTTGCTTTCAAAGACATGGTCTTTTCCTTTTAGGGTCTAGGTCTCATTACCCCATTAAAAATGGCATTGCTGTTGCTGTAGGCAATGTTCTCCTGTTCCTGCTCACTTCATTTTGCATCATTTTGTGTAAGTCTATCCAGGTTTATCTGAAAACATCCTGTTCATCATTTCTTATAGCACAATAGTATCTCATCACTATCATATATCACAAGTTGTTCAACCATTACCCCATTGATGGACATCCCTCAATTGCCAGTGCTTTGCCACCACAAAAAGAGCTGCTATAAATATTTTTGTACATTGTCTTTTGTCCTTTGTCTTTTCTTTTTTATATCTCTTTGGGATACAAACCTAGTAGTGGTATTGTTGGGGCAAAGGGTATGCACAGATTTTTGTGCCTCTTTTAATATTTAGCCTAGACTCATTTTTAAGGTGTTATTTTCTTTAATGTTTTTTTTTTGTACCTCTTTTAACAAGCTGTTATCTTTTTTCACGATTTTCTTAATTTCTCTCAATTATTTTCCACATTTATCCTCTACCTCTCTTATTTGATTTGTAAAATCCAGAAGGAAAAGATTGGAAGAGAATTCCCACTCATGACAACAACAAATTACATTAGACATCTAGGAATTAACACACACATTTGTGTATAAATAAAACTACAAAATAATTTTTACTAAAATAAAATACCTAAGTATTTAAAACAATAATCAATATCAACCAATTAACATACATTTTAAAGTGCTTATCAGCACCTTGCTGCAAAGAAAGGCAAAAACAGTCCCTGATCCTAAGGAGCTCATCTTCTAGTGGGAGAGACAATGTGAAACTAACTATTCATGCACAGGATAATGAGAGTATAAATGGTTATTTTGTACTCCATGCTCATAGGAAAGAAGGGCACTAGGAAAGGTATATAGCAGAAGGTGGTATTTGATCTAAATATTGAAGGAACTCAGGGAAGCTAAGAGTCAGGAATAAGGACAAAGAGTGTTCTATGCATGGGGAACAGCTAGTACCATGCAAAGTTGGGATATGTAGTGTCGTATGTAAGGAATAGTAAAAAAGCCAGCATAGCTGCATTCTATTATTTCTCAAGTAGGATAGCCCCAAGAGGAAGGATAGATATAAGATGATAGCTAGCAGGCATGGTTGAATCAATTGAGAGTTGATATTTTTTAATGGATAGAGGATACATAGGTCTATTTCAGAAGAAAGTAAAAAAAAAAAAGAATCCCTGCTCTCAAGGAGCTCACAGTCTAAAGGGAGAGATGACAAGCAAATGTACAAACAAACTATACACAAGACAAATTGGAGATAATCAATTGAAGAAAGGCACTGATAGTAAGAGAGACTGAGAAAAGTTTGCTGTAGAAAGGGAGTTTTAGGTATGACTTGAAGGGGATCAGAGAAACTTTGGAGATATATGACATACATTACTAAGATTTAATTGAAGTTATATATTTGTTAATTTATATATCATCTCTAATCTATATGTATTTATGTATAATTATATGTGTATCCTATGTACATACATATATGTATATAAGAATAACAACATATATATTTATGTATATATGCATTGTATTTATGTCTTATATATGTATAGGTATGTATATATTGAGGCAACTAGGTGGCACAATGGAATGACTGCCAGGTCTGAAGTCAGGAAGCCTCATCTTCCTGAGTTCAAATCAGGCCTCCAACACTTACTAGCTGTGTGACATTGAACAAGTCACTTAACCCTGTTTGCCTCAATTTTCTCATCTGTAAAATGACAAACCACTCCAGTATTTTTGCCAAGAAAACCCCAAATGGAGTCACAAAGAGTCAGACATGACTGAAATGAATGAACAACATCAAATATCTATATATGTATACATTAATAAATATATTATTCATATATACATGTACATTTATATATCTCCACTGTGTATATGTGTGTCTGTATGAGAAAGAGAAAGAGAGACTTACTTTGCTAAAGACGTACTAAAAAGTCTCAGCATGGCATTCAGAAGACCTTAACTTCTAAATGGCTGTGCCAGATGCATAAGCTTAGCAAGATTCTACCACATGAGAAAGGCCGTGAGCATAAGGCTCAATGGACTCAGTTACCATCATGCACAAATAAGCAAGGTTAAATAAGGACAGAGGAACTTGTCCTCAGAGAGCCAGACACCAATCAACATGGATGTGATACACTGCATAGAATCTCAAGCTTTAAAAAAAAAGTTTTGGGGAATTCTTTTTCCCATTTTTTATTCTTTTTACAAGGGATGTGTCTCTGGGAGGGGAGTGAAGTGGGGGAAGGATACATTGGGAAATGTAGGTAATATAACAACCAAAGATAACAGTAAAAACATTAAAAAAAATTTCAAAAACAAATTAATATTCTTTAAATCTATTTGATGTAAGCAGAGTTGATGATTGCAGGATGGCCTTTCCTGATCCCTGAAGCTACAAGTAACCATGCCTGGAATTTAGTTTGCCAATTTTTTTAAAATCCTATTGGTATAGATGTTGTCTAGCAGTGACTACATTTTTATTTTTCTTACCCTGTGTCCAGCACAGTCTTGACACATTGCAGGGGCTAAACAAATGTTTATTGATTGATTAAATGGTTTTACCCCAGCGTTTCAGATTTCAGGTGTAGGGCATAGTGAAAAAGGGTCTGGGATAGACAGTATGAAGTAATAAGCTAGAATCTCTCAGGACCAAAACAGGAATGGAGGTAGGGATTCTGTTGAGGGGATAGATTTTATTCAGAGGCAATGGGTACAACTCTGAGATCCCTGTCTTCTACTGTTTCCTACTCCAAATGTTAATAAAAGAAGAAAGTGGGGATGCCCCCAAGAGAACCCAAAATTAACTACTCTGTGTTGGCTAGAGAATGGACAGTGCATTAGGTTCCTCAGTGTGGGACTCCATCCTGGGGACTTTCCCTTCTGTCCCACATGGGAAAGATCTGGAGGAGACATAGATGGTCTGGCAATTACTCAACATTTTTCTAATGAATCTTTGGGGGAGTATTTTCCCAGAGACTGTCAAAATGCCAGTTGAGAAGGTGAAAGCTCTGATCTGTTTGAGGGGGGAGGGCAGAGTGGAGGAAAGGCCCTTTGGACCCAGACACCTGCTCCTCATTTCACTCTAGCTCAGTGTGGGGCTCTATTGCCCCACATTTATGCTTCTAAATGCCAAGACCAAGGACAAAGGCTTTTTCTTCTAAGTCGCTTGTTCAATCCAGGGATCTACAGCCTGTAGAATGTGTTTTATCTCCTCCTTGAGTCAAAGGAGGTCCCTTATATGCCCCCAACCAGCCCTTGAATTCCTATCATCTGGAGAAGAGGAGAGGTGGCAGAAGAAATTGTTCAATCAGTGATGGTTTCTCAGCATTTGAAATCAACACAGAACAGTTGGAGGTAATGAATAATAAATATCTATCTTGCTGTCTGTCTCTCAGCTACACATTTTGGGGTGGTTTCCAGCCAGTGATTTAAGTGGCATAGGGATTTCCCAGAAAAAAGACTCCCATGGTGAATTTAGGTTTGTAATCGTTCTGAAAGTTATCATTGTAGTTGCTTGGGGGACTACCATAATGCCTCTGTTAAACAATTAGACTAAAAAAACAGTGCGCGGCAAGTATATAAAGTATATAAAGAAGATGTAAAGAAGTTCAATATTACTGATTGTATACATGATGAGCTTCAAAGATTATGTAGGAATTAAATGGGCAAAAAGGAGTTAGTATCAGAAACAATCTGAGCAAAGGTATAATAGGAGCAAAGTACAGAATCTACAGAAGGATGACCAGTAGTTCAGTTTAATATAATAATTATAATAATAATAATAATATCTAGCATTTATAAAGCACTTTAAGGTTTGCAAAGCACTTTAAAATATTATCTAATTTTATCTTGGGAGATAGGTACTATTCTTATTTTCTTTTCATAGATGAGGAAACTGAAGCAGACAAAGGTTAAGTGATTTGCCCAAGATCACCAAGAAAGTAAATGACTCAGGAAAGATTTGAACTCAGGTCTTCTCTGACTGCAAATCCAGCAATCTATCCCCTGTATCATCTAGCTGCCTATTAAGTCAAATACATTGTGGAGAATAGCATGAGTTAAAGCTAGAGATAAAATACTGCAGAATATTGTGATGGGTCTTGTTAAACTAAGGAATACGAACTTGATCACTTTGATATTATAGAATCATTGTTGGATGTTTCAGTGTAGGAATATGGTAATGAAAGGTAGGTGAAAGGGTAGAAAAAGTAGAAAGAGAAAGACCAATGAGGAGGCTGGCAAGAGAATGGTAATATAGACCTGTACTCAGCTAGAGACAGTGGAAATTGGGAAGGAGACACAGATGCTAGAGGTGTTAAAAGTGGAATGGATGGTACCACTTGTCAGATTGGTCATGAGATGAAAGTGAAGAGAAAGTGCAAAAAGTTAAGGAAAATTCCCAAAGTTTGAACATAGGAGACCAGGTGAATGGTGCTGCCAACTGAAAAAAGTAATGTCAGATGTCGGTTTTGAGGAACTGACAATAATATTGTCTTTGTACATATTGAGGCTGAGATGGCAGTTGGAATCCAGATGGAGCTGTCCTGTTAGTTTGGAAATGTAAGTCAGGAGTGCAGGAAAGTAGTCAGGACTAGAAACAGAGATATAAGAATGAAATGCAAAATAGATTAAGCTATGGGAGAGAATGAAATTGCCGTGTGAGAGAGATCTCCTTATTGTTATATATTCCATTAACTCTCAGTTGAGCAACTTAACTGTGGAATAACCAGCATATCTCTCCCTGATTCAGGCACACTAGAGTTTGAGAGAAGGTTCTAGTCTGAAAAATGTCAGAGCCAGGATTCCCTGAAAGCCAGTTCCCCTGACTCCTACTCCACCATATATTTCTTTAGCAGACAAGGCCATAGAAAATAAGCACTAAATATGTGTTATAAACACTAGATGCTCAGAGCTCAGAGACGGGGTTCATAAGTAAGGTTTCTTGGAGAAGACAGAATAGGATCTGGACTTTGAAGGATAGCTATAGTTTGGACAGGCAGAGAGGAGGAGAAAAGCACTGCAAGCTGAGGAAATAGCCCAAGCAAAAGCTTGGAGGTAGAATTAAGTGTTGTGAAGAGTTTTGAACTTGGCTTCAGAGGAGACCTTGGTGCAATTCCTTCCACTGATGGTTACTATTTGTGCAACCATGCACATTTGTGCAACTTCATTTTGTTTGGTCTCAGTTCCCTTCATCTGTAAAATGGAAACAATAATTCTCAAGGTATCTATGCCCATAGGGTTATTGTGAGGATCAGGGGAAGTAATGCTTACAAGGTGCTTTGCAAAACTTTTCTTTTTTGTTCAGACCTGTGATTTCATCCATGTAGGGAACTCTGGGTAAGAGACTCCCTCTACCACCGCAGATGAGCAAATATTCACCATCTAGTCTTAGAGTGTTAACAGGGGCATTTGGAAGGTCAAAGAATTGGTTCCAAGTCACATGGCCAGAGGTAGGATTAAAACCTAAAGTTAGTTTTCTTAACTAAGACAAGGTATAACCAAGACAGGCTCTCTGCCCTATCTATGATGCTATTTCTCTTTGCAAACTCCAAAATATTCAAGCACACACATGAACCCACTGTACTCACACAAAAATCTGTGATGAGACTGGATTCCAAAATGATACATCTATTAGTAATTTAACTAATGATTTATAAATAAGATCTCAATATCAATAGCACTCTTCTCCCAGGGTACTTTTGTAAAATATATGAAATAATGCAATGATTGTGAAGTACTTAGCACAGTGCCCTACACTTAATGAGAACTATATAAACGTTAGTTATTCTCATTCTGGGTCTTATTCTTTGTTATAATCATTATTCTTATTAAGAAAGGGATGTGGGGCATAGTGAATCATAGTCTGGCATTATAGTTAGAAGGTACTGGATTCAAATCATGCCTATGAAACATATTAGCTGCGCCACCCTAGACAAATTGTTTAACCTGAGAGTGCCTCTTTCTCCAAGAAAATAAAATCCAGAAGAGGCACAACTAAACTGTATCCTAATTGGATGTTTTATTTTTTAATTTTTCTTCACTTATCCTTATTTTAAATTTTTCTAATTAATTAAGGGGCATTTGATTGCCACTGGAGTTTCCCCTCTTCAAAAAAGAGTACTGGGGAGAAAAGGACTCAAGTAAAGGAAGCAAACATTTATTAAGCATGTACTATACTCTAGACACTGCCAAGTGATTTTAAAATATTATGTAATTTGCTCATCATAATAACACTAAAATTGCTTCTAAAAATATCCCCATTTTATAATTGAGGAAAATGAAACAGGCATAAGTTAAGTGACATGCTAAGGGTCACACAGATAATGTGTCAGGTCTTCCTGACTCCGGACTCAGTGGTCTATCCATTGTGTCATCAAGCTTTTTGGGAGGGCTTTGGCTTTACTCTGCATCAACCCTCTCCCAATCCCAGCAATAATACTTACTCAATACTGACAAAAAGAAGCAGCCCTGGTCTCTTCCTTTGTATGATAATAATAAAATTACTTATGTTCTTATAGTATTCTCTCTTGTTGACCTCTGAGATCAAATTAAAGGATTTATACAAAAACAGCACTGACCTACAGACCACTAGGGAAAAGTCTGTTGATCCATGGACCTCAATACCATTCCTTGCAGTGGAGTCTAGGTACTTCATTTAAAGAATTAGAGAAAGATAGGAGCGTAGGTAGTGAACTTAGTCTACTTTTTTTAGGAAGTTCGCAATTAAAGGGAATAGAAATAAAGGACATTGGATTGAGGGAGGTAGCAGCTAAGAGATATTTTTTAAGGGTAAGGGAATTCTGAGCATATGTATAGGCATTGGGAAAACAGTATTTGGAGAGAAAGTGAAGATGAAAAGGAGAGAGGAATGATCAACGAAATGAGCTCCCAAAGGAGCTATGAGGAGATGTAATCAAAGACGTGAAGGCACCAATGGATTTTCTGTGGAAACCAGTATCCTGATTCTTAGTTTAGCTCTTTCCACTCCACTCTGTAATATATGTAATGAATGTTCCTTTATTTTCTTAGGTCTTTTGTTTTGTGACCCCTTAACAAGTCAATGAAATGGGACATGGAAATCAGACCGGTACCTCTGAGTTTTTCCTCCAGGGGATCTCCCAGTGGCCAGAACACCAACACCTCTTCTTTGGATTGTTTCTGTGCATGTACCTGATCACCATGGCAGGGAATGTGCTCATCTTCCTTGCCATCATCTCTGAAGCTCGCCTCCACACCCCTATGTATTTCTTCCTGGCCACTCTCTCCTTTGCTGACATTGGTCTGTCCTCCAGTATAGTCTTGAAGATGCTGCATAACCTGCATACACAGCTTCACACCATCTCCTATACAGGGTGCCTGACACAGCTGTATTTCTTTCTTTCATTTGGGGACATGGACAGCTTTCTGCTTGCTGTGATGGCATATGATCGTTACATGGCCATTTGTCACCCCCTCCATTATACCACAGCCATGAGCCCCCAGCTCTGTGTTCTTCTGGTGAGTGTGTGCTGGGTGATCACTAATCTCCATGCTCTATTACACACTTTGCTCATGGCAAAACTCTCTTTCTGTGTGGTAGGGGAAATATCCCACTTTTTTTGTGATATCAGTCCCCTGTTGAAAGTTTCTTGCTCCTCCACCCATCTAAATGAATTAATGGTTTTTGTTGTAGGTGGCCCAGTTATGACAGTTCCCTTCCTATGCACACTGGTCTCTTATATCTGCATTGTCTTTGCCATCCTCAGGATGCCATCCTCAGGGGGTGGCAGGAGAAAAGCCTTCTCTACTTGTGGCTCTCACCTCTCTGTGGTCTGCATGTTTTATGGTACAATTTTCAGTGTGTATCTCTGCCCTTCATCTACTTTACCCACAAAAGACATTGTGGCCTCTGTGGTATACACAGTGGTAACTCCAATGCTCAACCCTTTCATCTATAGCTTGAGAAACCAGGACATGAAGGTGGCCCTGGGCAGTCTCCTCAGAGGCAAGATATTTGCCTCTCAGTTACATTGACCCTTTGGCCTTCTATGCTGAGCCTTCTCTTAATTTCTTCTTTTCAACTTTGAACTGAAAAGGAAATCAGCTATTTTTTTTTTATTACTTTGATTTATTTTTTGTTTGATTATAGAGTTAAGGATTCTTTAGGAAAAGCTAACCCTAACAGCTAAGCTTAGACTAATATAGATAGTCTCTTAAGTCTCAGTTACCTATAGATTTAGTGAATAGATAGATGGAGAAGGCTTTATCATTTGTTAGCAGATAATTTAGAGTAAGACATAATAAAATTATTATAGGATTACTCTTTTAAAAAACCAGATTTCCTTTTCTGGCAGAAAGTAGGGGTTGACCAAAGGCTAAGTTCCCCTTTCTGGCACCTGGAGAGAAGTTAGCCAGAGGTTAAGTTCCTTTTTCCACTCTTAGTAGACAAGCTCCTTTTTTTCTGGAGCTAAAGTCTAAGTTGTGTAATGAACTCTGCTAAGGAAGACTAATTAGTCTAATTAATCTAAGACTAATAAGGAAGAGTACTAACTGCAGACCGCAAGTTCCTCTTTCCCAGTACACTTTCTGGTTACAAAAGGCTCACCTGCAAAATAGGATTAAGAAAGTCTGGGAGAAGCTAACTAGTAAGGTGACCTGCCTTTTCCAATTGAATTATGTTCAAAACAAGTTTCTGTTATTTTTTTATTCTTTTTTTGTGTCATAAAAATTAGCTCTGTAAATCACTCCTTATCTCTGACTGCTGAGGAGTCAGGTGATTTGGTCTGATATGCAAATGTTGGCTTTGCAAATTAAATCATAGATATCTCAGTAACTGTCCTCAGTTTCCATTTTGTTTCAGATAATCAATTTTGATAGAACTTGGTCTGTTTTGAAAAATATTCCTTAATGGGTGAAAGAAAACCTGGAGACAAGTCTCTAACAAAATGTCCCAAGATGTTTTCTTTAGCACTGTACTATTCAACCTTTTTAACAGAGACTTTAATTGTCATAGAGGCCATGTTGGTCAAACTTGTAGATGGCATGATAATAGGAGGAATCCTGGAGGTGACAACTGACATCCTAAAATAAGTCAACAGGTTAGAATTAAAGACTTCCTCCCTGAAGCACAGAATCAATGAACTAGAAAGGACATTTGAGTACTTAGAACCTAAACTATACCTGACCAAGAATCCTCTCCACAACACTCCCAACTTCAACCTGACATCAAATATAAATTAGCTTCTTTGGAACTTCTACTTGTCTCTTTGTTGGGATCAAGAGGAGCAGGTTTAACTCCTCTGTCATAGAACAACCTTTCAATTCTTCAAGAGACTACTATGATGCCCCTCTCATCCTTCTAAATCTTCTCTTCTAAAATCATTCCAAATAGCTCCTTTAACTAGTCCATATATGACACATTATCCAGTCATCTCACCCATCCTGTTCATTGTCTTCTGCACATTCACCAACATGTCCCATTTCTTTTCTCCTTAAAATATGGTGACTGGAGTAGAAGACAATATTCCAGCTGTGGTGTCATTGGTTCAGAGCACAACTAATACCTCTCTTGTTGTGAGTCTCTTCCCTTTCAATGTAGTCCAAGATATCGTTAGCTTTTTGGCTTCAAATTGACTTATATTGAATTTTCAATACAATTAAAATCCTTGAGTTCTTTTTCACAAGAAAGACTATATTTAATAGAGGGAAATGAAAAGCCTATCTCTTTCATTAAAGAAAATCAATAGCATCAGTTCATATAAACCTTTTCATATCCTTTTGAGGTAATCAATTTCCCTATTTCTTTTTGGTGAGGCAATTGGGGATAAGTGACTTGCCCAGGGTCACACAGCTAGTAAGGGTTATGTGTCTGAGGCCATATTTGAACTCAGATCCTCCTGAATCCAGGGCCAGAGCTCCATCCACTGTGCCACCTAGCTGCCCTAATTTCCCTATTTCTTATAGCACAGTAGTACTCCATTATATTCATTTATCACAAATGATTCCTCAATATTTCCCCTTAGTTTCTGTTTTTTTCCATTACAAAAGTAAGAATGAAGTAAGCAGAACTAGAAGAAAAATTGGTACTCATATCAATATTATAACAATAAGCAATTTTGAAGACTTTTGTGAATGAATGCTGAATAAAAGAGAAGAATCAGGAGAACAATTTATGCAATAATAATAACACTATAAAAACAAAAACCCTCAAAATCTGTAAGAACTATGATCAATATTACAATGACCATTCATCATTTCAGAGGGCTGAGTATAATGATGAAACATGCTATCAGTTACAGAGAGGTGACAGATTAATGGTGTAGAGTGGGACAAATATTTTTGTATACCAAAGGAATCTTTTGCTTGACTATTCATGTTTGTATTAATAACTTTGCTTTCCTTTTTCCCCATTGCAGTAGGGTTGAGAAGGAAAGAAAATAGATTTCTGTTAATTTTTTTTTTTTTAAATAGAGGGGTGGAGAGGTGCTCCAGTTATGAAATGTTGCATGTACTTTCAGTTGATGTTGCTATATTATTAATTTTAATTATTTGTTTTACTTGGCTACAAAAGACTTCTAAAGAAATAGGAATCATTTGGAAATATTTGTAATATAAAAAGCAAACATACTTACAAAACTTAAAAAAGAATAGTTAAAAATACAGGGCATAAGTACGCAACAAAGGATTTATGCCTAGACATAAATTCATTTGAAAAATACCAGATAGAGTTAGGGAATTGTAAACACTGTCAAGAAAACCAATTCTATCTTTGGCTTCATTATTAGAAGTAATGTTTTCATAACACTTTGCCTTGGTGCATGATCAGTATCTAGTTCTGATAGGAAGGACGTCGAAAAGTTAGACTATATTTAGAGGAGAGAGAGAAGATTACTAAAGGCAAAAAAGTCATGGAAGATGAGAATCAGTGAAAAAATTGTGTAATCTATATGTTTAACATGTAGGAAAAAACCTTTCAGTCAATATGACACCTGTTCTATTGACTGAACGACTCATATGGCTCAGCCTTAGGCAGCACTTCTTAAATTGTGGATTGTAACCTCATGTGGGGTTGTGAAAAATATAGCAGTGAAAGATTTCTGAATGTGCTACAACCAAAAATTAATTAAAAATCAAACACATCATGAATCTGAGGTGTTTCCAGCAGGTGTTGCTGGAAGTTGCATTGTGCAACTTCACTGCAGCCTGGGTTCTGAACACAAAGACTGAGCATGCCCTCAGGCCACACACTGCCAAGGAATGCTGCTGAAAAAATTTAAGAAGCCCTGCCTTAGTGGACAAAACTCAATGTGATGAGCAGAAGTTGCAGAGAGGCAGGTTTTAGCTAGAGAAACTTTCTAAAAATTAAATCTGCCAAAAGTAGGATAATGCTGCCTCATAAGGTAGTAAGTTCTCTACACTGGAGGTCTTAAAGCAGAGACCAAATGCCATTTGTTGGGAATATTGTAGAAGGAGCTGGTAATCAAGTATAGGTTAAATTAGTAAGGAAACTACAAAGGAACTCTGAAGTGCCTCCTGCACTTCCTACACTTTGAAGTATAAAATTAGTTTTTATAGTTCTAAATAATAAAATTAATGATTTTTTTTAGCTGAGAACAATGGTCAGTTTACACCTTCATTTTCCAGATGAGGAAACAACCCCAGAGATTTATGTGATTTAAAAAGGATAAGAAGCAGTGTGAGGGTTGCTACCAATATCCTACTTTGTTTTTAGAAGGATCAATGTTTTCCTTAAATTACATCTTTTGAACTTAAGTTCAGAGGGAAGGGGCTGGGGTAGTGGTCATGGTAAAGAGATTAATTCTAGCATCATTATATCCAATGAACAAGATCATGTTCTTCCATTTGATATTTAATTGACTTGTATCTTTCCCTTCTAAGTCTTCTAAACTGAGGAATCATAATCTTTTAAGATTGTCTTCATAGAAAAGCAACTCATTTTGTAGGGCCCTGAAGGAGTGAAAAGCAAAGGGAATTAGTGACTCTGGAAGTAGGAGCTTTGGGGTTCCATTCAGTTACACATCAGTGAGGTACAAGGTTTTTCCTACTGAGGGATTTTGCTAAGATGAATTTTCTCTGCTAAGCATTGGGGCCCCATGACCTCAGCTTCTGATAATAATGTAGGTTCCCAGGATTAATGTTAAGTAATAACATTAATCAATCATTTTTTTCATTTACATGTCTATTAATTTATCAGTGTTCTTGGAACTTAAAGAAGGGAAAAGGAATCAAGTTCAATGAAGAAACAGGCCAATTTCCAACAGGAAAAGTTTTTCCAAATAATGACATTTGATAATGCCAGACCCTAAGAACCTCAATGCCATTGGCAAATCTTTTGTCTTCTTTTCCCAGCCATATTTTGATAAGCTGGAGAGTTCATTCTGTCTTTACACAAAACTTCAGCACCATTGCAATAAGTAGAAAGTAGTTAAACTTTCAGTTTTCAAAACAAATTTTTATTTTCCCTATTATTTTAGGGAGTTTTGAAAATTTTCTTTGGAATAAGAAGAGGCCTTTAGTAGTTGAGGTGGTTCCTCTACTAATTATAACAATTCTTAGAGGCAGTGAAGTGGATAGAATGCTGGGCTTGGAGCTGGGGACACCTGAGTTGAATCTGACTCCAGACCCTCCTAAGCTAGGTAAGTCAATTAATTTCAGTCTACCTCAACTTGCTCATCTATAAAATAGGAATAATGGCCCTGACTTCCCAGGGTTGTTGTGAAGAAAAAATGAAATAATATTTGTAAAGCACTTTGTAAACCTTAAAGTACTGTGTAAATGCTAGCTATATATGGTTCACTGAAGGCATTATTAAATTTTTGGCTTTAGTATCAAGTCTGAAAAACAGAAAGCATGGAAGATCAGTCATCCCTAGGGTCTTTGTGGCACAATCATATGTTATCAGATGTTACACCTCAGTGAGGATAATCAAGTAATAGGAAAGTTTCAACAATGAACTGTGTTATATGAGAACCATAAAGTAATAGATCACGTGTAGACTAGGGAAAAGAAGATACGTGCAGAACATTATTTCTATCTTCAGAGAGTAGCCAAAGGATTGCATATGATGGAGGGCCCATAAATACTTTCTGTTTTTGCAGAAAGAAGAACTAGGTCCAATAATTAAAAGAGATATATGCTGATTTAGTTTGAAGATCACTGGAACTTTTAGAACTGTCCCAGCAGTGGAATGGACTACCTGGAGATGTGCTGCTCTCCCCATCATTTGAAGTGTTCAAGATGTTATTTGGCCATTTATTAGACATGGAGCAAATTGTAGTTCCGAATGGGAGCTTGGACTAGATGCTCTGTAAAGTAACTTTTTAATAATAGTAAATTAATATATTTGTGAAATTTAATTGAATTGAGTCTGTGATTCCACAATCTATGATTATAGCTTACTATCCTCTCGGGCTGAGAGGGGATGAAACATAGGAAAGGGAGAGCATGGAAGAAACAGACCCAGCATGTTTTGGTGGGGACCACATGGATATGTGATGCCAGAGAGAGTTGATGCAGGACTATGAATCTTCTGTGCAGTCACCAAATGGAGATGTAAGAAGCTTTGACTACTTCCATTATGAACCTTGGGGTTGTGCCATAAATGGATGAACATTTAAGAGTCCCTGAAGAAAAATAATGAGTAAAGGTACAAGAAGACTCTAGACTATTTGCTTTCAATAGCAAGAACCTAAGAAAATCAGTCAGTGTCTCAGACCTTGGGACATAGGGTGAGGGTGGGGAAGATGGTTCCTAGAAATAACCCATTCTTTAGTAGCCTCTTCTCTTCATGCCCATCCTTACTATATGTAGGTTATGGCTGTTCCATCAACAAACAAATAAAAGATAAAATTTTCATAGTAATTTTCCTTCTCTGAGAGTTAACATTTAAGATTCTTATTCTTTTATCTCAAACCCTGGGAGAACATAATTCACATGACTGCCTCCTTTCCTTCACTTATGTTCTTCCCTCAGCCTTGAATGCCCTCATCTGCCCCCGCTTAGCTTCTTTAAATATTAGCCAGTCTTCAAAGTCCAGAATAAGGCCCACCTCCTCCAAGAGCCCCCTCTGAGTTTTGTGGCTTCTAGGAATCTCTCTCCCTGTTTTGAACATCTAGAGCATCTGTGAGTCATCACTTACTCCTATACTGTGAAACACCCACTTTCCTTTGGAATTGGCTTCTACTCTGGACTAACCAAAGTCATGGAGCAGAGTCAGAGGTTTTCTCCTTTAGCCCCAAGAAGATCCAAGTCTCGTACTAGCCTGGTGCATCTTCCAATTCTGATAGGAAATCTATCCTACCCTATCCTATCCTACCCTAAATAACCAGGCTCTATCACTCCAGGGAATGCCAAACCCTTTTGATAGGTTCTCAATTCATTTCCATGAGATTCTGCCCATGTTATAACCCCAGGAATCAAAGAGCTCTTCAGTCTCCAATATTTGATCCCTACAGATTAAACTGCAGTACATAATATGTCTTCAGAACACATTTTTACCATTTTGTCACTTTGTATGCCAGACCACTACTAAATTATATCTGTCTCAGAATTGGATAAATCTTTACTTCATACGCTCCCTCTTTCTTTTCCTAACAGATTTGAGCAGCCTAGCATTTGTCTTCATGGACCTGAGCTTGCAAGGTCAAGTAATGTAAGATGTGGACAGAGAATTCCAAATACAGCTGAATGGGGACCATTCCTTTGAGACAACTTGACTTTTCTGTTATTCATTTGACAATGACAATTATCACCAACAATACACATTTTATAGCACCTTACTATTTACAAAATGTTTTTCTCAAGAGTTTTGTTAGTTTTTTAACTGAATCTATAATTTAATTATTGTAGACAGCTCCATTAGAGAAACTCTTTCATTCAATGAAAATCAACATCTCTCTGCAACCTCCTTAGAAAGTTGCCTGTGGAACTGAAAGGTTAAGTAATTTGCCCACATAGTCAGTATACTACACTGGTGAATTAAGATAGGTCCTTCCTGCTCCATGCCAGCTCCATATACATTACACCAGTGGTATAAAACTCAAATAAAAAAAGATCCCTGTTGGCCTCATATAGACTTAGAAAACCATACATTAACATAATTAGTGTTGAATTGCATTTTTTTTATTTTGTTAAATATTTTTCAATTAAATTTCAACTAGAGATTTTTGTGGGTCCACCTGTTGTCACATTAGACACCTCTGCACTACCTCATCCTACCTGTCTAAATTACATGGATAAATTAGAATTACTTGTGAGATAATTCAATAGTGGAAAAGTCCATCCTCAGGATCTGTCTGAGAAAATCTGAAAAAAAAAAAAAAGAAACAGAAAGGCACAAGAAGGCAAACAGGACTTGGGGTCCCAGGGGAAAAAAGAAATTCTTTCCCCTCCAACTTTTGCTATGCTTTGGTCTGAAATTCTAAGAGAGAAAAAGCTTGAGGGAAAATAGATAGGAAGAAAATAATGAGTAGTTTCACAGCATCTCATATATTAACCACAGAAGGGGAGGCTTTGCTGATGAGAGTCATTCCTCTTAAGCTTCAACCAACCAGTTATCAAGAAGATGCCTGAGTCTCTGAAGTTCAATCATCAAAACAGTTGTGCACAAATCTACCTTCCTGGGGGGTGCCCTTCAGATGACTGTATTTAGGGATCAGTCTCATCAAACTGATAGGGGTTGAGGGGAGGAAAGCATCAATTGACTTTGCATCTCATCTGATCACTATCTTACATAAATTTTTTTTTTAAATCACTGCTTTTATGTCAAGATTAGAGCATCACATAGTTATTTCTGCTCTATTCATTTCTATGGACATATTCCTGTTCATTAAGACAAGGCCACAGCACTAGAACTAGGTAAGATATAACAAGCTCAGGAAAAGGCAGGATTGTGTCAGCAGCATGGGGGCTCCAAGTAGATTCTGAGAAAATAAAGAAAACTAACCATACCCCATAGACTGATGAAGCCACCAGAAATAAGCAGAACTGCAAAATAGCAAGTTGTCCACTTCTCATTGGCCATAGAAAATTCAGCACTTCTATGTCATGTCTACTTAGTGGGGTGGAGTTCCATAAATACTAGGACAAGCATAGAACTAGTTGAGTTCCTGAGACCTCCTTTTACAATATTGTGATTAAACTACCTTTCCAGCCTTAGTTCAGAATATTCTCTTTTGTACTCCATTTGCCAGCCAAACTAGCCCATTTTATGTCTCAGGAATATGTTTTCTATAATATATATTCTGTCTTCCACTGATATGCCCAGGCTGTCCCACATGTCTGGAATGAACTCTGTCCTCACTTCTGGCTCTCAGAATTCATAGCTTTCTTCAAGATTCAATTCATGTGCCATTTCCCACAGAAAATTGTTTCTGATCCGTCTAGTTGTTTATGTTCTATCATTAAATTATATTGCATTCACTTGCTCATTATACACACACACACACACACACACATATATATGTATATACGTGTGTGTGTATACATATATATACACATATACACGTACACATATATGTGTAGATATGTATATATATATATATGTGTGTATATGTATATGTATATATGTGTATATATATATATATACATATATATGTGTATATATATATATATATATACATATATATGTGTATATATATATATGTATATATATATACATATATATGTGTATATATATATATATATATATATATATATACATACAGGTCCTATACATGTACCTCACCAATGAAAGCTGTGTATAGTGGGTGAAAGATGAAATGATTGAGGAAACAAAGGTTTAAGCTTCTGAGCATATCAATTTATTAAGCAATGCATGCAAATTGCATGATAAATGAAAAACAGACCTTCTCAGCTTAGGGCTAGACCCCAAATACAGGGGAGACAGATTTTTATACATTAAAAACAATTAGTCAAATAGGACCAATTAATTTAAAGAAAACAATTAACCAGTATACGATAGGTAACCTGATTTCTAGTTGGAGGAAAGATTAGGGTCTTTCCAAGTTGGGAGGGGAGAGCAAATGGGTGCAATTCCCTGAAAGAAAAAAAGAGATGTTCTACTCTCCCCAAGTCTCTATATTCAATCAAAGGAACATGGGAACAGTAACTGATTGATCCATATGGGGCCAGTTTTCAGATAAGACATATTGGTTGCTTGAGGTACATAATTGTGAGCAAACTCCTTGCATCAATATTTGAATCTGACTGGGTTTCCGGTCAGCATAAACTAGGTCCTTAGTTAAGCATCTCTAAGCAATAGGTAGAAGTGGTCCAGCTTCCCAGCCATGCATAGCTAGGTTCAAACAATGCAACAAAGTCTTCTTACAATTCCCAAAAATTAGTATTCTCACAATACAGAAATTGAACTAAACCCATAATTAGATAGAAATGGAACTAAACTAGCTCCACAGTTGTCACAAGATGGAGTCAATTTCCCTACTACCTGCTGTTACAATCTCTTCAATTCTCTCAGAAGAAATTTTTTGATTTCATCTTTTTATCCTCAGCATCTAGCACAGGGCTTTTCATATAGTAGGCATCTAATAAATCCTTGTTAAACTGGACTGAATTAAAATATGAACCCTGCTTGTATATAGAAAGATAATCTGGTAAATTCAATTTTGCTTTAACATTTGGACCTTATTTGTCTTCTGTTTCAATTGACTAGAATTATTTACAGATAAAATTTTGGTAAAGTATGGACTTGGTGAATTTGAAGTTATCATGAAATTGGGAAATAGAAATTTTGATGTGATTCTGACTCTTAGGGTCTTGATTCTCACCACCTCTCCATGCAATAGATAGTGAAAATATAGCTCTAGTATTACATCACCAATTGCTTATTGGAAATTTTCAACTGGATGTTCTAAAGGTATGATCAACCAGCATGTGAAAAATTTAACTCATAATCTTTTATCCCAAATCCACTTCTCTTTCAAACTTTCCTGCTGTTGTCTAGAGTGCCACCCTTTTTATTTCCACCTAAGTTTGCATTTTCCATGTCATCTTTGACTTCTCATTTTCACTTACTCCACATATCTATTCAGTTGTTAAATCTTGTGCTTTCACAACCAAAGTTGTGATCCTGGAAAACTGGAGAAAATATGCCTTCGACAATAATAGAGATGTTAGGAAGAAGGGAAGACTTGAGAGAAAAGCCAATTAACTTTGACACGTTGAGTTTGATATGTCTGGTGGCTTCCATTTCTCAGTGTTCAACATGAAGTTGGTGGTATAAGATGGAAGTTGAAGAGTGTCAGAAATAATATTTAACAAAGAGGTGAACTCAGGCAATTCTCTAAGCAATGTATTATTTACTAAAAAGGGCATGTGACCTGATAATAATGGATGTGTCTAATGGCCCTGATTCTGGCCAAGATCCCAAATTGAGGGTGCAGTATATTTTTATTAGCATAAAACAACGAATAGAACAGAAATCATCTAATTGTCCAGCATCACAGAGATCAAAAATCATTATTGGTTGCATCAAAGAAAGCAGGCATAGCCCCCACATTTCATGAAGACTACCTCTCTATTTCTAAGGAATGCCTTTGTAAATTTGTATGTCCTAGATGCGTACTGAGGTCACCAATAAGGGCAGATTTACTGGTGACTAGGGAATTAGATAAGGCCACATTAATTGTTAAAGATGGGACAAGGTCAGGTTGTCCTATCTTCTCAGAAGTACCCCCACAAACCTTGCAGGAAATGTTGAGATGTTTTGTAATAGCATTGAGTCCAGAGTTGTTTTTTTTTTAAACTAGTAGCAATTGTGGGAAAGCTCAACTTTTGACATCTAACCAGAGAGAGGGAAAAACTGAACTTTAGCACAAAGAAGAGGTCTAGGCTTGTTTTATAACATAGAGAATATGGTAGAGAATAAAATCTCAGGGTAAAATCAAATATAAAATACAGGATCTAGAATTAACTCCCTGAAAATACAGGTCTGGGAAATCATCTGCATGTGGACAGTAGATGGAAAAGAGAAGAGGACCCAAGATAGAGCCTTGGCAACCTATGTTTTGTAGGTGTGACATGGGTTAAGAACCAGCAAAGGCAGGAGAAGAATTAGGAGAGAGTAGCGACATAAAAACCTCGAGAGGAGAGAGCATCTGGGAAGCAAGAATGATTCACGGTGTGAAACACTGCCAGGAGGTCAAGAAGAATGAAGACTGAGAAATTACCATTAGATTGGACAGTTATGAGATCAGTGGTAACTCTGGGATAGAACAGTTTCAGTTTAATGATGAGGCTAGATGCTATAGTGCAGAAGAAAATGAGAAGGAAAAAAGTGGAAACACTTTATGGAGGTAGATCTTTCAAGGAACTGAGCCACAAGTGGGAGGAGAGATACAAGATAATAACAAATAGATATTCTTGAACTAATTGAAGTTTTTATGCATGGAGGAGACACAAGTGTACTTGTAAGCAGCAGAAAAAGGGCCAAAAATAGAGAAATATTGAAGATGAGAGAATGGGGGTGACAGTGGGGGCAAACTTCTGGAGAAGACAGGAAGGGATAGGATAAACTCCAGTGGCTCTTTATCTCTAGGATCAAATCAAAATTTTCTGTTTGGCACTAAAAGACTTCCATAACCTTGCTCCCTCCTACATTTTAGTCTTTTTATACCTTATATGTTACCATATACTCTGTGATACAGTAACACTGACCTTCCTGTTTTTCTTCAAAAGGATAGTCCATCTTTCAGCTCCAGGCATTGTTGATGGTTAGAATGCTTAGAATGCTTTCCCTCTTCGTTGTCACCTTCTGGATAACCTGATTTCTTTCAAATACCTGATAAAATTCTACTTTCTATAGCACAGATATCAAACATGCTACCTCAGCAGAGTATGGCAAGAGCTAAACTAAAATGAGATTGGGAAAAATTTAACAAAATATATAAAAATACAATAAAATACAGATAATGTTAAATTGTGGTTTTCTAAGTCAACATGTGGTGGCAGGCAATCTAATGCATTGTTTAGTGGCTCAGTTGCTATGTGTTTGATACCACTGTCTTTCCCAACTTTTCTTAATTCTAGTGTCTTTCTCATTTTATTATCTCCTTTTTATCCTGAATATAGCTTATTTGCACATAGTTATTGCATGACATTTCCCCATTGGACTATGAGCTGTTGAGGAGTGGATCTGTTTTATTTTTTTCCTTTCTTTATATTCCCAGAGCTTAGCACAGTGTTTGGAACTTAATAGACAATAAATGCTTGTTGATTGACTAAATAAAATGTGTGTGTGTGTGTGTGTGTGTGTGTGTGTGTGTGTGTGTGTGTGTCTTGCTTTGCTGAAGACCTACTAAAGTCTCAGTATGGCATGCAGGAGACTCCAACTTCACAATGGAAGTTGCAAGTTGCACAAACTTAGCAAAATTCTACCACATTAGAAAGGTTTTGAGAGAGGGCTAATAATGGACTTGGTCACCATCATGAACAAATCAGCAAAGTTAAGCAAAGCCAGAGGAACTTGTCCTCAGAGAGCTGGATACCAATCAGTATGAATGTGATACACTGTATGAAATGTCAAAAATGTTTTTGTTAAGTTTTGATTAACTCTTTTTTCCCATTTTTTATTCTTGTTACAAAGAATATGTCTCTGAGAAGGAACAGGGGAATGATATATTGGGAAATGTAGGTAATATAACAACCAAAGTTATCAATAAAAATGTTTGAAATATTTTAAAAAGAAACTAACATTCTCTAAGTTTAAGCAGATTTGATGATTGTAGGATGACTTTTCTTAATCCCCTAAGAGCTGCTAGTGTTCATGTCTCACCCTAACCTGGGATTTAGTTTTAACTCTTTTTTACACCTATTAGTATAGATATTTTTCCTCCCTTGATAAAATGGAAACTCCTTCATAGCAGGGATGACTTCATTCTTATCTTTCTTACTCATGTGCCTAGCAGTCTTGGCATACAGCAAGTGCTCCACAAATGTTTCTTTGTTTGATTGATTGATTAACTGGTTTTACCCTGTTGTTCCAGGTTCTGGGTGTGATGTATGGTGAAAGAAGGCCTGGGATAGACAATATGGAGCAAAAAACCCCCTAAAATCCCCTAGAACCAAAACAGGAATGGAGGTAAGTATTCTGTTCAGGAAACATCTATTCAGAACCCAAGGGGTCCATCTCTGAAAACACTGCCTTCTCCTGTTCCCTACTCCTGGTGTCAGAGGAAGAATCCCCCAAGACAATGGAAGATTAGCTGTTCTGAGGAGCTCAGAGCACAAACAATGTGGAACTTCATCCTGGGGACTCTTCCCTCTCTCCCAGGAGGGAAAAGTCTGGAGAGGATATAGATGGCCAGAAAATTACTTATTTTCCCTAACAAATCTTTGGTGACTTTTTCCCCAGAAACTGTTACAGAGCCAGTTAAGAAGAGAAGAGCTCTCATCTGCTAGGGGGTGGGAGAGGCAGAGAAAGGGGAGAGAGAGTGCACTTAGGACCCAGATACTTGTTCCTCAGTTCCCTCCAGCTCAGTGTGGGGCTACATGGTCCCACACTTATGCTTCTCAACGCCAATACTAAGGACACAGGCTTTTCCTTCCAAGTCATTTGATCAAACAAGAGATCTACAGCCTGTAGAACACATTGCATCTTCTGACTGAGACAGAGGGGTTCCCCAGTTACTCCAAACCAGCCTTTGAATTCCTGTCATCTGGAGGAGAGGAATAGCGGCAGAAGAATATCCACTCATTGGACTTTGTTAATATATGAAATCAAAAAACATCTGGAGGTAGAGGAAGGAAAAAAAAATAAAAAAGAAATGTAATGTTCTGTCTGTATCTTTGTAATATGATTCTTTTTTGTCCCAAACTGAGATTTAACTGGCTAAGGGCTGCTCCAGTGAAGAGACTGCCTTGACCAAAGCAGGTTTACAACTGCACTGAAACTTACGCCAGAGAGCATATGGCCACTTAGAGGTTAAGTGACTTCCCAGGGTCATAAAAGCAGTATGTGTCAGAGGTGGGGGTGGAATCTAGATCTTTCAGAGTTGGGCTCTCTGTCCATCATGACCATACTGCCTCTATTACACAAATAGATTTTAGAAAATTTAGTGCTGGCAGGTGTGTAATCAAGGTGTAAACAAGGTTTTCTATGAAGCCAAAGACATTACTGACTGAAAACATTTTTAATGAGATTCAGAGATGGAGTAGCAATTCAACTGGCAGGAGGAAGTGAGGGAGTTGCAGATATAAGAAAAACCTGACAAAGGCATATTAAAAGTTAAGTAGAGAAACGACACAGAGATGGCCAGTAGTCCTGTTTGTAACACTAATCATCATCGCAACAATAAATAGCATTTACGTAGTGACTTATGGCTTACAAGCATTTTATATTACCTCATTTTATTCTCACAACTCTGGGATGTGAGTGCCCTCATTATAACACTCATTTTACAGATGAGGAAAATCAATCAAATAAAGGTTAAATAACTTGCTCCAGGTCATATAGATAATAAGAGTATTGGGCCAGATTTAAACTCAAGTCTTCTCTGACTCCAAGTCCAGCAATCTAAACCCCTGTCTCCCAAATTAAATACATTGTGGGGATTAGCATGAGTTAAAGTTGGAAATGTAATGCAGCACAACATAGTACTATTGAATATTGGACTAAAAACGTGAACTTAATCCCTTAGGTATTATGGAGTCATTGCTGGATTTTTTAGTGTAGGAATACAGTTATGAAGGATGGATTAAACAGAATAGAGAGTAGAAAGAGGAAGACCTGTGAGGAGGCTAGAAGAATAGTCCAGGTGAGTGATAATATAGGCTTGTACTAAGATAAAGATAGTGGAAATTAGGTGTTTCAAAAAACTTTTTTTTTTTTAATTTTAATCCAGACCTGAGTTTTCATCCATATGGGGAGCTCTAGGTAAGAAGACTTGCTTTACCAATGCAGATGGGCTACTGCTCTACTGTCTGTACTCTTAAGAGTGTTACTGGAATGCTGGAAGGTTAAAGGAGGTGCCTAATTCACATGGCCAGCATGTGTCAGAGGCAGGGCTTACACTCTAGTTTTCTTGCTCTAAGACAAGTCCTCTTTCTTCTATACTACGTTGCTTCTCTTTGCAAACCCAAAGCATTCAAGCACACACACACACACACACACACACACACACACACACACACACACACTTACACACACATACATGTGATGAAGCTAGAGTCTAATTTAATTCACATATCATTACTTTCTAACTAAGAAATAGTAGAACATAGTGGATCATGGGTTGGTCATATTGGGAAGTAAAAGATGAAAATCATGCCTATCACACATACTAGCTGTGTCACACTGGACAGATTGCTTACCTTAGGGAACTTGCCAAGAAAATAAGTTCCAGAGAAGTTATAATTAGAATGTATCCTAATTGCAAATTGCATTTTTAGAAACATTTCCTTCAACTTTCTATGTTTTAAGGTTTCCACTTTATTAAAATGTGTTTGACAGCCATTACAGCTTCCCTTAATTAGAAATGGCTTTGGGGAGGAAGGAATGGAAGAAGGAAGGAAAATAAGAGGGAAAGAAGGGGGGAAGAAGAAAAGAAAAAAAAAGAATTTATTGGGTACCTGCTTAGTGCTAGGCACTGCACTCAGAGCTTTACAAATAAAATCTTATTCAATCCTCACAAAAACTATTGGAAAAAAGGCTATAAATATTCCTATTTTACAGTTGAAGAAACTGAGGCAGATAGCAGTGAAATGGCTTGCCCGGCGTCAAGTGCTTGACAAATTCTTGAGGCTGGATTCAAACTCAGATCCCACTGACTCCAGGCAAACCATTCTATCCACTGTGCTACCTAGCTTTTTGGGAGGGCTTCACCCCTGCCCTGCCTTAGCAGTTATTTTTTTGTGTTCCACAGCAATGGTACTTTCTCAGTATTGATCAAATGGGGCATCTGTGGATCCTTTCTTTATAAAATGGTAGTAAATGTATTTATGCTAAAATATTTTTTCTTCTTCTGCTCTTTGAGGTAGAATTCTGCTGGATTTACGCAAAAATAACACTGATTTACAGACTGTTGAGAAAAGCATGTTGATTCATACAAAACTCAGTACCATTCCTTGCAGTGAATCTAGATACTTTATTTAAGGGATTAGAGGGTGTTAGGAGTGCAAGCAGTCAGTTGTCTACTCCTTTTAGGAGTTTAGCATGTAAAGAGAGGAGATATATGGAGCCATAGTCTGAAGGAGTGGAGAAGAACCTTTAAGGGTAAGGGAGTTCTGAAGTATATTTATTTGTAGTTGAGAAGTAGATAGTATTTGCTGAGAAAGTGGGAGAAAGGGAGAGAGTAATGGTCAACCAAGTAAACTCCCAGAGAAGAGATGAGGAGATAGAATAAAAGCCATGAAGGCACCAATGGATTTCCTATAGAACCTAGTTATCCTGATTTTTATTTTAGTTCTTTCTGTTCCGCTCTGTAATATATTTAAGAAAGGTTCCTTTATTTTCTTAGGTCTTTTGTTTTGTGACCCCTTAACATGTCAATGAAATGGGAGGTGGCAATCAGACCAGTATCTCTGAGTTTTTCCTCCAGGGGCTCTCCCAGTGGCCAGAACACCAACACCTCTTCTTTGGATGGTTTCTGTGCATGCACCTGATCACCATGGCAGGGAATGTGCTCATCTTCCTTGCCATCATCTCTGAAGCTCACCTCCACACCCCTATGTATTTCTTCCTGGCCTGTCTCTCCTTTGCTGACATTGGTCTGTCCTCCAGTATAGTCTTGAAGATGCTGCATAACCTGCATACACAGCTTCACACCATCTCCTATACAGGGTGCCTGACACAGCTGTATTTCTTTCTTTCATTTGGAGACGTGGACAGCTTTCTGCTTGCTGTGATGGCATATGATCGTTACATGGCCATTTGTCACCCCCTCCATTATACCACAGCCATGAGCCCTCAGCTCTGTGTTCTTCTGGTGAGTGTGTGCTGGGTGATCACTAATCTCCATGCTCTGTTACACACTTTGCTCATGGCAAAATTCTCCTTCTGTGTGGGAGGGGAAATATCCCACTTTTTTTTGTGACATCACTCCCCTGTTGAAAGTTTCCTGCTCTCTCACTCATTTAAATGAATTAATTGTATTTTTTGTCCGTGGTCCAGTTTTGGCAATTCCCTTCCTATGCACACTGGTCTCTTATATCTACATTGTCTCTGCCATCCTCAGAATGCCATCCTTAAGAGGTGGCAGGAGAAAAGCCTTCTCCACTTGTGGCTCTCACCTTTCTGTGGTCTGTGTCTTTTACAGTACAGTTTTCAGCGTGTATTTAAGTCCTCCATCTACTTTCCCCACCAAAGACATTGTGGCCTCCGTGTTATACACAGTGGTAACTCCAATGCTCAACCCTTTCCTCTATAGCCTGAGAAACCAAGACCTGAAAGTGGCCCTAAGGAGTCTCCTTAGAGGCAAGATATTTGCCTCTTAGAAACATTAACCCTTTGATTCTCTGTGCTGAGCCTCCTCTAAATCTTCTCTTTCCAACCTAGCTTTGCTTTTTTTTGGAAAGACATTTGCAAATAGCTAAAAGATAGCTTACAGACAAGTCTGTAGTAGAGTGCCCCAAGGCTCCATCCTTGGCACTGTACTATTGAACATATTAAACAGTGACTTGAAATGCCATAGATTCCATATTGTTCTAACTTGCAGATGGCATGACATTAGGAGGGATACTTCAGATGAAATAACTGACATCCAAAAATACCTCATCAAACTAGATAATGGTATTCTTAACTGAACTACAGACTTCAAATACTGGAAAAGAAAAATAATAACTGACCAAAAATCCTCTCTACAATAAGACCAACTTCAACCCTCCATCAAGCTAAAATAGGCTTCTTTGAAATTTCTACCTGTTGCTTCTTTGAGACTAAGAAAAACATTTGTTGTAATACCTCTCTCACACGACAGCCTTTCATTTCTCGAAGACCACCATACACCCCTCTCATCATTCTAAATCTTCTCTACTTGATGCCATTCAACGTGGTCCCTTCAATTGGTCCACGTGGGACACATCATCCAATTAACTAAAGAGAGTGGACAGGAGAGGTTAGATAACAGCAGAATTGCCATATCTGGACTGGTCAATGTATTGATGATGGTTCTTACCACTTTCAAAGCTGTTTGTTTTTAGAGTTATTATTTTATAAATTGTTCTTTGGCTCTGCTTATTTCATTCTTCATTAGTTTATTAAACCCTCAAAATTGCTTGTTTTCAAAATGTTGAAGTGCTAGTATCTACTTACTTCACTCTTACTTTTCTTATGGCAAAACAAAACCAGTAACTTGTAGGAAAACAAAAAGCATTAGCTGAAAACGGTTGAATCAACTGTAGCATAAAAATATGATAGGTTACTATTGTGGTATAAGAAATGAGGAAATAAATTACCAAAAATATGGAGACTCAAATGAAATGATGCTATTTTTTTTTAACACAAGCATAAGACTTCTCATTTAACCCTTGTGTTCTGAGAGACCACTTTGATTCTATGGGACTGAAGCTGAAACATGTTATCCACTAAAGAAAGGTGATGGATTTAGGATGTGTTTTTGCATACATACATTAAGATTATTTGCTTTGCTTGACTATACAAAGGTGTTACAAGAAATTTGTTTTCTTTTTCTTTTTTTTCCAATGGGATGGATAGTGAGAAGGAGACAAAATCGATTTCTATTAAATTTTAATAAGTGGGGTGGTAGGTTGTACTACAGATGTGAAATATTCCAACCTCTTTCAGATAATGGTACTGTATTATTAATTTTAATTAACTATTTTCTTTTGTTACAAGAGGCCTCTCAAGAACTGAAAGAAATCTGTGAATGTTTGTGATATAAAAATAAAAGAAATCGACAAAAATTTCAAAATAATAATAAAAAGTCAACAGCATAGTTACAGAACAGATGGAGTATAACTAGACAACATTTCATGTGAAAGATGCCAGGAAGATAGGGGATTGTAAACTTAGTAAAAAATTAATTCTTAGGCCTCATTATGTAAAGTAATATGTTCAGAACATTCTGTCCTTAACAGAACACATTGCAGAAAAAAAAAGTATTGTTAAAAGCAGATCTTTATGAGCTAAGAGTAGTCTGTTAATAATTAATATAACTAATTCCATTTTGTTCCATATTTACCGTTTTTGCTATGTATGATCCCTGCATGAATTGTAGGACCAATTTACAATAGCTAGTTTCCTTCTTTGTCATCTTTCTTTCCCTAATGGGTACAAAAGACTTAATTGCTACAAAAGAAGACCTTGAGCAGCAGTTCTCTCCCCACTCCCACCTACTTTTCCAGTCTTCTTGCATCTTACCCATTGACGCATACTTTTTGATCTAGTAACACTGGCCTCTTTGCAGATCCACAAACGAGACACTATCTTTCACTGCCATGCATTTTCTCTACCTGGAAGGCTCTCCCTCTTCATCTCTGCCAGCTGGTTTGCCTGGTTTCCTTTAAATCTCAACTAGAGCTCCATTTTCTACAGGAAGCTCTTTTCAACCCCTCTTATTTCTAGCATCTCTTATTTATCATTTCATATTTATCATATTTATATATGATATAAATGATATATATGACTGTCTCCTCCAATTAGACTGGGAGATCCTTGTGGACAGGGCCTGCCTTTTACAACTTTTTGTATCCCCAGTGTTTATCACAGTGCCTGGAACATAGCAGATGCTTAATAAATATTGATTGATTGTCTCTGTTTCACCCTGGCTTAATTGGCAGTAGGTAGTCAATGACCTAAATAACATGTATGTAACAATTTTAGTGACCCAGGTGGTATTGTACTAAACCAGGCTTTTTCAAATCCTCATCTCAGAGAAATTTCTGGTATGCACTAGGTGAGTTGACCTATTTGGAGACTTTTAGAGAGGAGGAACTAGGAACTGCAGTTCAGCACCTTTGGGATCTAACCTGAGAGATCTACAATTACAGTTCAATGTTTTGTATATTTTTGTACCTTTTTCTGTCTTTCTAATGTTCCATTAGACATAAACCGTCAGACTCTGAGGCAGAAATCAGAGAGGCAGACACCCTGACTGATATCATGGCACTCGGATTCAGGATTCAAATGCAAAGGCTTGACTGATGAACCTTGTGTTGATGCAGGAGGGTCTCTCCTATTTCATGGTGAATACACAGACTGCAATGGGGATTCTCTCCCGCCCCAGACTCTGTCCCCTTCACCTTATTTCCTGAAGGCAAATAAGTAAGAGACTAATCTGTCATTTTTGTTTAATGAATTCTCTTGGCCTCCTTTCCGTTCTAAAGTCCGGATTTCTGGGAAAGAGAATGTCCTTCAGCATAAATCTGATGTAAAGCTTGAGCAGGCAGTGTTACACTATAGAATGATCATATAAATAAGCCTCAAACATTGTTTGGAGGGCTCACTAGTCATTATGAGATTTGTCGATCTGGTTTAGAACAAAACTATCTCTAGCGTCTGGTGGTAAATTGAAAAAAAAAATTCCAGGAAGAGATGTTTTGTCTAAGCCTGTACGTATTGAACTCTATCAATTTAAATGGTCATCCTATATTTATTCTTCTGAATGACCCTGGCTACTATTTGGTGTCTCTGATTATGAAGCCATACAAATTCTAAAGAGTAAAATAGGTTTAATTCCCTAAATAAATGAGTTTTTGGTTTATTTGGGCAGATAAAAATCAATGCATCTTTTTTTTTCAGGAAAAGAGAAAAAAACCCATTCCTTATAAGACTTCACTAGAATAAGAGTGCTGGCATTCTTTGTCACCTCCTTTCCATATTTTTAACCTAATGTTAAAACTTGTCTCAAAAACTCCCTCTTTGAAGATTTAGGCACCTCAGAGGCAATGTCTGCAGTGAAATTCTGGCCAAGACTGGTATTTTGCAGAAGACTACTTCTCGCTAGTTGGTGTAATTACTGCTAACTACCCTGGTACTAGAAAAGGGAATGTTTGATTCATGCTAAATAACCAGCCTTCCCAATAAACTTTCAGTAGAAGATAATGAAAAGATTATTTAAAGAAAGAAAAACTTTGAAGTGTGTAGGAAAAGACTGAGAACTTTTCTGGCAAAAAAAATGCTTCTAAATGATATATTCCTGTCTCTGTGTTCCCAATTCTGGCCAGACTAGGAATAGGGAAAGAAAGAGAGAGACAGAGAGAGAGAGACAAAGAGAGACAGAGACAAAGACAGAGAGAAGAAGAGAGAGAGAGAGAGAGAGAGAGAGAGAGAGAGAGAGAGAGAGAGAGAGAGAGAAGAACCAGGAGAACATTGCACACAATAAAAGCAATATTGTATGATGATCAACTATAAATGACTTAGCTATTCTCAGCAATACAGCAAGACAGTTTTGAAGGACTTAACGATGGAGAATGCTATCTGCCTCCAGAGAAAGAATTGGTGGAATCTGAATGCAGATCAAAGCATACTATTTTTCACTTTTTTGTCTGTGTTTTCTTTAGCAACATGACTAATATGGAAATGTGTTTTGCATGATTGCACATGTACAAATTGCTTACTGTCTTAGGGAGAGGGGAGGAAAGATAGAGGAAGAAAGAGAATTTGAAATTCAAAGTTTTAAAAAATGAATGTTGGAGATTGTTTTTACATGCAATTGTAAAAAAATATATATTCATCAACTAACAAAAACATATTTGGTGCTTAAGAACTAACTAATGTAGCTATTAACTTTTCTCTCCAGCTCATAAAAAAGAGCCTTGTTTAAATCAGAAAGCAAATAATTAGGGGAAAAGCAAAATTGAATTTGTGGATAATGTTTTACTTTACCACAGTGTTCTTTTCTGGATGATTAATAGACCTTAATTTCCTAGATGACTTAGAGGTAAAGTTAATTAAAAGGATTTGACATAGGCTATTTGCAAGCTTTTAAGAAACCAAATTGAAAAGTTCCTTAACAAAAATGAAAAATTATATACAAACATTCAATTTTAGATTTTAATCATGGAAAAGTAAAATTTTGCTATGAATTGATAGTGAATAATGAAATTTGTGCTTATTTGGTCTCATTTGGATAAGAAGAGATAAGGAAGATTTCCCTATCTGTAAAACCGTGAACTTTATTTGCAGAAGTGATTGTTTCTTCCTCAGATAGTTAAAATTAGTTTTGTGATTTCTCATTACATTATCTCCAATCTTTATTTAGCTGATTTTGATGTTCTTATTGATGTGGAAAAGTAGCTGGAATCATGCAGCATGAAAATTAAAAACTAAAAACTGAGCAATTTAAGATTTAGGTTTTGATTGGATTTTGACAAATTAGGAAAAATTATTATTCATAATATGTTGATACATGCTCTGAATGGTAACTATTGGTACCACATTTGTAAATATAAGATCAATAGGACTACAATTACCCTCTGATGGTTCATAATGTGACTAGTATAGAATGGTAGACAAATGGTAGCCAAAATGGTAGACAAAAGCAGTGATTTTTCCCATGTAAAAGAATTCAGAAATGCATTCAGTTGGATTAAGGGGTTATTAGTTGGGCAAAGTTTTATGTCCTTGTTTAGAATCTGTGATATTGTTTTATGTTAATATTATGCTTATGGTTTTTTTGCATGATGATTTAGGGAAAAGATTTTATAAAAAAAAAACCCTGTTGTTAATTTGAAAAATGATACGGAGAGTATGATACATTAAGAATTTAGCTTTTCTTTTGATCTGAATGCTGAGAAATTTTGAATTCGATTATCACTGTTAGGGACTTTTGTTCTTATGGTTAACAAAATTATCTTAACCATTTAATTGGTTATTTTGTTCTTCAAAATGAATAATGATGATAATTACTTAGTGTTTGGGAAAAGTACAAAAGACTTTGTAAATTATCATTGTCTGTGAAGTTCTTCGGGGATTTGTCAGGTCATCTGGATCTTCAGCTTTGGTAAGGTCATAAATTTGTATTAGCTCTTTGAAAGAAAGATATGCAAAAATATATGTGACTAATCAGATCCTTGTAAATTCTAAGACCAGTAAAATTGGTTTGCTGAGGAACTGAGATTACCTCCTCCAACACAAACACAGTCAATATGAAGTATGGTTTACAAGTTTGCTTATAGTATGGGAGTGATTTATATGATGAATTATCTGACTACTAATTATGAAATCTATGAAAACTAAGCTGGATTAACTATATCTGGAATGATATGTATTGGAGTTACTTCACGAAACCAACTTGAGATCATTGGGCTCCAGTTAAAAATTTTTTTTTATGTTTGTCTTAAGGGCTAATATAAAAAACTTTGACATATCCAAGCTAACAGAAGTCAGTGTCTTTCTAGGTTTTGAGTAAACTATAATAATTTCCTTTCTGTGTAAAACCCCAGAATATGAGTATTTAGTTAATTTTTTAAAAAAATTGATTTTTTATATCAAGATATCTGAAAAAATGTATGAATGAATGCTTTTGGAAAGGCTTGTATATTCTTAAAAAGTACTAAAGATACATATTATAGTAATTATTATTTATTTTAAAATAAATGTTATTACAACAGCTAAATAATTGTACCCTATTTTAAGCTATAGTGGAACTTGCTATGTAGGGTGGAACCTCTTGGGACCATAATTTGATTCACTCTGAGTTTTATATTCAGGTATAAGTACTGTTAAGCCATTGACACACCATTGAAAGAAAAATGCCAATTGCTGCTCAAAAGGAGTATGATCTGAAAATATTATAGGTGGATGTAGGTCTCCAGGAAGGTTGAGAAGACTGTCCTGTAAAGGTAATGTCAGAGTCCTCTTGATTTGTTTTTCCTACTGCACTATTTTCCCTTTCTGGACAGAAAAGTTTCCCATGCAGTAGATCATGAGTCTGGCCAAAATGCTATGTGGATTGGGACAGCTAGGTGGTGCAGTAGATAGAGAACTGGCTTTGGAGTCAGAAGAACCTGAGTTCAAATCCAGCCTCAGACACATAATACTCACTAGCTGTGGGACTCTGGGCAAGTCACTTAACCCCAATTGCCTCCTATAAAAAACAAACAAAATACTATGTGGATAATGTGGAACTGTGCAGCATAATTAGCTTTTTCAAGAAGCATTGATGACTAATCTGAAATCAAACAGAACTAAGAGATTGTTGTCCTGTTATATCCATGATAAGTGAGTCTGTACTTTTAGGCTTAGGCCTAAAGGAACAGTCTTGATATTATTAAAACCAAATCCCTCCTTCCTCCCTTCACAGAAAATGTCTATGACCATGGCAGGAGAACTAGAAAGGTTTTTCTAATGAATCTTATCGTATCCAACACCAAACATTTCTGGGCTACTATAATGGGATGCAAATGTAAAGGAATCTATTGCTTTTATTTTTATTGTTTTGAATTTGTGGCCATTATTTGTTTCAGCTTCCTAACCTAGAAAACTAGGATAAATCAGTTCTTAGACTTATCTCCTTGCTCATTGATTTATAAGATTATGTCCTCGCAGTATCATATTCTTTCTGAATGACATGAGGATAAGATATATCCTCAAGTGGGGGGTATGTGTGTGTGATAAATATGATAAAGATGCAAAAACTCTAATTTTAATGGTGTGGTAAATTTTATTTTGGGAAAAGTAACAAGATTATGCTGGCTCCCCTTGAGGGCTAGAATATATGAAATTGACTTTCGAATGTTTTCTATTGAAAACCATGACAAAAGGCAAAGTAAAGATGATGGTCCTAGATGAAATATTTCAAACTTGATCCAGGAGATTAAAGAGAATAGAGCTGAAAAAGCTAATGTACTGAACCTCCTTTAGGTCCGTATGAATATCTACAGTTGCCTATCTACAAAAATACCTACATATACTAACTAATCTGTTTTAGTAATTGTCTATACATTTTCAAAATGAATGAAAAATGTTACATGTAGAATTGCTTTAGTAATTGTAAAGAAACTTTTACATAATATTTTGCCTGTTTGAAGTTGCTCTGATAATATGAAGAAAAAGGACCCATTTTATAAGTCAGGTCTTCAAAGATTTTTTAAAAGTTCTTCCTATAGCCCTGATGCTTATAAGGTTAACTCAGTAACCATAGCCTTCACTATATGAACTAATTAAAGAAAGGCCAATGTTATTATGTTCTTAAAGGTCCTATCAAGTCATACCAAGTCTTATACTACCAGGTTTAACTCCAAGTGTCTTGAAACCTTTGCAAATCCCCCCAGGATACAAGGTGGAAGGGACTATTCCAGGTACAGTTAACAATTAACATTTTTGTTAAAAACACCAAGATGTTGATTCAGGGACGCATGTTCCTGAATTTAAGTATACCAAACTAGACAGTTTGTGGAAACAGCTATGACACAGAATTTCAGAGGAAAAATGTTTCCCCAAAATGGACTATATAAAGTAGTGTATCATACTCAAAATGACAAAAAAAGAGAAACCATGTCTAAATGGACATCAAAATGCATTATCTGTTTCTTTTTTTTCTCTTATTGATAATAGAATTATATTTATTTTGCATTATCTCCTAGTGTCTACTCTTTTTGGAAAGACACTTAGGTGTCATATTTAAGACAAAACTTGAGGTATGAAATCAGAACCTCCATGTTCCAATTTTTTGGTAAAATTACTTTTAATAATATCTCAATCTATAACTGGAAGAATCTTGTGTCTCACAAAGATTCTACTTCTGAAATTCAGATTCTCTACCTCTGAGTGTGGATAATTTTGCCAAAAAGTTACTACTGTTCAGAAGAATAGCTCCAGAAAGCTGTATTGGATAAGATTGAGTTTGGGAAATTGTGACTCTCCAATATGCTAGGCAGTTTTGTTTGAGATGTTTTTAAATTAATTTCTCTTCCTCAGATTTATTGGGTACAATAATATGTCAACATGGCTATATCCTACCTTTCCCATCTTCTTACAAATTATGTCCCTCTACATACTCTATAGTCCAGATAAATTGTCCTACTTTCTGTTCAATACCATTCCATCTCCAATCTTCATATCTTTTTCCTGACTGTCCTCATACCTAGAATGTTCTTCCTGCTCACCTCCACTCATGCTCTTTCCATTGCCTTCATCTGCCTACTTTATTCATTCAAGCTAAAGTCAGCCTTGAAGGTCTTGAATGAATCTTATCTCCAAGATGTTCCCTCTTCCTTCCTTGACTGTTATGAATCTCTCCCTCGACAGCATAGCTAGATCAGAGTCTCTGTTCCATTTGCTCTTAAACAGAAAAATGCATGAACACTCTTCTTTGGTGTTTGCTTGTATTCCAATACTTGTGCAATATTTTTTTTCTTTAAATGCCTGTGGGGTATTTTACTTTCACCCATATTACATTCCAGTTTATTAGATTTGGTTCATTATTTTAGCTTATTGAGATAGTTTTGGATCCTGACTCTACCATTCAAAGGAACTAGCCATTTCTTCTAGTTTGCATCCACTACAGACTTGATGAACATGCCATCATACTTTCAATCAAGTCATTAATAAAAATTGAATATGGAAGCAAAAAAAGTCAAGAAACACAAAGGGAAACTTAAAAAAATAGGAATGAAGAGGGCCTAGCAATACTACATCTCAAACTATACTAGAAAGAAATAGTTCTCAAAACATTTTGATTTTTTTTAATAGAGATTAATCAATGGAACATATTAGGTATACAATATGCAGAAGAAAATGAATATATTAGCCTAGTATTTGATAAACAGAGATCCCAGATACTGCGATTAGAACTTACTATCTGGCAAAAAGTACTGAGAAATTGGACAGCCAGTCTGAAAGAAATTAAATTTACACCAACACCTTATATCATACTCAGATAAGATTTAAGTGGATGTATGAAATAGATATAAAAGGTCACATCATAAGCAAATTAGGTAAACATGGAAAAAATACCTATCACTCTATGGATAAAGAAAAAAATTAAGACCAAAGAAAAGAATAGAGAGGATCACACATGAAATGTATAATTTTAATAACATAAAATTTTAAAGTTTTTTTCTTAAATAATACCAATGTAGTAAAAATTAGAAGAGAAACAATTACCTGGGGAAAAATCTTTGTAGCAAGTTTCTCTCATAAAAACTTTATTTCCAAGATATATAAGGAACTAATTCTAATATATAAGATTAAACCAATTCTCCAATTGATAAATAATCAAAAGGTATGAACAAGCAATTTTCAAGTGAAGAAATTCAAGTTATGTATAGTTATATGAAAAGATTACTCAAAATCATTAATGTGGGAATGCAAATTAGGGTGACTGTGAAGTTTACCCTCACACCTGTCAAAATGGCAAAGTTGGCAGAAAAAGAAAATGCAAATATTTGAAGGGCTGATGAAAACAGTCAGTAATGGAACTGTGAATGGATACAGCTATCAGGGACAGGAATTTGGAATTATGCCCCAAAAGGTACTAAATTCTGCATGGTAGTTGTGCATGCTCAAACACACACACACACACACACACACACACACACACATGAGTTGTATATATAACTATATTTTATTTAAAAGAGAAATAGGAGGGAAATAGGAGAAGAAAGAAGGGGTAATTAGAGGAAAGTTAGAGTAAGGGAGTTATTAATCCTAAACAAAAGAAATTCAGGATGTACAAATATTTTTTAGGTATTTTTGAGGTGGCAAAGAACAAGAATCTGAGGGAATGCCAATAAATTTTAAAAAGGGTGAACAAATTATGGTACATAAATGTGATAGAATACTACTGTGTTGTAAGAAATTATAAAGAGAACACTTTCAGAGAAACCTCAGAAGATTTATAGGAACTGATGGAGAGTGAAGTGAACAGAACCAGGAGAACAATTTATACAATGATAACAATATAATAAAAACAAACAACTTGAAAGAATTAAGAAGTCTGATCAGTGTATAACCAACCATGATTCCAGAGGACTAATAAAAAATGCTAACCATCTCCAGATGGAAAGGTGAATGACTCAGAGTACAGAATGAGAAGTATATATTTTTGGACATGGCCACTAAGAAAATTTATTTTGCTTAACTATATGTGTTTACAACAAAGGTTTTATTTTCCTCTCATTCTCAATGGGGTGGGGGACTATTGTGTGGGAGGGAGAGAAGGCATATTTTACTGATTGAGACAAAATAAATATAATTTTTTTAAAAAGGCAGTGTGGAATGAAGGGACTTTAAATTCCAAACTGAGGTAATAGGGTCTCTGGAGACTTTTGAGGAGAGTAGCATATTCAGACCTGTATTTCTAAAACAATTACAAATTATATTATACAAATTGTAATGTGGAGATAAAGATACTTTCTCTTACAACTGAAAACCAATGGATTTCATAGTTTAAAGGGATCACAGAGCTTATTTTGTCCAACTTCTTGTACAAATAGCTGATGCATCCTCTCTACGATACCATCTACAAGTGATTATCTAGTTCTAGCCTCTACTTTACAATTTTCAGTGATGGAAAACTCATTACTTCATGAAGTACTCTAATTTTCAAATGAAGGTCAATATATCAACACTAAGTAACAATTCATGCTGATCATTATTTATGGCCAGAATGCTTCATGTCTGCTGAGGCGTGGAGGATTTCTGATCCATGTTGGTGGAAGAATTTCTCTCAGGGATAAAATCACAAGTTATTTTCACTTTGGTAATAAAGGGTCATTAGTCTCTCTATCTGTTTGTGGATATAATACCCATAATTTCAGACACCAATGTTGTCAGCAGACAGATATCCTTTCCCTCTCCTCAAACCCAGGTGAGCACTGAGACTAGTGTGATTGGGTGCTAAATGAGACAACCAGCTATGCTGCTAATAAAGAGTCATGGGGATAAGGTCCCAGGGATTTATAAAACTGGTAAATATTCTTGCCACAACTAACCAGCAGATTCTTTTGTTCCTGGTAGTGGTGAACCACTTGCTCTGAGTTCTGCCTAGAATTCTTTCTGCTTGCTTTGTTTTAGGAAAGAAAGGTTCCAAGGTTCCTAGGCTGTATTCTCATGATGAATTTCCCCTTATCCAAAGGAGACAAATGGTTGCAGAAGAGGTGGAGTCTTTGGTGAATGCATCTGAGATCAGCAAAGAGCAGTCAGGTAAGGGATAAGAACGTAGGAATGGAAGAGTCCACAAATAGACTGACAGAGTGGCAAATGTATCTCTAACAATTAGAACTTCTGGACAATGGAATGGCATACCTTGGGGAAATGGTCATTGTAAGGTACAGGTCTGATCATAGCATTCCCTAGTTCCAAACATAAGTGGTTCCTTGTTGCCTCTGTGATTAAATACAATCTAGCCTGGTATTTAAGGCTCACTCTTACATGATTCTACCTACCTTGGATAAAGACAGAGATCATGCTTATCAAATCTGCTGATAACATGAAACTGTATCAGAGAATCAAGATCTGAAGAGAATCTGACAGGTTAGAATATTAGCTTGAATCTGATAAGTTTCAGTTGGTGTAATGTAGAGTTTTACATCTGGGTAGAGAAAATCAGTTTCACAAAGACAAAATAGGGGAGGCAGGATTAGGTAAGAAATACAGGGGTTTACTGAATTGCCAGATCAATAAAGAGTCATCAGTATGATGTGGCAGTCAAAAAAGGGAATTCAATATTGGGTTGCATTAATAGAGGGTTGACTGCTAAGAATGAGGTGCCATACTTTTCTCTGAGTAGCGTTCTCAGTTCTGAGTGCTGAAATTTAAGATGGACATTGATAAGCTGAAGAACAATCAAAGAAGGTAACCAGAATGGTAAAGGGCCAGGAATCTAGGCACTATGAGAACTGAGACAGGAGGGAAGGGAATAATCCCAGGCACTGTATTATGTACTTCTATAAATATTATTTATTTAATCCTCACAACCCTATGAGTGAGGTGCTACTATTATCTCCATTTTACAGTTAAGGAAATTGAGGGAGACAAAGAGGTAAAATGACTTGCCCAGGGTCACATAGCTAGTTAGCATATAAGGATGGCTTTGAACTCAGATCTTCCTTACCAGTGTTCTAACCATTGGACCTCAAGAAACCAGGTCTGAGTGAAGAAACTAGAATTTTAACCTGAAAAAGAAAATACTTGGAGGGGAGGGGGGCAGATGAAGGTGGATGCAATAGCTATTTTTAAGGACTGTCATGCAGAAGAAGCATTAGACTCTTCATGTTTGGTCCAGCAGCAAAATCAGGGACAATAGGAATTGTTAAGAAGAAAATATAGTATTGATGTCAGAAAAACTTCCTTATCCATTAAGATACCTATAAGTGGAATAGGCTTCCTCGTGAGCTATCAGCCTCCTTCTCATTGGAAGTATTCCAACGGAGATTAGATGACCGCTTATCAGGTATCTCTAGTGAGGATTCTTTTTGGGATATAGGTTGGTCTAGATAAACACTGAGGTCCCTTACTATTCTAAAATTTTGTGATTCTGAGATACATTATAAATGTTTCACGGTTACTCCCCTTCATGTATTCTACCTTTTAGTCAAATAATTATAGGCTCTTCTCCAAAATCAACATGCCAACTCCTTCCTCCATCACTTTTCATAGGCCATCTTCATTCCTGGAATGCATTCTCTCTGCATCTCTGCCTTTTGAGTGTTCTGATCTTCCTTCAGCATTTGGGTCAGGAACTACCTACTCTCAGAAGCCTTCCTTGATCACCTCAGTTTTTAGTGTTCCATATACTTACAAGACTTCACCTGATTTCTCATTTGCACCTCTCATTTTCTATTTTGTATGATACTTCTAGATTTACATGTCATATCTTCCCTTAGAATGGAAGCCCCTTGAGGACAGGTCCTATAATAGATAAATAGGTAGGTAGATAGATTGATAAATAGATAGATAGATAGATAGATGATAGATAGATGATAGATAGATAGATAGACAGACAGATTTTTGGCTTTAGTGCCTGGCACAGTCCCTTCCATATGCTTAGTATTTGTTGCGTTTATTGAATTGCACAAGATCAAGCAAAACATAAACTTTGTCCTAGTTTCTTAAAAAAAATGCAAAGAAGGTTAATTATTGAAATCCTAGACTGATGAACTTGATGTCAGATGTCATTATCAGGATTCCAAAAGATCTTGACAGTCTGAACCAAGGGGCCAAATTTAACAACATGAAATGAAATAGAAATAAAATGTGAGCTATTACAACTTGGGTTTTTTTTTAATCTTTGTACAAATTACAAGAGGAGAAAGATGTTGACTCAATAGCAGGCTGTGGGACATGGAGGAGGGCCCTGAATATTTTTGGGGAAAGCAATTTTATTATGCGTTGGCTGTGATATCACAACCAGGTACAGTGTCCAGAGCAAGGAAGATGTTAATTTCACTAGACTCTATCCTGGGCAGAATATATCTGGTATGTCATATTCAGCTGGGGTATGACATTTTAGGAAGGATATTGATAAGCTGAAAAATGTCTAGAAAAACGTGATGCATGACCATGATACTAAAGCTGCTCAAAACTATGCCATACGCAAATCATTGTACAGAACTGCAGATGTTTAGCCTGGAGAAGAGAAAACATAGAGAAGATTTCAGCTTAATGCAAGGAGGAACTTTCTAAGAATTAGAAATGTCTAAAAATGAATTAGTCTGCCTTGTGATATAATGTTTCCCACCACTGATGATGTTAAGTTAGATTATCCCCTCATTTGGGGATTGCAAAACTATTTCATACATCTGGCAGAGATTGACCCTAGGCACTCTCGGGTCCTTGGGAACCTTGAAATCCTATGATTTGGGTTTCCATGAGACAATTTAGCCATTTTCAAAGATTAAACAACAACAACAACAACAAAAGAAATTAGCCCAAGGTTTGGGGTGGGGATGGATGGGGGCAGTAAATAACTTGTTTCAATTTATACAATTACTTTCTTGAAATGCCAGATCAAGAACCTTTGTCACCTGATTTATTCTTTACTTCCACCTCTCCCTGTGCCTTACCCTAAATTTATTCTTGACTCTCACCATGACCTTCAGTCCTTTAAACCCTCAGTCCTTTCTCAGACATCACAGCTGTTCTGGCCATACTTGACTTCCTTCCCTGCCTCTCACAAGGTCAGCTCTACACTCTCCTGTACTCCCAATCCCCTTCCTGCCTTCTCCTATTGCTTTTCGTTCCTTGTTCAACCCCAACCCTGAATTACTCCTACCATCCATCTCCTCCACTCCTACTCGTGCTGCTGCTGAGTAAACAGAATCACACTGATTGGGTCCACTATAAATGTAAATTCTTAAATCCTAGGTCTTAACTTTAGCAAGGCAATAATTTAACCTAACTAATCATCTTAACCCAATCACATTAGTGTTTATTCCAAACCTTGCCTTCTCTCCTCAAGCCTTCCACAGCACCCTCTTCCCCTACCCTATTAGCTGGGGACTTTTTCATCATACATGACATACTATGTCATACTATGACAGTCAAGGCCATTCATGATGAACTCCCTCTTAATGCCTTGTCATCTCACAGCTTCTTGATATCTTCCACAACAATCTCTTCCTTTCTTCTAATGTAGAACTTTTCCTCCAACAGGGTCCTAATTGATGCTCTATCTCATTCATTAAAAATGGTTAAGTGACTTTCCCAGGGTCATACAGCCTACAAGTATCTGAGGCTGTATTTGAACTCAGGCCCCATGCTCTATCCACTGCATCACCTAGTTGCCCCCATTTTTTATTTTACTTCATTGTTTATGGTTGTTATTGTTCACTCATTCATTCATGTCTGAATCTTTGTGACTCTCTAGACCATACTGTTCATGTTTTGTTTTGTTTTTTACTTTTTTTGGCAAAGGTACTGGAGTGGTTTGCCATTTCCTTCTCCTGTGGATTAAGGCAAACAGAGGTAAAATGACTTGCCCAGGGTCACACAGCTAGGAAGTGTCTGAGGCTAGATTTGGACTCAGGTTTCCCTCCCTGGGTCTTTCAAACCCAGTGTTCTATCCACTGATAAACCTAGCTGTCCCCTCCTCCCTCTCCTCCACACACATAGTAGGGTCTAAAGTGGGTGGCCACTCACAAGCAAAAGAGTTGTTTCACTGAGCCTATGAATTGTTTTGCTGACCAAAACTAAATAAAGAAATAAAGTCCTTGAAACTTTGGTATTTCACTATTTGGTCCAACATATTTAAAAATGAATATTGATTGATGCAACTTAATGTACTTAAGGAACTCTTCATTTATTTTCTTTAGGTCTTTTGTTGCTTCATGGTGTGTCAATGACATGGGGCAGGGAAATCAGTCTACTGTCTCTGAATTTCTCCTCCGGGGTATCTCCCATTGGCCAGAGCACGAGCAGATTCTTTTTGGGCTCTTTCTATTCATGTACCTGGTGATTATGGTTGGGAACCTGCTTATCTTTCTGGCCATCATCTTTGAAGCCCGTCTCCACACCCCCATGTATTTTTTCCTGGCCTGTCTCTCTTTAGCTGATATTGGCTTATCTTCTACCACTGTCCTGAAGATGCTAGTGAATATGTACACTCAATGTCACACTATTTCCTACATAGGGTGCCTAACACAGCTGTATTTTTTCCTGACTTTTGGTGATCTAGACAGCTTTCTGCTGGCTGTGATGGCATATGACCGGTATGTGGCCATCTGTCACCCTCTCCACTATACCAGGGCCATGAACCCCAAGCTCTGTATCCTTCTTGTGAGTGTGTGTTGGGTTCTTACTAATCTTGTTGCCCTGACTCACACCCTCCTTATGGCCCATCTCTCCTTTTGTATGATAGGAGAAGTGTCTCAGTTTTTCTGTGATATTGGCCCCCTTCTCAAGCTGTCCTGCTCTGACACTCACATCAATGAGTTGATGGTTTTTGCTGTTGGTGGCCCAGTTATGACAATCCCTTTCCTATGTATTGTGGCCTCCTACATTCACATTGTCTTAGCCATCCTCAGAATCCCATCAGGGAGTGGGGGAAGGCGCAAAGCCTTCTCTACCTGTGGATCCCACCTCTCTGTAGTTTGCGTGTTCTATGGAACAGTTTTGAGTGCTTATTTCTGTCCCTCATCAGTATACTCTACTGAGGAGGCAGCATCATCTGTGGTCTACACAGTAGTCACTCCAATGCTGAACCCTTTCCTTTATAGCCTTAGGAATCGGGATATGAAGGCAGCCTTAGTAAGCCTTCTAAAAGGTAGGCTATTTATCTCCCAGGCTCAGTGATCATTGCCCCATCCCACATGTCTCAAAACACACACACACACACACACACACACACACACACACACACACACACGCACATGTGTGTTTATATATATATGTATATATATGTATGTATATTTATATATATATGTATATATGTGCGTGTGTGTGTGCGTGTGTGTATATACCTAACATTAAACATCAATACAATTGGCTCAATATTTTTACAACTATTTACATTTTCGTTCATTAATTTTAATTTTTAAGATGTCAACACTTTTCCCCTCATCCCTTCTAAGTCTCCATCAGGCTCTTGGTCTATTCCTTGTTCTTTATTTTTCCTCTTCTATCATCAGAGTAAATACATAGTCTGTTCTTCTGGCTCTATGCATTTTTGCATAATAGTCTTTCCAAATTTCTTTATATTCCTCATACATAACAGTTTTTAAACTATTATATTCCATTACATGAAGGCACTATAATTTATTTAATTATTCTTCAATTGTTGGATATTAATATTCCTTCTTGGAGTGGAGAGTTTTTTTTCTTTGGAGAGTGGACAATTACAAGTGATGCTACTATGAAAATATTTGAAATAATGAATTTTGTGTGTATATTTTTTGATAACCTTTTCAAAGTGCATCCCTAAATGAAATTATTGGCTCAAAGGGTGTGGTTGTTTCTAACTTTTACTGTGAACTGCCCAGTAGCACTAATTTTTTTCTAGTTGGCAATTCCATCAACAATGAATGTCTGTATTTATTTCTCCACAACCCCACTATAAGAGGTTTCATTGATTTTAAATATCTTCATCAATATGGTACCTCAGAGTTTTTATGATTGGTGTCTCTGATTATTAGTGAGGTTGTTCTTTTATCAAGTGATTATATAATAATTAGTCTTCCTCTTTTGAAAAGAATTTGTTCATATCCCTTGGTCATTTAGTCATTGTAGACTAGTAGTTACTGATGTAAAAGTTTAACACATACATGTGTTAGATGCTAAGTTTTATGTCATACACCTTTTCTTATGTATAGATTTTCATTTTAACATACTCAAGCCTGTCTAACCAATCCTAATAAATACTTTTTGTTGAACAGAAAAAAATCTCCCCTCTACAATTAATGAAAGTACATCATGTTATTTTTTTCCATAGTCCCCTCATCCATTATTCTATCGTCTAGCTGGAATTTCCTGAGATATATGGTGAGTTATAGCTATAAATTCATTTTCATCCAATTGCTGCTCATTTTCCCAAAGTATACTTGTTAACTTTGAGACGTATTCCAATTCAATGTTTTAATTAAATGATTAATTCTTTATTCAGATTTTATTCTCTTTGAGTTCACCAAACCATAATCTTTGAAATAGATTTGGTTTGAAATCTGGCATATTTACTCTATTCCATTAATTTATTTTTTTAAACCAGTACCAAAAAGTTTTGATGATAAATTCTTTGCAATATGTTTTAATGTTTGGGACTATAAAACCATCTTTATCATCTTTTCTTTTTCCAGCATAACTCTTGATGTTCTTGCCTATCAATTTTTTCCACATAAACTTCATCATGATTTTAACTAGCTCCACAAAGAAACCCCTTTGTATTTTGATTTGCCCAGGTTTTTTGTCTAGGTTATGAAAATTCCCAATTAATCTTAATTTATCAGTTGTGCTTGACTTGTGTACAGCCCCATCATATTGAGATTCTCATCTCTTTCCCAAGTTTGTATGACCCTGAATGGACTCACCTTAGAGGTTAGAACACATTTATTGAATGCAAACAGAAATAAGTGATATAATAGTGAATCTACCACGTGGATGAGCCATACCTAGAAAGATCTGAAATCTCATCTTCCTATAATTTCTCTTACCCTCTTCTGCAACATCTTTAATGGCTCTTTCAGGGGAAGGGAGGCAACACACCCAAGGATCTTGGTAAAAAAAAAAATTCAATTGTCTTTTCCCACTTCCATATGATAGTCATGGGGAGGGGAGGTGTAATTCTTCACTGAACCAATCATCAAGCATTTGTTAAGTGCCTACTATGTGCCAGGCAAGTGCTAGGTTCTACAGACACAAAACCAAAAATGAAACAGTTCTGGCTCTGGAGCAACTCACATTGTAGTGAGAGAAACAACATGCACATACACAAGTATATACAAAATATACACCATTAATAGGGGGTAAACATTGGCAAATGGTGAGAGCCCATCACATTAAATACTTCTGCACTTTGTTCACTTCCACGGAAACAGGTGGGAACATTACAAGAATATAGAGTTTTGGTATGACGTAGCCAACCCTGAGTAGCCCTTTGCAGGAGAGAAGGTTGCTGCACCACTTAAAAATGAAAGACAACTTCCATCTCAGGATATTTCTTCAACTCTCCCATGTAGCAAGAAGTTCTCCTTCGCTAGGTTTCCCATGAAGAGTCAGTGGGGAGCTATAGTTTCCCCATGTTGGCAGTATGGCAGATGTGAGCACATAACAGAGGGGACATGTCCTGCCTAGGTAGCCCTGAGATTGGGTCTTGAGCTGCCTCTTCTGTTTCATCTCTTTCCTGAGTTTCATTATATTATCATTGATCCTGAGATGCAATCTTGTGAATTTGAAGAGTTGAGAGTTCCTGGACCCTTAGTCAATACTGGCTGCACTTAATAGGGAACTCCCAGCATTACTACAGTTTTTCTTGGAAAAGATAGCTACCAGAAAGAGGATGAGCCCAAGACCTGGCTTGGTTTTCTGAAGAAATGGGCCTTAAGAAATATAATACAGAACCAAGTCAAAAAATAAATGCTTATTCAGCAGTTCCATAAACTGCCTTATGTTTGGTGTTTAAAGTATCAATAATATTGAGAGAGTATGACAGTAGTTATATTATTGTGTGTCTAAGTCTTTTTTCACTGAGCTTGAAATTCTCTTATGTTAAGCATTTCTATTTGGTAGAAGAAATAAATAGTTGTCCTATATATGATCTGCATTGAGTACCTTTCTACTTCTCTCTTTGGGGAAACCCTAGACAAATCAGAAATAAATTCTAAGTGATTATCCTCCTCATGCTCCAGGGTGGGGCACAAAATACCAAACTATATAAGAGAAAAATATTGATCCCTTTTTTCCAGGGCTAGACTTCTGTAAGATTGAATAATATCCATGCTCTTGGGTCTAGATGACAGGAGTCCCTTATAGGAGAAGAAGATGGTAAGTAAGAGGACTCTAGTCCCCTGGAAGTAGCAACAGTCCATATTCTTTACACTCAACATTAATGCAATGTAATGGGGGCACTAGCAACTAGGTGAATCAGGAAAGATTTCAAGTTTAATGAAAGGTGATGTTTGAGTTGTGTTTTGAAAAAAGCCCCCCAATAATTCTAAGGCCAAAGTAAGGAGGAAGTGTATCCCAGACATGGGGGGGGCGGGGCCTATACAAAGACAGATCAGATTCCAGTGATTTTCTAGCCAAAATTCCTAGAGGCAACTGAGTTCCACAAAGCAATTAGCATCCCTTAACTGTCAGAGAGAAGCATGATCAGCACACCTGAAGGCCAGCCCACTTTTCTCAGCTGCAGCTAATCATAAGGCTTTTCTACTACCTCAACCCTTGCCCTCCTTTTGGGTCTTTTCAATCCCTTTGCAGTCGCTGACCCACTGAGGGGAGGCATTCTGACCCAATTTATTAAGTTATAATGCCACTGTTAATAAACTGTTATCTTGCCTGGAAAATTTGCCTCAGTTTATTTGTTGCATTTTTACTCACCACAGTCCAATATCTCAACTTTCACAAACCCTAGAAAATAGGTGCTCAGTTAATCCTCTTGGAAGGTGAAAGAAAAAGGGAAAAGATGAAAAAGAGAAAAGGAGATGGGAAGGAGGAAGAGACTTTTAAAATGACTATTTAGAAAGGTTAGGTTGATTTAGCTGGGTTCTGAATTTCATACCAGGCTCTGACTTTGGCTCTAGGACTTCAGTTCCTGTTGAGCTATAGTCTTGTCTCTGAACTCTAGGGTGGGTTGGGTTCTGGAGGGACTTCACTGAGCTAGAAGCAATATGGCATACTAGATAGAGTATAAGAGTTGAAATAAGAAAGCTCTGGGTTCATATTTCCCCTCAGGTACTTACTAGCTATATGGAAAGTCACTTAACCTCTCATAGCCCCAGGTCCGCATCTGTGAAATGAGGGGTTAGGACTAAAAGGTGTCTAGAATCCTATCCAGCTCAGAATCTATGCTTCTATGATCTGTGATCCTTTGAACTGATCAGGAATCTCCTTGGTTATTACTGCTAGCTCCTTGACTTCACAGCTTTTATTATATTAAAAGATGTAGGGGGCAGCTAGGAAACATTCTGGGATTTTAAAAAATACAAATGATGTATAGACAAACACACTTCATCAGAAATGGGAAAAATACTAAGATTTTATTTTATCCTAGATCCACCCTCAGAAAATGCCGGGAGCATCCTAGAATAAGTTGCAGTGTTTCTGTGATGCCTTTCTGTGAGAGAGATATCTGTGCAGTAGTTGAAAGCCCATCACTGTCTCCTTTGCTAACGACACCCCAAGGGAATTCAACTCCTTGGGGCCCGAAATTTCCTTATCTCTACTGCTAATTAACCACTTGTGGCTGTTCTTTATATCCTATTGGACAAACTAAGGATGAAATTGCAGCACTTCCACAAAGTGGATCTTGTCCTGGAAGCTTGTTTTGGCAACAAATCCCCTGACAGCCTAGGGTCTCCCAAAGCAAAAGAGATTTCTCAGTAATATATTTATTGACTTTCCCAATTTAACAAATGTGAGAACATAAGAAATATCCCTAGGGTCAAATCATGCGTTCATTTCATCCAGAAACCAAGGGCCGTGTTGTAGGAGACTAACCCTGTCTCTAATGTCGTCAACTTCATTAATTTCAGGAATACGCCTCAAAACATCCTTAGCTTCTTTTAAAATTTCCTAGGCTATTTAGCTGAAGTATATCAAAATCATGGAATCCTTTAATCATTAAAGTTTCAGAATCAGAGACCTTTAAAGTTGCAAAGGATTTTTGATAAAATCTCATCTAATCTACCCAATGCAGGAACTTTGCCTACAATAACCTTAAAAGATGGTACTCTAGACCTTTATTTGAATATCTTTCAGTGATAAAGCACTCACTATAAAAAAACAAACAAACAACTCATTCCTTTGCTGAGCATCCCTGAAATCTGCTCCCCTGGAAGTTTTTTCTGTTGATTCTAGTCCTGCCCTCTGGAACCTCACAAAACAAGTTAAATTACCCTCTGCCTGACATCTCTTCAAATCATCTCTCTCTCCTAGTTTTTTCATATGGCATAGTTTTGCATTTCTTCATCAAACTGGTTGTTCTGGTCTGGACATATTCAAATTTGCCAATACCGTTTTAAAGACATGATGCCCAGAAGTAAATACAATTATTCAGATGTGGCCTTACCAAGGGAGAGGATAGTGGCACTAGCATCTCCCTCCCTATGAATGCTGTGTTTTGATTAATATAATCTAACTTTTATTTGGTAGCAATGTGACTGTTGGTTCAGATAAAATTTATAATCAATGATTGTCCTCAGATTTTTTTTGACAGAAATTACCATTAAGTGAAGTATCTCATGTCCTATACTTGTGTAGTTTATTTTCTTAACTAAGAATACGACTGCTGCTGCTACTACTACTACTAATATTACCATTACTATTACTACTACTACTGCTGCTGCTGCTGCTGCTACTGCTACTGCTACTACTACCACTACTGCTACTACTACTACTACTACAAGCAATAATAATAACAGAGGTTTATATAGTGCTTTAAAGTTTGTAAAATAGTGGCATTTTTTTAATAGATGAGGAAACTGAGCTTCAGAGAAATATGTTTTCCATGATCACACAGATAGTGTCAGAGGTAAGATTTCAACCCAAGTTTTTCTGACTCCAATTGTAGCACACTATTCAGTATTCCAGGTTGCCTCCTATTCCTAGATTCTTTTCTTTCTCCAACACAAATTCTTAGGTGACATTATCACCTCCTTCAAAGTACTTATCATTTACACCCCAGCAGCCAGATCCTCCATTTCAGTAAGAATCAGATTCAAGATAGAATTTTCCCTGGTTATTTTCCTCCACTTTTTTGAAGGATGAAATTCTCCATAAGGCAAGTCAAGAAATTATTAGGTGCTCCATTTTGAGCAGAGAGACAAAGAGTTAGCAGATATCTGCATCACTGAAATCTCTAATTACTAATTATATGCACACACACATATACTCACATATGTATATATGATTGTATATGTTTATGTGTATATGTATATGTATAAATACACATGAGTCTTTGACATATTTCCCAAAATCTTTGCCTATTTCCTTTTTCTGTCTAGGTCATCTGGAGTATATGCCAATGACAATATCACTCCTGATTCTGTTTCCATTGACCTCCACCCAAATGCTTTTCACTATTATCACTTCCACTGCTTCCTAGATTTCCTTATATGAGTACATCCACACAGAATCAAAGAAAACCTGATTTTTTAAAGTTGGAATAAATTTAAGTGGCCATCTAACAACAATAACAATAATAATATTCATAATAACAATTGCTAACATTTATATGATGTTGTAAGGTTTGTAAAATGCTACATAATCTCATTTGATCTAGTATAGCTCTAACATTCCTTCTAACCTTTAACTAGTTGCATGATGTTAGGTATATAATTTAGCTTCTCTGAGCCTCTGTTTCCTCATGTGGAAGATGATAATACTTGTAGGACCTACCTGAAGACATATTTTACACCTAAAAAAAGATAATGTAGGTAAAATCATTTGCAAACTTTAAATCACTATTCAAATATTAGTCATTAATATTACATTCTGAAATGTGTCCTAGATTTTTCAAGAGTAGATTTCAGAATTCAAATGCTAAATGCAGCCATCAGAGGATCTACCTGACCCTGACCCCATGGTCAGGGCATTTTCAAAACATTTGGATCCAGTTTCTCTGGAAATTCTCCAATGCTGCATTTGGAGGCCACTATTCTGACCAAATGTTATCACTTCCTAAGCCTCCCCAGCTTTCTCTATGGACTTTCAACTATTTTGCAAAACATCTTATGCAACAGTTTCAAGAGGCTGTGCCTTCCATGTGACTCCCTCCCTGTTGAAGTGAATTTAAATCCTACCCCTTCTGCCTATTTGGTCGCTCCAGTTCTTCAGTGCTGTGCGATATCTTGATTCGCAATTCTGTAATCAAAGACCCTTGTTGTTACTACTTTAGTAATTCTCTTTATTTCAGGTCAACATAGAGAAAGAATAGATAGGATCTCATGGACTAAAATTCTTTAAGAAAAACCAATCCAGGTGGAATGATAAATTTTTGAATAAAGTCTGAACATACAAAGAGAAACAAATCCAAAATGGGATAAAAATGGGAGCTGTTTAAAGGGAACAATATGGGTGCACAAGGAATTTCTCAACTAACTGATATTTTTTAAAGACTTGTGTAGGAAGACTGAATTGGCCTATAGGGGCCATCACATGAAGCATGCTCAGAGCTGACATTATGGATTCCAGCTGACCTCGTCGGACCTTTGAAGTTTGCTTCTGGATATGTGTGGCTCAGAGCTGAGCTCTTGTATGTTGAGATGTCAGTCATAAGAGCTGTTCACTCAGTGAATGTATAAAAGGTTTTTATACCTAGGTTTTTCTCTTGTCCTCTCTTTGATTCTAACTTTGAATCATATCAGGACAATTTAGTTCTACTTCCCAACAGTGGGGTAGGGGGAAGGAGCAGCTTACTTAGCCCCAACCTTAGCTTTGGTGTAGAAGTAAGCACATTGCATCCAAAACACATTCTTGCCCAGGCAAGGTTGAACCTGTGTTTAGGAAGCCAGTTGGTGTTTGCTCTTTCTTGAAATTATACAAAGGAATTTTTATCCCAAGATGAATATTAGGGCTTGGAAGCAATCTTGTGACTTCAAGAAGTCCAGAGGTCCTGACTTCCATTAGATCAGAGTTTAATGGAGAGAAGGAAGGATTCCCCAGCAATTCTTCCAATGATCTTGGAGAAAGTGTTCGCTGACAAAATGTTGGGCCCATATCTGGCCATTTTTAATGGCAAATATTATCAAGAATCATTTGGACAGTGCAGAGTTGAGGTGAAATATGAGGAGGATATATGTTGCCTGTGTGAGTTATCTGTATGTCTCCATGAGTTTGTTTAAGAGAGAGTCAATTTATTTCAATAAACATTTATTAGGTGCCTACTATGTGCCAAGCACTATGCTAAGCTCTAGGCATATGAATAAGAAAAAGAAAAACAGTCCTTGCTCTTAAGGAGCCTACAATCAAAGGGGGAAGACAACCCATAAAAAGAAGCTGAAAAATAGAGGGGATGGGGCAGGAGGCCAACAAGGAGTGCCAAGTGTGGAAGCGTGTTGTTTCATGGAGTCAAAACCAAACAGAACTGCTGATGGAAAATGGAGAATTACCTGGAAATTTCTTGAAGTCCAGGGCCCTCTATAAAGGAAGGGTATAAATATATTAAATATACTTGCTATATATCCTGTTATAGTTTAAGCATCATACTCTTAGCAGATTATAAGCAGAATGATGTTAAGTTGCCAAATCATATTTTAAGATGTTCTGTTAATGCTTACTATGACTCTTTTATGTTTAGCACTTATTTTGTATGCATAAATTTTGTCTGAATAAAGATTTGTCTGATACTTGATTCATCTTTCAAAGTGAGTACCTTTCTGCTCCTCCATTTTTGGGGAAACCCTAGATGTGAGCCACAATTAAAGTTACTTGTTAATCATCCCTCAGGATAGTGAAATTGGGGTTTAACAACTCCAACTGTGAGAACAAGGATTCTACTCCTTCTTATTAGAGGCTAGGCTTCAGAGGACTGCTTTTGGTCCAAAATGTGTACTTTGGTAGATCAGTAGATGTGGATCCAGCAGCAGTTCCTTACAAAAGTTTAAAGTAAGAGTAGGTAATAGATGTTGAACACAAATTATGCTAATAAGGAAAGCTAAGGCTTAAAAATGGATTTTAAGTTACATTGAGGAAGAGAAGAGAATCAAATGAGGACATAATCATTGTTCAAGGTGGATGAGACAATGAAATCACAAAAGAGAGCAGGCAAATCTACCTCTTTCTTATTTTTCTTCATTTTCTTTTCCTGCCAAGGGGAATGATAATGTAACAGGAAAGAATAGCAATGGATGGAAGGGACTACAGGGAGAGGAGGAGAAGAAGGTTGAAGAGTCTCACTCCAGAATGAGAAAGGAAAAGGTGCCACTAAAAACATTTTCATAGAAGGAAAAGTATCTATCTGTGGTAAAAAAAATAAGGACTGTGTAATGTGTTTTGTCCGGAGAGAGTATGTTTGCCTTTTCTGAGAAATGGTTGTACCTCAGAAGATTATATTCTACACTACCCTACACAAGGAGAAAGGATATGTGAATCTCCAAGAGTGGCCAATAGCCACAGTAATAAGGGAAACTAAACATCAGAGGTAGATTGACCTGGCTTTAGGAATGAAGACAATGATAGTAAGGGCCAGGGAAAAGACCAGATGTCAAAACATGGGGCACAAAGTATCTGTTCAACATTGCTTCTCTTATGAATTGATATTTCTAAGATGAACGCACAGTAAGAAAAAAAAATAGGCAGAACAAATAATGACCTAGACCTAGGATAGAATGAGGCAATTAAGTGGCTCAGTGAATAGAGTGCTGGGTCTGGAGTCAGGAACACCTGAGTTCAAATACAGCCTTGGCTGTGTGAGCTTGAGCAAATCACCTAAACTCTGTTTGCCTCAATCCACTAAGAAGGCAATGGCAAACCACTCCAATATCTTTGCCAAGAAAAAACAATGGACAGTATGGTCCATGGAGTCACAAAGAGTAGGACACAATTGAACAACTAAAGAACAAGCACAAAAACAGGATTGAATGGGAAAGTCAAATCGAGTACTTTGGAAGCTTCAATCTCATGAGGGAATTGGAGAAAATAAAGAAAAAACAAGTGTGATTATATTTCATGCATTGGAAAATTAAGAATACTCTAAAAGGAGGGCAGCTAGGTGGTGCAGTGGCTAGAGCACTGGCCCTGAAGTCAGGAGGACCTGAGTTCAAATCTGGCCTCAGACCAAACACTTGACACTTACTAGCTGTGTGACCCTGGGCAAGTCACTTAACCCCAATTGCCTAAAAAAAATACTCTAAAAGGAAAAAAAAGACATCATAAAGGGGACTAAGGAAAAGAAAATTCTTTAGAAAAGAATATTACTTAAAATAAGAGGTTTGAGGAGAGAGAGCAAAAAGATTTTGAATTGCATATATAACTGGAAAGGGAAAGAGGAGAGTAAAAGAGAAGAAATAGATGAATAAACGAATAAAAAAATTAACAATTTAAATTCAAAGAACTTGAGAATAAGGTGGGCAAATAGGAATTTGAGAGAACTTGTGGGAATAGATTAGCATCAAAATAATTTAAAATTAATGACAGGGACAAAGCACCAATTTAAAAGAGGAAAGGAATAAAAAATATACAAAATAAATAAATGAAGAAAAACATAAACCTAATTATCATAACCCCAAATGTCAGTGAATTCATATTCAATTCAATAAAATAAAAAAGTTAGAATATATAAAAAAATGAAATCTAACCATTGGCTATATAAAAGAAATTCCTCAAAAATAGACACAAATGAAAATGAGAGGTTGGAACAAAATTAATATACAAGATATCATTTTAAAAAAACCAGAAACTTCAATCATGCTCTCAGGTGAAGTAAAAGTGAAAATTCTCAGTATCAAGAGAGATAAATACAGTTATAAATCTATAAATCAAGAGAAATAAATGCTTAAAAATTCCACAGATAATAAAATAATAGCAATACTAGACATGTATGTACCAAATGGAATAACATCTGAAATAGTAAAGGAAAAGCTAAGAGAATTGCAAAAATGCATGAATAATAACAATAATTGTAGGAAATTTAATGCTCCTCAGAGCTGGAAAAAAAATCTAAATGGAAGATAAGCAAAGGAAAATACAGAACTGAACAACCTGCTGGAAAAGTTAGATCTGAGACCTATGGTATCTTCTGAATGACAATATTAAAGAATATTTGTTTCTCAGCATTGCATACCTTTTACAAAAATAGAGCAAATACTAGAGATATTAAAAGAGAAACTAAAAATAAATCTAAAAAGCATAATTTCTAAATATATCCCTACAGATCATAATGAAATACACATAAAGGAATACACAAATTACCATAGGAAACACACTCAAAAGATACAGAACTATTTGGAGACTTAATAATGGCATCCTGAATAATAAGAAGATAATAAAAGATAAATCATAGAGATTATGTATCTGAAAGAAAATGATAATGACAAGACTACCTATTTAAAAATTCTGGGATGCTACTAAAACAACCATATAGAAAAGATCTTATATCTAAAAGTCTATGTCACAAAATATAAAAAAAAAAAAAGATCCACCCTTCTCTATTGAGAAAAAATTAAGATATTGATTAAAGGGAAGTGTGTTGTTCAGTCACGTCTATCTCTTTGTGACCCTGTTTGGGGTTTTCTTGGCAAAGATATTGGAATGTTTTGCCATTTCCTTCTCCTCCCTCATCTTATAAATGTTAAGTGACTTGCCTAGTATCATGCAGCTAATAAGTGTCTGAGGCCAGATATAAACTCAGGATGATGAGTCTTCCGGATTTCAGGCCTGGCACTTATCCACTACACTACCTAGCCATCCTTAAAGGGAAGAGGTACCTTTAATTACTCCAGGGGGATGCTTGAGGTAAATAGTTCAGGAAAGAATGGGTTAATAACAATTGTTAGGTGACTATTCTGAAATGTTAACCCCAAACTTTATTTGATTATATTGTGGTTTTTCTTTTGCAATATTGCTGTAAATGTTACCTCAAATCATTTTAGGAGGAGGGGACATGTCCAAGGACTTGGGTGGGGGAGAAGACATGACTATGCTGGGGTATTAAGGAGGAAAAGAAAGGGAATAATAAGGGAGCCAGCTCAGGACTGAAAACTGTCTTTGGAATGGAAGATGAGGCATTCTGCCATAAAATCCTGGACCCCAACTGAGTGTGCCCCAGAGATATATGATGTTCTCATGTTCAAACAATGAGGACACTTGGGAGTTGACAGTATAGTGATGGGTAAACCCTGGAGAGTAACAGAAGAAAATAGTAAGAGTGTGCCCTCAGAGATATCTAGATGAAAGTACCTGAGGAGAAATTCAATCCCAGGATGCTTCCAGAGATCACTAATAACACTCCACTAGCCTTTTAAATAAGACAAGCAGGAAACTCTGACAAATGATGGAGGAAGCTTTCTTTTCTTTCTTCTTTGTGTTTGTCTGGAAACCTCCAATCTTTGTAACTGTTGATAATGAGACAGTAGCCAGAAACAGGCTTCTCCAGATGGATCACAGCTGGGGTCATAGTATTATTCTGAAGGTAAATGGAAGGTCAGAAACACCCCTCCAAAGGTGAGTGAGGCTTGGGTGACTTTTACTTTGTGTGATCCAGCTGTCCAACTAGAAGAAATTGAGATTCATCTGTCCTCTGTTGGGAGAGAAGGTGGGTGAAATTCAGGTGGGCCTTGTTGGAAAAGGATGGAGGCCACAGAAGGACTTCTAGCCATGAATTATGGGATCATTGTCAGGGAAGATGGAGTTGAGGGTGTAAAAAAGTTCTCGTAAGTGTTTATCTTCTTCCCACTCCTCATCCTAGTAGGTGAACTGCTATTATCCCTAGGAAGAAGTGAGCAGATTTTTTTCTGACTGCATCTAGATTTCCCATGGTCCCAATCAACAGTGAGGGATGTGTAGATATTATGGCTATGTTCTTGTCCCTCATAAAAGATGCTAACACAAGGAGGTAAATTTGACATGATTGGCATCATTAAACAGTAGGATGGGAAGCACAACTGATACATAGCTCTGAAAAGGCTTTGTTGGAAAAAAAAAAGCAAGATATATAAATGACTATAGGACAGAGTAGTATTGAATATTAAGAAGATATTTGAGTAATATCAGGAAATAGATGAAGAAGACATAGTGATGAGCATTGAGGTGGAAATCAATAGAGGCAGAAACAGGAAAAAAATTACATCAAGGTATATTACAGAGAGGAAATAGATCTGTTGAAACTCTTCTATCCAGAACAGAACAATTAAGATTAATAAGCTTAAGAACAATTTCATTCTTCAAAAAGTAGAATACACAACAAAAGGAATGTCTATTCTAGACTTGATTTTCACCAATTAGAGGAACTGTTTGCTAGGGTGGAAATGATAATGACTTTGAAGAGAAATAACCATTCCATATTAAAATTAGTGATAGAGGTAGGAAGAAAATTAAATCTGGCATACATACACCCAAGATTTTGGAATCTTAGTGCTTAGCACAGTGCCTGTCACATAGTAGACCTTTAATAAATATTTATTGATTGATTGGAAGAAAAATACCTACCAACGTAGGACTTGTTTGTCTAAAATTCTATAGAAGTCAAGCCAAGAGGGAGGAAAAACTGTCCAGAATTCAATCCTGGACAAACAGAGAAACAATGTCAATGAGGAAGAATATAAGAAATTGTGCAAAGAAACTGATATAGATGTGTAAGAAAATCAACAAGCTTAGATTTTTAAAATATGTTCTGAAGAGGAAGTAAAAACATAAATAAGCAAGAATACCAAAGTGTAACATAGTCTTATAAAAAGAGTAGAGGGAATACTCAACTCAGAAGGCTCCAAGGTTGATGAAGAAAGCAAGAAAAACAAATGGGGGGGCAGGGCACAGGGATTTTGTTTTTGTTTTCTTAGCTATACTGTGAAAAAAGAGAGAGATGAAAGGAAGGTTAGGGCAGCTGCATGTCCATAATAGATGATTGGTCCCTTTCCACCAGCTCATTTAGTCTCCTACATTGAACCAGTGGAAAAAAATAGGCCCAGAACTATTCTCTCCTGTTCCCATTTCTAGGATGATTAACTGGGATGAGAAGAATGTGTGAATCTACTGTTCTAGGTATTGCTTAGGCACTCTGTCCTTCTCTTCCTCCTTCTCCTCTGCCACCTCCTCTCCTAAGGTCTGTGTTTGAAAATTGCAGTGCCAGATGGCAGAGTGAAAGCAGTGACTTGCTTGAGCTCTCCCCCAAACCCCTCCAAATAACTATAAAAATAGCTCTAAACAAATTCTGAAGCAGAGGAACCCACAAAAAGATATAGTGAAACAAATTTTCAGCCCAAGACAACCTGGATGGTTGATCAGAAAGGTATATCGCACCAGGCTGGGAGCACAGTGCAGCATGGCTTGGGGGCGCAGGCTTCAGGGAACCTGGAGCAGGCTTCAGAGGACTGAATATCCAGCAGCTGTGAAGGTTTCCAGACTCCTCAATCCATGAATGCCAAAGACAACTTAGAAGGTCAGTGGGTAAAGTCTGTTTCTGTGGTGCTGAGACAGGAAGGTGGGGTCTCAGCTCCATTCCCCAAGAGTGTGGCCCTGGGAGAGGAGCAGCTGCTTCCCAAGCTTCCGGCCCATAGACTGAGGTGGAATCCAGTGGCTGATCAGAGAGGGATTGCAGGGATCTCTTTGCCAGTGCTGAGGAAGCAATCTCTTGCTTTGCCCGTGTTTGGATCTGGGTCACAGATCTGGGCAGAGGTGGTGGGGTGAGGAGGAGCACTGGCGTGGTGGAGCTTGTAGTAGCTATGGAGAGAAACCCCTACTTACAGTTACAGGAAAAAAAGGAGTAGTTGTGGTCACAGGCCAGGAAAGGAGTAAATACCTCGCCCCTTATCATACCACCTTGGAAGAACTTAAAATTTACAGGTCCCTACAAGTATCTCTGAAAACAGCTGTACAAACCCCTGAAAACTTGGGACAGTACACTCTCCACATTGGAAGCAGACTCTTACCTTAACAAAGAGTTTAAAACTCAAGTAATTGGCCAGGATCATGAGCAAGCAGCTCAAAAAGAGTCAGACTATATTACCTTACTATGGTGAAAAAGAGGATCAAAATATACAACCAAAAGAAGACAACAAAGTCAAAGCTCCTACATCCAAAGCCTCCAAGAAAAATATGAATCCGTCCCAGGCCTTGGAAGAGCTCAAAAGGGATTTTGAGAAGCAAGTAAGGGAAGTAGAGGAAAAACTGGCAAGAGAAATGAGAGTGATGCAAGAAAATCACAAAAAACAAGTCAACAGATTGCTAAAAGAGACCCCAAAAAATACTGAAGAAAATAACACCTTAAAAAATAGCCTAACCCAAATGGCAAAAGAGGTCCAAAAAGCCAATGAGGAGAAGAATGCCCTAAAAAGAAAAATTGGCCAAATGGAAAAGGAAGTCCAAAAGATTACTGAAGAAAATACTTCCTTAAAAATTAGAATAGAGCAATTGGAAGCTAGTGACTTTATGAGAAATCAAGACACTGTAAAACAAATCCAAAAGAAAAAAATTAGAAAACAATGTGAAATATCTCATTGGAAAAACAACTGACCTGGAAAATAGATCCAGGAGAGAGAATTTAAAAATTATTGGACTATCTGAAAGCCATGATCAAAAAAAGAGCCTAGACATCTTTCAAGAAATTATCAAGGAAAACTGCCCTGATATTTTAGAACCAAAGGGCAAAATAGAAATTGAAAGAATCCACAGATCTCCTCCTGAAAGAGATCCCCAAAGGAAAACTCCTAGGAATATTGTAGCCAAATTCCAGAGTTCCCAGGTCAAGGAGAAAATATTACAAGCTGCCAGAAGAAACAATACTGTGGAAACACAATCAGGATAACACAAGATTTAGCAGCTTCTACATTAAAGGACCGCAGGGCATGGAATATAATATTCTGGAGGGCAAAGGAGATAGGATTACAACCAAGAATCACCTACCCAGCAAAACTGAGTATAATCCTTCAGGGGAAAAAATGGTCATTCAGTGAAATAGAGGACTTTCAAGCATTCTTTATGAAAAGACCAGAGCTGAATAGAAAATTTGACTTTCAAATACAGGACTCAAGTGGAACATGAAGAGGTAAACAGGAAAGAGAAATCATAAGAGACTTATTAAGATTGAACTGTTTACATTCCTGCATGGAAAGATGATATTTATAACTCATGAGACCTTTGTCAGTATTAGGGTAGTTGGAGGAAAAAAAATTATATATATGTATATATAGATAGATAGATAGAGGACACAGGGTGAGTTGAAGATTAAGGGGTCATATCTGGAAGAATAAAATTAAGGGATGAGAGAGGATTATACTGGAGAAGAAGAAAGGGAGAGGTAGAAGGGTAAATTATCTCACAAAAAACAGAAAGAAAAGCTCTTACAGTGGAGGGGAAACAGGGGAAGGTGAGAGGGAATGAGTGAATTTATTCTCATAGGATTTGGCTTAAGGAGGGAATACATACACATTCAATTGGGTAGGAAATCTGTCTTACCTACAGGAAATAGGGGAGAAGGGACAAGAGAGCAGGGGGATGATAGAGAGAGGGCAGATTGGGAAAGGGGTAATCAGAAGTAAATACTTCTGAGGAGGACAGGGTCAAAAGAAAGAATAGAATAAATGGGAGGGCAGGATAGGATTAAGGGAAATAGAGTTAGTTTTTCACAACATGTCTACTATGGAAGTGTTTTGTATAACTGCACATGTACAACCCATATTGAGTTGCTTGCCTTTTCAGTGAGGGTGGGTGGGGAGGGAGGAAGGGAGAAAATTTGAAACTTAAAGTTTTAAAAACATACGTTTAAAAAAATGTTTTCATATGCTACTGGGAAATAAGAAATACAGGAAATGGGGTACAGAAGTCTATCCTGCCCTACAGGAAAATAGAAGGGAAGGGATAAGAGAAGGGGGAGAGATAGAGAGGACAGACTAGAGGAAGGGATATTCAGAATGCATGCCATCTTGGGGTGGTGGGAGGGGTGAGATGGGGTGAAAATTTGGAACTCAAAAACTTGTGGAAGTGAATGTTGAAAACTAAAAATAAATAAATTTATATTAAATTTTTAAAAAAGAAAGTTGCAGTGCCTAGGTAAAAATGTCTTTCTCCCTCTTTGATCCTTCATTCCTATATTATTAATAAAATGTCATTCTTCTGAGGCTTCTTCCTCACATTCCATCTATCTTCTTAGAGTGGGTAGAAATCTGGTACCTCCCCAGTCACTGTATAGATAGCCACCATTTCCATTAATGGATACACCTTGTTTTACACCTCCAAAATACTAGACCAGGAGGAAGATGTCTTATTCCTAGTTCTTCACGCCACCTCCAGAACCTTTCCTTATGAGCATCATTAAACAATATCTTCGGGTGGGGGGGGGCAGAACAGGAACGGAAGAAGCATTTATATAGCACCTACTATGTGTCAGGCACACACATACATGTATACATATGAACAGGAATACAGATATGTGTATGCACACGCATATACATACATATATTCATGCATATATACACATATATACATAGGCTTACACTAAAAATAACACTGATTATAATTGATACATAAGTCAGATTTAAGGGAAAATTCTAAACGCTATTTCTAAAGTTCTTTAGATATGCATTTTATCATTTGTCATTTGAAAGCATCACCCACACCATAAGATAGGTAATACAGGTGTTAATATTCCTATTTTAAAGGTTCCGATATTTTGAGCATCTTACTCATAGTTACATAGCTAACCAGTATGCAAATCCAAGTTTTCTCACTCCAAATCAAGTTCTTCTTCCAATAAAACTGCCTCAATTACCCAGCAATGTTCTCTGTTTCTAACCAAGTATGTCTTGGGGGCATTAGGGTAAAAAACAGTTTTGTCTTTACCAGGAAGGCTGCGGAATCCTGGGAACTGAAAGACCAGGAAGAGACTGGTGGGAGCTCAAATGGAGAAATGAGCAATTCAGCAGACTGAGTTGAGTGCTTTTAAGAAGTAAGGAGAAGGCAGCTAGGTGCACAGTGGATAGAGCACAGGCCCTGGATTCAGGAGGATCTGAGTTCAAATATGGCCTCAGACACATAACACTTACTAGCTGTGTGACCCTGGGCATGTCACTTAACCCCATTGCCTAACTGAAAAAAAAAAGAAGTAAGGAAAAATTTTAGAAGGGAACAAGCATTTATTTAGCACCTACCATGTGCTAGGCACCATGCTAAGCACTTTACAAATATTATTTCATTTGATCCTTACAACAGCCTTGGGAGGTAGGCAGTATTATTATCTTCACTTTACAGTTGAGGAAAGTGAGGCAGACAAAGGTTAAATGACTTGCCCAAGGTCACACAGTTAATAAGTGTTTGATGTGGGATTTGAACTCAGAATTTTTCTGACTCTACACCTCCAGTGATTTATCCACTGTGTCACTTAGGTGGCCAAACCACCAAGGATCTAGGATTTATCTGTGAGTACTGTCTTACTGCCTGCAGCATTTATTTACAAGATAACTATTCTAGAGGAAGTTAGAAGATAGTTTCCAAAGGTAAGTTGGGGTGACATTCTGGAAGATGATGTGGGGCATGGTGTTCCCCTCAAGGGGTAGATGGTGGGCTAGACACTTTAGAGGAGACAAAGTATATGACAGTGACTTTCCAATACTTTTATTGCACTATTCAAGCATATGACAACCCCTCATAGGAGTATTGGGAAGCTCCAAAGAGATAATGTATACAAGGTACCTTGTAAGCCTTAAAGTACTCAGTGATCATCTACCATCAGTTGCCCAGAGAGGCTGGATGGTAATTTCAACGACAGTTTTTTAAAAAGCTTAAAATACTTTTAGATTTCTTTGGGAATGGTCTTTAGAAGATGGGAAGCAATATTTTGAATGTCTTCAATGGTTCTTGAAGGTGAATTTAATTTTTTGAAATAGCTAAGGAAGTATCACTCACCCTCTCTCTCCCTTCCCCAACCCAGGCTCAGATCCAACAGTACTGTAGCAGTTGGGAACCAGACTGGTGTCTCTGACTTCCTCCTCTTGGCCTTCTCCAGCCATCAAGACTTTCTTTTCATACTATTCTTGGTTGTGTACCTGGCAGCCCTCATGGGAAACCTGTTGATTCTTACGGCTGTCAGCTCAGAACCACGTCTCCACACCCCTATGTACATCCTCCTGGTCAACCTGGCCTTGGGAGACCTGTGCTTTACCTCCGCCACAGTTCCCAGACTCCTCTATTTGCTATTTACTGGAGGCCAGTCCATCAGCCACACAGCCTGCCTAACCCAGGTCTTCTTCTTCCTGATGGCAGGCAACGTGGGTAGCTATGTGTTGGCAGCCATGGCATGGGACCGATACATGGCTGTTTGCTGGCCACTGCACTATGCTACTGTGGTGACTCTGCCACGCTGCCTAACTCATGGGTGGCATCTGGGTTGGCACAAGCCTTTATTCCCTGCTCCACACAGCCCTCATTGCAAGGCTCACCTTCTGCAGTAGTCATGCTATCCCACACTTCTACTGTAATGTCTATGCTTTGCTGCAGCTTTCCTGCTCTGACACCTCCCTCAACTATGCAATAGCCCTCATAGAGGGTAGTGCAGACATCATCTTGCCTGTTGCTTGCATTGTCATCTCCTATGGCTTCATTGGAGCTGTGGTAAATGGAGTGAACCACTGGGGGTCTGCACAAGGCACTTGCCACATGGATCCCATATAGCTGTGGTCATGTTTTTCTATGGAACACTAATTATTGTTATATACAGCCCTAGGTCAGGTTGAGGCTCAGGGGAGAGGTGGAGATCTTGTAGCCTCAGTTACGTTCTCAGTGGTGGCCCCTACGCTGAACCCCTACATCTATAGCCTTCAGAACCGTAAAATTAAAACATCTCTGGCACGCATACTCAAAGTGAAGCGGATATAGTGATATAGCAAGAAAATGGCCAGCTTACAATAATCCTCATAACAACCCAGGGAGGTAGGTACTATTATTATCCTCATTTTTACAGATAAGGAAAAAAAAAACAACTTAAGTGACTTGCCCAGGATCATAAAGCTAGTAAGTGTCTAAGGCAGGATATGAGCTCAGGTGTGATTTTCTTTTTGATTCTAGGCCTGGTGCTCTATCCACTGTGCCACATGGCTTTAAATGGCTTGATGTTCCATATTGGAGTGATACAGTCTCACTCTTTTCTGTTATATGTTTTCTCCTACAAAGTGATCCAGCAATAACACACACACACACACACACACACACACACACGTACACATACACATATACACACACACACAGAAAAAAACACATTTGTCCCCGAAAAGCTATTTGATTTCAGGCTTGTGGATGGAATAATTAATCATCTATAGGTCTTCAACTGCAAGTACCCAACATGGGAATATAATCCATTTTCTTTTAGTCTTATTCAATGACCCTTTCATGTTTCCACCTAACCCTGAATTTCAACTCTTTCCTTCCTCAGAAACTTTCTAGTTGCCTTGGAAACTAATATATGTCTTCTCTTCCTTCCTCCATGTACCTCAGTTTAAGGTAACCTTAAAGTGGAAAACTCATGACCCTTCTTAGGAACAGGAAAGATGGAATCAGACTTCCCCTATATTATAAATGACAATAAATATTCCTTATCAATGCCACAAAATCATAAGACATTTGGTTGTGATAATTTCTGGCCTAGGAAGATGACTAGGGTTTAGGAGCCAGAGTTCTTAACCTGGGGTCTGTGGATACATTTCAAAAGGCCTGTAAATTTGGATGGGGAAAAACAAACAAACACCTACCTACTTTTCTATTTTCACTAACCTTTGGTTTCCTTTGTGATCCTACATATTTTATTTTATGCATTTAAAACTATTATCCTGAGAAGGGCTACATAAACTTTGTGAGACTGCCAAAGGAAGTTAACGAAAAGATTAAGAACCCTCAATTGGTAGATATTGAAGTAATTACCCTGGTAGATATTGAGCTAATTACCTATTGCTTATTGAGAACTTGTGACTTCCTATGAGAGCTAAATGTTCTTAGAGGTCAGGCAACATTAAATACAAGCACACTGAAGCAGGATAGCTTCATGCAACAAAAGGTACTTTGTTTCAGGGTTGAAAGTATAGTAAGGAATTCTGGTGAATGATGGATAGATAGATAGATAGATAGATAGATAGATAGATAGATAGATAGATAGATAGATAGATAGGCAGACAGTCAGAGAGCAAGCATTCAAGCTTTTACCGCATGCCTAGAATTGTGCTAAGTGCTGGAGATACAAACAAAAGCAAGGAAGACACTCCCTACCCTTACAGAATTTATAGTCTAACAGGATAAGACAACACATAAATGAGAGCTGGAAAAAGTGACATGGAATCCTAATTGTGAACAAAATAAAGTAAAATCTTACATAGTAATACCCAGAGTTGTACCAGGGTAGAGTCCAAGGCTCCTCATGGTAGAAAATGGGGATAATGGCCACAGCAGAAGCAGCATGGTATGTGAGTGGTCAGGAAGTGGCATTAAGACCTCATTACAGGCAAGATAAGACAAAAATTCACCTATCAGAGCCCAGAATCGCAGCAGTAGATTCCAAGGTTCTGGAGAAATTAGAGATATAGTTTCTCTCTTTGGACTGTTAAAATAAATAAAAACCTCTTGTTAACTGCTAAAACAGAAGAAGTGCCAGGTCCAAAAGGGGAACTTGGAATGAGCCAGAGTGCAATCACAGTTTACATAGATAAAAGAAATCATTGCTGTCTGAGAAGAAGTTTGCAAGCTAGAGTAGAAAGGCAAAATTCTCAGCTGCTCAAAGGGGAGTGGGAAAACAGTGAGGTAATTATACATATTTGGGGTACTTATGCTAAGCAGAGGTAAAGGGAGAAACAATAGATCAGAAAGTCAGTAAAATGGCAATAAATCAGAAAGCAAGATATTTGCTATTCTTTCTGAGCTGGTCAAGACTGAGTTCAGCAATTTCAGGCATCTCCGAGTTCAGCTAAAGTTTATTTGCAAAGGATCATTAGTATGTCAAGGAGCACTGGACATTAAATGGTTGACAATGTCGTCTAGAACAATGCTTTACGCACAAGAAGAGCACATTAGAATCATATAGTCCCAGAGTTCATCTAGTCTAACTACTGCCTGAAACAGAAATTCCCCTCTACAAAATTTCCAATAAATGTTCATCTAGCCTCTTTTTGAAGACCTCTAGTTAAAAAGGATCTCTCTACCTCACGAAGCAGGATTTTTCTCTTTTTTGGTAGGTCTACGAGTATTTCATGAACAAACGATGAATAAAAAAAATGAATAAAGATGTGATCTGCCTTGAACTGTCAGGAAGCCCAACAATATCAGGACTTAGGCAAGAACAAGACAACCAAAATGCTTCAAAAGAAGATAAGATGGAGACAAAACAAAAAGGTAGGAGGCTACTGGATATGACAAAGGAAGGAAAGAAAGAAGGAAGGAAGGAAAGAAAGAAGGAAGGAAGGAAAGAAAGAATAAAGGAAGGAAAGAAAGGAAGGAAGGAGGGAAAGGAAGGAAGGAAGGAAGGAAGGAAGGAAGGAAGGAAGGAAGGAAGGAAGGAAGGAAGGAAGGAAGATGACGAAGAGACTGCCAAGGACTGAGTACAGCTGGTGAAACCATATAAGCCCCTGGGGAAAACAGTTCCATTAAGTAACCAACTTTTAAGAATTTTTGTCTTTCTTTCCTTCACCCAAGGGGAAGGAATTAAAGATTCATGAACAACTTCTAAATATTGTTATAATCTGCTGAGAGGATAACCCTTAAAACTCATCAGAACATAAAGCACTTTTCAGAAGTGTTAACTAGCTGTTTTACATTTTGCCTCAGCTTGGTACTATATGAGCAATCTGTGGCACAAATCTGTGGGTAAGACAGGAAGGCTTGAACTGGTCCTTTCCTTGTCAGTGGCCAAACTCTCTGAAACAGAAATTTCCCCTGACACCATCTGGCCCCCCACTGGACCCAGAACCTCCGGACCTTAGGAACTCACAAGATTCCCTCCAATCCTGCACATATCTATTTAAGAATTCTCTTTTTCTTCAGACCAACAAGGGACAAACTCACAAGGGATAACCAAAATCTAAGTTCAGGCTTGCTTAGACAGGACATCTGCTTTAGCAGCCAAGCATTCATAGCCATGTGGATGTGGGTGGAAAAAAATGATAATTTCCCCTTTCCCATCCAACTCTTAAGCAATTCAAAACAGTCTTGATACAATTTGCAACCAGAAAAGAAAAGAGAGGTCAGGTCAATAACTATTTATCATTTTTTTTTTCTTGTTGTGTTTGTCCTTTGTTCTCAAAGAGGACCAATGACCTCGGGAAGATGATGTCTTGACTTGCAAGTGAATTGGATTTAAGTGAGGCAGAGCTGTACAAAGTCATCAGCCTCAGTCTCTCCTCCAGAGTCATTAGAGTCCAGTGGCAAGATATAAGTCAAGGGGGGTGGAGCCAAGATGGCAGAGGGAAAGCAGTGACTTGCTTGAGCTCTCCCCCAAAGCCCTCCAAATACCTATAAAAAATGGCTGTAATCAAATTCTAAAGTAGCAGAACCCACAAAAAGACAGAGTGAAACAAATTTCCAGCCCAAGTCAACCTGGATGGTTGGTTAGAAAGGTATATTGTGCCAGGCTGGGAAAGGAACTCAGTACGGCCTAGGCACGCAGGCCACAGCAAACCTGGAGCAGGCCTCAGAGGACTGAATCGCAGGCAGCTGTGGCAGTTTCCAGATCTCTCAACCCCTGAACACAAAAGACAGCTTAGCAGGTCAGTGGGAAATGTCTGTTTCTGGCAGTGAGAGAGGAGCTAGGTCTCAGAGCCAGTTCCTGAGCACAGAGCTTGGAGCTCTGCCCTGGGGTGGTGGCTGCCCCCTGAACTTCCAGCCCACAGACTGAGGGGTAATAGAGTAGATGATCAGAGGGTGGCTGCAGGGATCTCTTTGCCAGTGCTGAGGTACGAATCTCTTGCTTTGCCAGTGCTTGGATGTGGCTCACAGCTCTGGGTGGCGGTCCTGGGGCAAGTAGGAGTGCTGGCATGGTGGAGCTTGTAGTGGCTGGGAAGAGAAAATCCTCCTCACAGTTCCAAGACAGAAAAGAGAGCTTGTGGTCACTTATAGACCAGAGTACAGGCCAGGAAAGGAGTAAACACCTCTCCCCTTATCATAGCACCTTGAAAGAACTGAAAATTCACAGGTCCCTAGAAGTATCTCTGAAAACAGCTGTACAAACACCCGAAGCTTGGGACAGTACATTCTCCACATTGGAAGCAGACCTCTACCTTAGCAAAGAGTTTATAACTCAAGTAATTGGCCAGGATCATGAGCAAACCTCACAAGAAATGTCAGACAATAGAATCTTTTTCTGGTAACAAAGATCAAAACATACAACCAGAAGATGACAACAAAGTCAAAGCTCCTACATCCAAAGCCTCCAAGAAAAATATGAATCAGTTCTAGGCCATGGAAGAGCTCAAAAAGGAGTTTGAGAAGCAAGTAAGAGAAGTAGAGGAAAAACTGGGAAGAAAAATGAGAGTGATGCAAGAAAATCATGAAAAACAAGTCAACAGTTTGCTAAAGGAGACCCACAAAAATACTGAAGAAAATAACACCTTAAAAAATAGCCTAACCCAAATGGCAAAAGAGGTCCAAAAAGCCAATGAGGAGAATGCCCTAAAAAGAAAAATTTACCAAATGGAAAAGGAAGTCCAAAAGATTACTGAAGAAAATACTTCCTTAAAAATTAGAATAGAGAAGGGGTAGAGCCAAGATGGTGGAGTACAAGCAGTGACTTGCTTGAGCTCTCCCCCAAATGCCTCCAAATACCTACAAAAAAATGACTCTAAACAAATTCTAAAGCAGCAGAACCCACAAAAAGCCAAAGTGAAACAAATTTCCAGCCTAAGACAACTTGGATGGCTGATCAGAAAGGTATATTGTGGTGGGCTGCTAGAGGAGCACAGTTTGGCATGGACACGCAGGCCACAGAGAACCTGGAGCAGGCCTCAGAGGACTGAATCGTGGGCAGCTGTGGCAGTTTCCAGACTTTTCAACCCATGAATGCCAAAGACAACTTAGAAGACCTAAACTACTGGGGAACTGGACTGAGTCAATCCCAGCCAATTACAGAGTTCTCAACTATTTTTGTTTCTGCATTAAGGAGAATGGTCTTCAGATGGGAAGGAAGACAATAAAAATGGTTCAAAGAGAATTAAAATCCAAGATAATTGAGGAGATGGAAGGTGAACACCACCTGCTCTCTATAACTTGGTGGACTACATGTGAGGCTGAACCACTGTCTGTGATCTTTAATGAAATGTGCTAAAAAGGAGACAAGCCACTGGATTTCAGGAAGGCAAATTCTTCTGTCTCTGTCTCTGTCTCTGTCTCTGTCTCTGTCTCTCTCTCGCTCTCTCTCTCTCTCTCTCTCTCCCTCTCTCTCTCTCTGTCTCTCTCTCTCTCTCTTTTAAGAAGAGCATGAATACTGGAAACAATAGACCAATGAGCTTGGAGTCAATGAAAAATAAAATTCTAGACCAGATTGCCAAACAAATTCCTTATGAGCACTAAGAAGAGATGATCATTATAAACTGTCCTGGGATCACTAAGAATGTCAGAATGCCCTCCAAAAGTTCAAAGACAGAAAAGTCTCACATTACAGTACCAACATATTCATACCAGTTAATTTTTATATAGCAAAGAACTGGAAACAAAGAAGACATGGATTGGGGGGGATCACAGAACAAATTTTGGTAGATATATAAAACAGAATATTGCTACTCCACAAAAGAAAAATAGAATAGAGCAATTGGAAGCTAGCGACTTCATGAGAAATCAAGACACTGTAAAACAAATACAAAAGAATGAAAAATTAGAAAACAATGTGAAATATCTCATTGGAAAAACAACTGACCTGAAAATAGGTCCAGGAGAGACAACTTAAAAATTATTGGACTATCTGAAAGCCATGATCAAAAAAAGAGCCTAGACATCAACTTTCAAGAAATTATCAAGGAAAACTGCCCTGATATTTTAGAACCAGAGGGCAAAATAGAAATTGAAAGAATACACAGATCTCCTCCTGAAAGAGATACCCAAAGGAAAACTCCTAGGAATATTGTAGCCAAATTCCAGAGTTCCCAGGTCAAGGAGAAAATATTACAAGCAGCCAGAAAGAAACAATTGTGGAAACACAATCAGGATAACACAAGATTTAGCAGCTTCTACATTAAAGGACTGCAGGGCATGGAATAAAACATTCCGGAGGGTAAAGGAGATAGGATTACAACCAAGAATCAGCTACCCAGCAAAACTGAGTATAATCCTTCAGGGGAAAAAATGGTCATTCTGTGAAATAGGGGACTTTCAAGCATTCTTTATGAAAAGACCAGAGCTGAATAGAAAATTTGACTTTCAAATGCAAGACTCAAGTGGAACAAGAAGTAAACAGGAAAGCGAAATCATAAGAGACTTATTAAGGTTGAACTGTTTACATTCCTGCATGGAAAGATGATATTTATAACTCATGAGACCTTTGTCAGTATTAGGGTAGTTAGAGGGAAAAAATTATATGTATGTATATATATATGTGTGTATAGATAGATAGATAGATAGATAGATAGATAGATAGATAGATAGATAGATAGATAGATAGATAGATAGATAGATAGACAGACAGACAGACAGACAGAGACAGACAGACAGACAGACAGACAGACAGACAGATATAGATAGATAGAGATAGATAGATAGATAGATAGGCAGACAGACAGACAGATAGACAGATAGACAGATAGACAGATAGACAGATAGACAGATAGATAGATAGATAGATAGATAGATAGATAGATAGATAGATAGATAGATAGATAGATAGATGATAGAGGGCACAGGATGAGTTGAAGATGAAGGCATCATATCTGGAGAATAAAATTAAGGGATGAGAGAGGATTATACTGGGAGAAGAAGAAAGGGAGAGGTAGAACAGGGTAAATTATCTCGCAAAAAAAAAAAACAGGAAAGAAAAGGCTCTTACAATAGAGGGGAAACAGGGGAAGGTAAGAGGGAATGAGTGAATCCTATTCTCATAGGATTTGGCTTAAGGAGGGAATAGCATACACACTCAATTAGGTAAGGAAATCTGTCTTACCTTACAGGAAATTAAGGGGAGAAGGGAACAAGAGAGCAGGGGGATGATAGAGAAGAGGGCAGATTGGGAAAGGGGGTAATCAGAAGTAAACACTTCTGAGGAAGGACAGGGTCAAAAGAAAGAATAGAATAAATGGGGAGGGTGGGATAGGATGAAGGAAAATAGAGTTAGTTTTTCACAACATGACTACTATGGACGTGTTTTGCGTAACTGCATGTGTATAACCTATATTGAGTTGCTTGCCTTTTCAGTGAGGGTGGGTGGGGAGGGAGGAAGGGAGAAAATTTGAAACCTAAAGTTTTAAAAACACATGTTTAAAGAAAATGTTTTCACATGCAACTGGGAAATAAGAAATACAAGAAATAGGGTACAGAAATCTATCCTGCCCTACAGGAAAATAGAAGGGGAAGGGGATAAGAGAAGAAGGGGAGAGATAAAAGGGAGGGCAGACTAGGGAAAGGGATATTCAGAATGCATGCCATCTTGGGGTGGGGGGCAGGGGAAGTTGGGGTGAAAATTTGGAACTCAAAATCTTGTAGAAGTGAATGTTGAAAACTACAAATAAATAAATTTTAAAAATAAATAAATAAACAAAAAACCAATTAAAAATATTTAAAAAAAAGATAAAAGTTAAGATGACTGGCAGTGGCCCCATTTATTATATTAGGGGCATTGTGTTAAGTACTGGAGTTACAAAGAAAGGAGAAAGAAAAACAATCTTTGCTCTCAAGGAATTAACTACCTAATCAGGGAGACAGCATGCAAACAATGATGAATGGACAAGATATATCTCAGAGGGAAAGCAAAACCATGATGGAATATCGGGAAAGTATTTTTGCAAGAAGTGCAAAGAAGTTAGGTGAGACTTGAAGGAAGCCTGGGAAGCCAGGAGGCTCATATGAGGAGGAAGAGCATTCCAGGCATGGGGAAAAGACAGTGAAAATGCAATCAGGAAATGGAATCAAGGAACAACAAGGGGCCAAGTGTCAAAGGACCCTAGAGTATGTAAGGGGAATATGATATAAGAGTCCTGGAAATGTAGGAAGGGGCCAGGTTTGGAAGGGCTTTTAAAAGCAAAATGGAGGATTTGTATTTGTTTCAAGTGGTGATAGGGAGCCACCAGAACTTATCAGATAGGGGAAAATGATATAAGATGGCCAGACCTGCACTTTAGGAAGATTGCTTTGGCAGCTGAGTAGAAGCTGGAGTGGAGAGTCTGGAGGCAGGGAGAACAACCAGAAGTCTATTATACAATAGTCCAGGTATCAGGTGATGAGGCTATGCACCAGGGTTGTGGACAGTGTCTGTTTGAGTCTCTCATCTCCAAAACAGCACTCATAACAGAGTTACTGCAGGTAGTTTCATAAATCTGCCATAAGCAGTGAACCCAAAATGCTGGGGATGTTCCTTGCTTTTTTTTTCTATCACAAGGATAACAATGAAATATATGGTCCCGTCCATCAGGTATTGTCTAATTGCACCAGATTGCCAGTCCATCTTCTTTTTCACTAATAAATTTATCTGATGTCTTCTTTTACCGTGGATTCATTGTTTACAGTGTACCTCCCCATTAAAAGAACTCCAACTTGAACTATTTAAACAAATTATTGATGCCAAAAAATTGAGAACGAGGTAAAGCAAAGGGGCTCAGGTTCACTCCTCCATCACTTAGGGACTTTTGTGACTTATTGCTCCTAGGCCAGTCCTATTTCTCAGCAGTTGTTTCTTCCACTGGACTCTCTTGTAGTCCAACTTTCTGCCTCACCGGTTTGCTGTCAGCCTTTCTACTCTCTGGGCTCCTTTAGTTATATATTCAGCTCAGGTTTCATTCAGGCACTCCTCCTGCAGATGCTTACTTCATACATATGTAGAACTTAAAGTTCAACCCTCGCTTGCAAAGTGTATTCCCAAGACAAAACTACCCAGGTTTAAGGTACTCGTTGGGTTTATAGCCACTCAAATCTGTAGCTCACAATCCTCCACTGATATGTTTACTTGTTGAGCATAGGACACAATTTTAAACAGAAGTATTTAATGAAATAGAATAGTAATGAAAATAGAAATAAAACATTTCCCCATAAACCTGGAGTAAATTCTTCCATCTGTAGGAACAGTGGATACATAGTAATCATCATCATAATGATTATTGTGATGATGATAGCTAGTATTTATCTAATTTGATCATAAAGGGGACAAGTTGGAGACACAGTGAACTCATGTAGTGAGGGAACTTTTATGTAGGAATACACAAATAGGTGACACATTTTCTCAAGTTACTCATGTAAAGGGACACACATGTGATTAGAAAATATGAATGGAGGAGCAACCCATGCCTCTGATGTAAGGATACCAATGTGTTCCGATGATGTCTCCTCAATGATCCTGCCCAACTTGGTCCCTGATGATCTTATATGGCATGTAGTCAGTCTTTTCCAGGTGTGTACTCTCTGCCCAGCACAGTCTATGTAATGTCTGTGGTTTAATGCTCCCTATTCGTATTATATAACTGCTATTCATCATTGCTCCTGTGGTCCTATGGTAACTGCTGGGTACTGTAGAAATTTTCCCTGCTTGTAGCTTCTGGATTCAGCTATCATATTCTGCCGGGGTATTGTTTTCCTCATAAGAGGATGAGTGGATTTTGCCATGCCTTTTCTTGTGGCTTTTTTCTTTCTCTGTTTTCCCAGCTATAACTCTTTTAGAAAGTAAAAGTCCTAACACATCCAGTCATTGAATTGAGTAGAAAGTAATTCTTTCTAGGAAAAATCCTTTTCTGGATTTGTAAGACTGTTTTGTAAGTTCTATATACTTATCAAAAGGGGATGAGGATTCTAGTAAAAAACTACGTGATATCTAATTGATATCATATTCCTTGCCTTTGTAAGGGATGTGAGAGGGATGGGAAGAAGAGAGAGAATTCGTAACTCAGATTTTTAAAAACTGAATGTTAAAAAATTTTACGTGTACTTGGAAAATATTTAACTAAGAATATAGATATAAAAAATTTAAAAAAAGTTATTTTTGAGGGAAGACTGTGGAGTTAGAAAACTTTTCTTAAGACTAATGTAACCCTTTACTGTAACAAGAAAAAACCTGGATATACATTGGGTCCTCAAAAAAATCTGAGCTCATCTGTCCTCATTCAGGTGTAATTCCCTGGTACTTCCAAAAGGGAATTTATGGAGGTGACACAACAGTTCACACATCTCACTAATGTAGCTCATTTGCCTCTACCCAGTTGGCCAACCCTCTCCAACACCTGTCTTAGGGGTTCCCACAGAGGGAAAAGGCTCAGGTTAACTCCTCTATCACTTAGGGACTTTGTGACTTATTGCTCCTAGGCCAGTCCTACTCCTTAGCAATTAATTGTTCCTTACACTGGATTCTCCTGTAGTCCAGCTTTCTGCCTCATCAGTTTGCTGTCAGCCTTTCTACTCTCTGGGCTCCTCTAGTTACATATTCAGTCCAGGTTTCATTCAGGCACTCCTCCTGCAGATGCTTACTATTGTGGTTCCTTCTTTCAATGGTTCCACCTTCTAGTTATTTATTCCTGGACTCCTCACTGTTCACAAGCTTTTTTTATTATGTCCTACCTTTCCAAATGTCTTATACTTGACTCCTTGCTATTATCCAGCAACACTGGCCTATCATTCCTCCAATACAATGCTCCATCTCCCTTCCCTATTCATTTATACCAGCTGTGCCCCATGCCCTCCTCACAGATCCTCTTATTTGCTTTGGCTTCATTCAAGACTCAAATCTCACCTCCTGCAGGGGGCCTTTCCCTCTGAGATTACCTCTCATATGTTCTGTATATAACTTGTATAAACCTAGTTATATTCATTACATTTGTCTCCATTAGAATATAAATTCTTTGAAGGCAGTCTCTTTTTACCTTTCCTTCTTTATTTTCCGAGCCCAGCGTCTGACATTAATAAATGCCTATTAACAACTATTATCAGTATGGCTTTGCTGCTTCTGCTTCCCTTTATTGTCCAGGGGCTTGTAATCACTTGAGGGTTTGTTTTTTCAGAAGGGTCAGAAAGCTCAACATTCTTGTAATAAAAACAATAGCAAGCACTTACGCACCACGTTAAAGCATGCCAAGCGTTTTACAAATATTATCTCATTTGATCCTCACAACAACCCTGGGAGGCAGGTGCTATTTTTAGTCCCATGTTCCAGATGAGGAAACTGAGACAGAGAGAGGTTAAGTGACTTGCTCTGGGTTACAGAGCCTTTTTTAGTGTCTGAGCTCGAATGTGAGCTCAAGTCTTCTTGACTCCAAGTCCTGCACTCTGTTCACTCCTCCATCTAGCTGACTAGCTCCTCCGTCACGTCAGGAAAAAACTACTGCCAGGAAGGTGAAGGCAGCAGTTGGTTGCCAAAGGAAACTGTTCTCTCCATCCTCGTTTCTGGTCCCAGGCCAGACAAGGGCAGAAGAAGTCCGCCGGAAGTTGGGATTGGACTCTTTGAAGAGGGCGGGGCGGGGAAAGAAGGCGGGGCACAAAGCGTCCCCTGATTGGCGGAGAGTTCCTACAGTGTTACTTAGTATCGCTCTCCTTGCCTCTCCCCTCCAGCCCCGTCCCCCACTCCACTGAGAAAAGCGAAATAACCGAGTTCGGAGCTCAAAGCTAACATAAGCAGAGCCCTGAAGTCACCCCTTGGGTCGTAATGGCGGGGAGAAGACATTGCTGTGAAATCGGTTAGAGACTTTGGAAAACAAGGACCCAGAAAATATGGAAAGGGTGATTCTGGGAGTTGTAGTTCGAAGGCTTCCTGTGCCTAACCACACCCCTCTCCCCAGGGAGCCGAGCACGAGGAGGATGCGCGCGCAGTTTCGTGGGTTGCCAAGAATGCTTCGCTCCTGGACCCACTCGTTTGCAGTCAGGCTTGGGTCCTATACCCACGCATCGGGTAAGTACAGCTCGGGGCGTCTGACCGTAGCTCCCTGCGGGCCCCATCACTCCAGCCAGGTCGAGATCGGCGAGAAGCTGGAGTACACCTGCCGCGGGGAGCTGGGCTTGTGGGCTTTGTCCAGGGAGCTCACAGACCGCTAGCCCAGAACTTGGTGGGCGGGCCAGGAGGGGGTGTGGCAGCCCCGGAGGGGGGGGGCCGAAAGTTCCGGTTGAGTTAGTTTATTGTGGGGTGGACTCAACTTCTACATTCCCCATCCCTTTCCCCCGCTCCCTGCTGTTCCCCCCAGGGTCTGCACTGCTAATAGGCACCCTCAGAGGGCGGCAACGTTGTGGGGAGGGGCTTTCGAGGAAGGTTTCAGATGTTATAGAAATAGAGCTGGGCTCCCGATTCAGGACCTAGGGCAGGGACTGTGTTTAGTTTCTTTGTATGCCCTGCACTTCGCATGCTGCCTGGCTTCAGTAAGCGTGATTGGCTGATTGAACTGAAAAAGTCTCTGTGTTTCTCTTTACCTTTGTTTGTGCATTGGTTTCTAAGTTTAATCTGCGTTGTTAATATTTTCTTCATCCATTTTCTACGTCCAATCAACCAAACAACATATTAGATCCTGATTTTGTAGCATTTGCAGACTCCAGAGGCATAAATACTTACACTGAAATTTTAACAAAGCTTCTGTGTGGCAGGCCCTGTGCTGGGCTCTGGGATACAAAGAAAAGGGGGGGTAAAAACCCAACACCCAGGCCTGCTTTCAAGGAGCTCAAAGTCTAAAGTGTTGTGTCTTAGGCAACTATAGGTTTATATGTTACTCTTGTGGACCATTTATGGTCCAGTACCTCTCCACAATTTTTGCATGGCTTTAGAGTCTGGCTGTATCATTGAGACTATTTGGTTCCTCCTGCTCACAATGATCAATCTCTGCCCACAGTGCCCCTTAGAAGAGCTTGAAACTGCTTAACCCAAGTGAAGGGGATAGGCTCCCTGCTGGAAATTCAGATTTGAAATTCATGGGGAGAGTCTTCTATAAAAACCACTAAACAAGGTGATGGCTACTCTGTTAAGCCCCCAACTTCTGACTCCACATGAACAAGACTGGATCCTGAAAATTAATGTACCTTGGAGGGAAGAAACTATGTTACGAAGAGATAAATCAGACCCTGAAGCTGCTCGACAGAGTTTTAGGTGGTATCAATACCCAGAATTGGCTGGACCTCAAGAAGCCCTCATCCAACTCAGAGAACTCTGCTTTCAGTGGCTAAGGCCAGAGATTCACACAAAGGAAGAAATCCTGGAGTTGTTGGTGCTAGAACAATTTCTGACCATCCTTCCTGGAGATATCAGGATTTGGGTAAAGTCTCAGCATCCCACAAATAGCAAAGAGGTAGTGAGCCTGGTGGAGGACTTGATCCAAGCAGCTGAGGAGAGAGGTGAGAGTTACGGAAAGGTGATGGGAATGGAGGTAAAAGGATGAAATAGGCACTTGAAATTAGGAATCTATGGCATAAACAGGGAAAAAGTTTCCTGGGAATTTGGGATTCCAATATGGGATCAATGGATCATGTTATCAAGTCCATTGTCTCCTTCAAGGTCCACTGTGGCTAGTAGTATGTGGTATTTTTCCATATAGGTAAGACCATTATCAATTGAGACTGCTTTTTTGAGTGCTGGGTTTTTGATTTTGCTTTCTTTTTGGAGGGTATAAGGTGGGATAAAGTAGGGGAAGGGGAAGGAATAGCCAAACTATCAAATTATTCTATTTCTATAGTGGATTCATGCCATCTCTCCATAAAGAAGTGACTGAAATTTAGACTTGGGAATAATGCCTTACATATTTAAGGTAAGAGGTGTGGTGTGGTGGGAAACATACTGAGTTATGATCAGAAATTTAGGCCTGAATCCTGTGTTTGACCCTTTTTAGAGGTGTGGTATTGAGTGAGTAACTTTACCTTTAGGCCCCAGTTTGCTTATCTGCAAAGTGAGGGGTTTGGACCAGATTGCCTCTGGCATCACTTTTAACTCTTAATCTCTATTATCTGTAATCTTTTCTATAGTTTATTTTCAGCCAAATTATGACTAGAAATCTAGTCTTCTCACTCCTACCATCTTCTCTCTTCACTAAAGCATAGTGAAAGTTATAATATGGAGTTATAATAACTATATATAATATATAGTTATAATAGTGAAGTTAAGATCATCTAGATATCTGTGCATACTGCTTTCTCTATGAGAGTTACAAATTATTTTCTTACATGTCAAATAAGATAAGACCCCTGTCTTTTCATAGTTCAGAGGGACCTCAGAAGTCATCTAACATGTTAGCTGAACAGGAATCTAGATGCTGTATGACTCTGGGCAAGTCACTTAACCTCTTTCTATCTCAGTTTCCCCAACTGTAAAATGAGACTAATAAATAGTATCTATTTCACATGGTTGCTGTGAGGATCATATGATATAATATTTGCAGAGCTCTTAGTGCAGTGCTTTATACATAGTAGGTACTTAAATGCTTATTCCTTCCCCCTACTATAAAAACCTTTCACTTGAAGACTTCTAGTGAGAGTGCCTCCTGGGGTAGATCATTCTACCTTGGACAGGTCTCTAATCATTAGGAAGTTTTTCTTTTAAATCAAACCTAAATCTACCTTGCTGCAATTTCTACAGCTTTCCTTTTAGACCAATGGAATATAGCTTACCATCACTTTTAATAATATATTCTAGAGTTTAGCCAGGGAAAGACATCAAGCTCAGTGAAATAGAAATGATAGGGACTTTAGGAGGAAGTGAATACTCCATATTACAATTTGTAATAGAACAAGAAGAAAGCTAAGCTTCTGATAATATCGAAGATTTTGGAAAGTTAGCTTTCAAGGAGTTCAGAAAGGATAGATAGGATTCTAGGGGGTGGGCCTAAAGGTCTACAGGGAAATGGGCCCAAGCAGGGTAGATAGCTTACAAGGATGAAATTGTTATATTACTAAGGTAAGTTATTCTGATGAAGAAGAAAAAGGGAAACTGTCTACAAAGATTATAGAAGCATAGAGAACCCATAAACCAACTTAGAGTGTTAAAAATACACATCAAGAGATGGAAGGAAGTGCAGGTTATGGAGGATGGAAACAAAAGGTCACTGTCCTGAAAGAATAGTATCAGCAATGCTTAAAGATCAGTTTGTTCTGGGACTTTCAATGAATTCTAAGGACAGCTGAAAGGGCTTTTTAAAATATTGGGGCAAGGGAAATATCAAAGAAATGATGGAACCAGTGTTCAGGTTAGATGGGGTAACAATAATGGATGCTGGGACAAGATGAAACTATGTAATTCTTATTTTGCTAATTTTCCCTATCAAGGAGAATGATCTTCAGACTGAGAGGAATAGAACAAAAATGGCCAACAAGTTAAAACTGAAGATTAATAGAAGAGATGATAGGAGAACACCTAGATACTCTCAGTGAGTTCAGTTCATTTGAGCTAAATGTCTCCATCTTTGCACACTTAAAAGAACTGGCTGGTGTGATTGCTTAGCTCCTTTTAGTAGTCTTTGAAAAGCCATGGAGAACTGGAGAGGTGCCAGAGGACTGAAAAGAGGCTGATGTGATGATTCACTAAAAAGAGAAGGTAGGGGCCTGCAAACTAGAGGCTGGCAAGTTTGACTTCAGTTCCTGGCCCGCTAGAATGGATTATTGAAAGGATATATATACATATATATATATGTAGGATATATGTATATATATCCTTTCAATAATCCATTCTAGCGGGCCAGGAACTGAAGTCAAACTTGCCAGCCTCTAGTATATTTTTAATCAAGGCTAGGTCTTTTTAGACTAATCTCATTTCCTTTTTTAACAGAATTACTAGACTGGTAGATGAGGATAATGCTATTAGACATATTGCTAGAATTCAACAAAGTATTTGACATAATCTTTCATATAATCTTTTAGAAAATATGGTAATATGTGGGCTTGATGATGGCATAGGTAGGTACATTTGGAACTGTTTGAATGATAAGACCTAAAAATGTCACGATTGATGGGTCAGTGGTAGCTTGGTGAGAGTTCTCCAGTAGACTCTGTTGTTCTTGTTGCTATGCTATTTAAAATGCTAATCTGTGACTCTTCTAAAAATCAAAATGGCATACTTATCAAATTCACAGATGACATGAGGCTGGGGGAAGAAATAAGTAATTCAGATCCCATGTTCAGAATTTGAAAAGATGTCTACATATTGGCATTATGGGCTTAACCTAAAAAGATTAAATTTTATAGAGATTAATGTAAAATTGTATACTTAGGTTTTAAAAAGTCACTTGCAAATATGCCAGATATGTAAACATGGAGCTAGATAGTACTTAATTTCATGAAAAACTTGTTATTTTCATGGATTGAAAGTGCAGTTATGAGTCAACATTGTGTCAATGTGGCTAAGAGCTAGGCCAATGTACCAAGAACTAGAGAGATAAGCATTCTAAAGTATATTATTAATTGTTTAATAGTATTAGTCTCATTTCCCCAGTGACACTGTTAACCTCTTTAACCAAAAAATATTTCTCTTATGCCCCTCTAATGTCTCTTACAGTACTTAGTACCTAAGAGGTAGGGATAATTTAATGAATAAATATGTGAGTTTGAGGTGGGAGAAAGGAGAAAACCGTTCAACAAGTGGAATTGTTTCTTTTGAAGTCCATCAGCATCATAATGGCCCTATGTCTTCTGAGTTGCAAGGTGATGGGAGAAAATGAGTCCACACCCTAAAAACAAAGATGGTATTTCAGAAAAAAGGAACTATCAACACACCTGGCCACTTCTCCTCAGTCTACATCTGCAGAATTGTGTTGACCTCTGGCTGCCACATTTTAACAAGGCCTTTTGACAAATGATAGTATACCCAGAGCAAGGTTATTATTATGATGAAAGGGACTGAGGACTATGTCTGTAAATATGGGTGAAAGGAGTTTGGCATATTAGAAAGACTATGGTCAAAGACGTGAAAACTGTCTTTAAGTATTTGAAGAGCTCCTCTTGGAAGAAAGATTTGGAAAAAAAAAATCAAAGTACATGTGGAAAAGAGGCAAAATAATTTACCTGACATATGTAGTGATGACTGTTACATACATATAATGTGGAAATTTGGGAGAAATCCCATTATTTCAATGTATAATACCTGAGGCATATGTAGAGAGTGCTGTTTCTCAGAATCTTTTGTGACTATATGTATGAAGTCAAGACTTTGAGAAGTAGTGTCCATGATCCCCTTTGTTGTCCTGCAAAGGGACTGGGTTACTTCATTTTCCCTGACTTTCCTCTTCCTAGGGAATGTGTGTGTCTATATGTGCATGCTTGTATACACAGTTTGCATGTGCATGCATGTGTGTATATGTGCATGTGCTGGGCAGTCAACCAAGTAGTATATAGGGATGTATAGCGTGGGCTACCTGGGAATTGCAAGGTAAAATCAGTTTTCCTCATATTTCCTTTTAACTCCTCAGCTATTAATCCTCAGGACTCTAGCCTTCTTCAGGTGGATGAAAGAGAAGAAGAGATGATGGCTCCTGAACTGACTTTGAGATCCCAGGTGTGTTAATATTTCCTTTTTTGTGAAATACCATTTTTGTTTTTAGGGTGTGGACTCATTTACACCCATCGTCTTGCAACCCAGAACACAAGATAGGGCCATTCTGATGATGTTGTGACTTCAAAAGAAATAATCCCCACTTGTCTAGTGCTTTTCTTCTTTTTCCCATGTTTACTCATTAAGTCATCCTATCCTCTTATGTGTTGGGTATTGTAAAAGATGCCAGAGGAGCATAAGAGAAATATCTTTTGGTCAAAGAGGTTAACAGTGTCACTGGGGAAATGAGACTAATACTATTAAACAATCAATAATATACTTAATCTTTTTAAGTTGCCAAAACTAGTTAGTAACAAAAACCAAAAAGTAAGTTAAAGAAGGGAAGGGCTAGATTGGGCAGGGAGGATATAGGATAGTATTTCTGCAACTTTATGAAGTGTTGGGTCCTTTACTTTAAATAAAATTCAGCAGAAACTTTGTAGTAAAACATTTTAAAGTGATTTTAAAATTCTTACTACTAATGGAATCTGATTATAAGAGCCAGGAACACACCAGTCAACAAACTCCCTCCAATGCTCCCCCAAAAAATATTTATGTAGGGTACCACAAAATCAGGCATATGGCAAATTTGTAAAAGAACTTTTTTGAAACACTCAGAAGACTGAAAGCTCCCAGAAATACTTAGATATCTTGGACAAATTCCCCACCTGTTCTCCCTTCTCCAGAACCATGTAAGGAGGAGGGTTTTGTGTGAACCAGAATGGGTTTGCCATTTCAGGAGTCTGTGACATTCAAGGATGTGGCTGTGGATTTCACCCAGGAAGAGTGGGGGCAGTTGGATTCAGATCAGAGGGACCTATACCAGGCTGTGATGCTAGAGAACTACAGGAACCTAGTTTTTCTGGGTAAGGATAGCTTCATCTTTTGACTCAGGATCTTCTCCTTGTAATGTCTTCATTTCTTTTCTTATAAGATATTAGATGATTAGTTAAAAGTCAGAAGGACTTGCAGCACTCAGAGAGGATGTCTAATGGCTTTTACAACCAAGAAGATGTCTTTTACAACAAAGAGAAAGGCCATTTCTCCTCCTTGTTCCCAGATGAAAAGGCTTTGTTCAACATAATTGCAAATTAGCAGATTCATTCATTATGCAGTTTCTTAGGCTTCATCTAAGGTATCATCCTCCAGGGTGGTATCTCCCAAGATGAATATTCTCCTAGTGTAAGTCCTAGAGCAAATTCCTACAAATATTAGAAGCAGTTTCCATCTTCTTCATGGGGAAAGGGACAGATGAATTCACATGAACTCTATGACTCATTCCTCTAAACTCTATTGGAATGTTTTATAGAACTTTCCTACTTCAAGATCCCTTTGAACCATCTCCCAGGCTCTCCTTTTGGGTTCTCTCTTCAGGAGTTTGTAACTAGAAGTGTGCAGAAATAGTTTTTTTATCCTCATGCCAAACAGTCATTTTTGCATTTTTTTCTCACATGAGCAGGGCTTCCAGTTTCCAAACCAGAATTAATTTCCCATATGGATCAAGGGGAAGAGCCAGGAATCCTGGAGAGAGAAGTCTTACAAGGTACTTGTTCAGGTGAATAAGTAAATGAGTGAAACCGTGCAGAGGGCAGTCATTGCAAGCAAAAAGTGAGATGGTCCAGTTAAATTTTGAACCTGAAGGTCTTCTCAAGGTCTTTCAGTCCTGGGGGACTGAAATATAACCTTAGTAGCACACCTGTTCTCATGCATTCTCCAAGCTGAAATATATTCCTTTTCTCTAACCCTTCCACCGTTACTCTGAATCCCGTCCCTTGCCCTTTCCTATGCTTTTAGACATTTCATAGATTTAGAGTTAGGCAGGATATTACAAGTCATCTAGTTCATACTTTTTACCCATGTTATCATTATCTATTCCTAGTTATATTGCCTTCTGGTCTGGGATTATGGTATGAATAATTTTTTTTAACTTAAAACTTTTTAATGGTATATTAGGGCCACTCACCACAGCATTTAGAACAAGACCTTTCTGAGTTAAAGGAGTTTAAAAAGTGAGAAGACTTGATCAGTTTCTGCAGCTCATTTCAATTCCTTTAAATGGAGGTCTCTCCAAATGTCCACTAGGGAAGAGAAAAAAGAAAGAACAACAAATACAAACTGTGTATTAAAGGGTATACTATAAACCCAGCAGAGTTGAGAGTGTGATACTCTGGGCTTCTGAATCTGTGTCCAGATTGGGGTAATGGTATGGCCATTCTCAAGATTAGGACAGTTCTCTAATTCAAACAGAAAACCTCAAGAAAGACAGACAAGACATTATTACATAATGCTAAAAGGATTTAAATAACCAGTATATAGCAATCTTTACATTATGAGCACCAAACTGTCTCAGTAGTTAATTTCAGAAAAGAAAGTTTGATAACACTATCAGCATAAATAACAGCTGGTATGGTGTCCTCTAAAGATGGTTTCCCAGCTTTCTCTTTTGTATAATAAAAGCCCCATCTATGACATCAATAGACATCAATCACCTCCTTTTCAGGGGTTTCTGGATGGTGATTGATGTGGAACAAAGTGTTAGCTGCTGTCTCCTCTCCCAGATCTATGTTTTGGGATTTTTGAGCACAGTAATTGGTTGAGGGTAATGAGACTATGCAATTAGAATGTCTCTGTCTTTCCTTACAATTAGATATCAAAGGGAGTAAGCTCTTTGAGAGTACGGATAGTATCATTTTTTGTATTGGTGTTCCCCAGTACCTAGTAGGCACTTAATAAGCTCTCGTTGATTGATTCATATGATGTCAGGTGCTATAAGGCCATATGAGTCCAGATAGTTATCTATGCAGTTATTATTGGGAAATGATGAGGAGACCTCAACTTATTTTAGAGGTAAAAGGAAAAAAATAACACAAGGTACTAGCCAGTTGATATGGCTGTGAATCTACCAGGGAGTTCTGTATCATAAATTGTCTGGGTAGTGGTGAGAGAATGGCCCTGGGTGAGAAATCAAAGGTCTTTTGGTAGAGGTGCTTTAGGCTTTTCCCTTGAATTACAAATACAAAAACGGTTTCAAATTCCAAGGAGGGGAGGGACTTGCAATATTTAAATCATAAAAAGGCCTTAAATGTTAATAAAATGTTTGTATACATGTATATGTTTTATGGCAAGCAATATTAATTCATTAATATTCTCTAGAGTAAAAACAAAAATGTTAATACTTGTAATTACAAAATTCTAAAAATCTAGAAAGGTCATAGAAACCAAAGCCACACGCTTCAAAATATATTGCAACAGATTCTACAACAATGGCCAAATATGTAATCATTTTTATGTGAGTTCCTTGTACATTCCATAATTGTTCCAATTAGTTTTCTCTAATAGCTAAGATGTTATTTCCAATTTTTTAAATAAGTAATTCAGAGATGTAATTGCTTGTTAATTTTTTTTGGTGATATTTTGATAATGGCAAATTGAAGTTTCCTCCTATTAATAGATTTTGGCTATTTATGCTTATTGTGTTATTAACCTTCCTTTTATGAAGTTATGAAGTTATGTTTGGTGCTCATAAGTTAAAGATTGCTATTATTTAAAGTTCTTTTTAGCATTATGTAATAATGCCCTGGTCTTTCTTTAAGTTTTCTACTTTGAATTATTTGTTTCATCTGTTGTCATTACTGCCATTCCTGTTTAAAAAAAACAACAACTTACATTTGCATGAAATATTTTAAACCTACCACTTAAGCTTAAAACCATATTGTGTGTGTGTGTGTGTGTGTGTGTGTGTGTGTGTGTGTGTGTATATATATATATATATATACACACACACACACATTAAATGGATTTCCTCTAGGAAGAATAGGGGTTTTTAAATCCATTCCTAAAATCTATTCTTTTTCTCAGCAAAATTCAGACTATTTACATTTAGTGCATTAAAGTAAATTTTCTGTATTCTCTGGTTTCCCTTTCCCTCTTTCACATTGAGTTCTCTCCCCTTAGGTCAAGTTGTTCTTCAGCTTTTCCTCAAGATCTCCTAAATTTCTTCTTCTCATATTTAATCTCTGGTCTTTTTCACAAGTCCAAGGTCTTCTTCACAAGTCCAAAGTCTTCCAAATTACCTGCACAATTTTCCTTTCTTTATGCATCTCAATTCCTCCTTTCTTCTCCTGTTCCTGATGCCACAACTTTTTACCACAAAAGTTGAAAGGAGAAAGGAGAAAAATAATGAGAAATGGTGATTTGTTAGAAAAAATGCTGGATTAAGGATCTGAAAACCTAGGATCTATTTGTGATTCAGCCATTTATTAAATACATGTCCATGAACAAGTTGTTTTATGCATTTGGGCACTTATTTTTCTTATTTGTAAAAGTCCCTACTGCACAGGCCTGTTGTGAGATTAAAATGAAATCCTGAATATAAAAGTGCTGTATAAACTAAGAATTCTGCAAATGTAGGGGAGTAGTCATTATTATTTGTTTTTTTTTCTTTACCCTTTCCATGTTGAAGAGAATTCTCCTTGATTTAAAAGATAGAATATAGAACTTACCATACAAAAGTACTTTTTCTCAGTACAAAGAGACATGAGATTTTTACAATTTTTATTTCTTTCAGATTGGAACACTGGGACTGAAAGCAAAGGGTCAATTTCTAATCCAGCCATTTCTGTCGAAGAATCAGTTTTGGAAAGACTTACAATGGTTGGTCTTAAGAATTCCCAAGGACAAGATTGGAAATATAATATCAAGAAAGAGAAGCAGCAGCATAACTGGGAGAGACATTCTGAGGAAGTAACAGTCCCCAACAGAAAAACTTCTGATGTATTAAGAGACCATGAATGCAGTAAATTTGAGAGAAGTTATAACCTGGGTCAATCCCTGTTCCAAAAACAGATTCTATAAAAAAGAGACTCCATAAACATGATACACCTGATATGTTTTGCAGTGAATTTTCAGACGTGCTTAAATGTAATACAGTCTCCTCAGGGAAGAAACCTTGCAAGAATAATGAATGTGAGGAAGCATCTAGTCATTGCTCCAATTTAATACAGTGTCATGGTTTACATAATGAAGAAAAAGTTTACAAATATAATGAATCTGGGAAGACCTGTGGTGAAAGCATACACATTACTCAACATCCGGAAATTTATGCTGAAGAGAAACGCTATAAATGTAATGAATGTGGCAAAGCCTTTAGCCGGAATACATTCCTTACTCAACATCAAAGTATTCATACTGGGGAGAAACACTATAAGTGTAGTGAATGCAGCAAAGCCTTCAGTCAGAGAACACACCTTGTTCAGCATCAGAGAATCCACACTGGAGAGAGACCCTACGAATGTAATGATTGTGGAAAAGCCTTCAGCCAGAGATCCCACCTTGTTCAGCATCGGAGAAACCACACTGGAGAAAAACCTTATGATTGTAACGAATGTGGGAAAGCCTTTAGAGACAGTTCATCTCTTATTCGACATCAGATCATCCATACTGGAGAAAAAACATATGAATGCCTTGAATGTGGAAAGGCTTTCAGTCACAGCTCAATCCTTACTCAGCATCAGAGAATTCATACTGGAGAAAAGCCCTATGAGTGTAAAACATGTGGAAAAGCCTTTAGTCACAGTTCATCCCTTAGTCACCATCAAAGGATCCACACTGGAGAGAAACCTTTTGAGTGCAATGAATGTGGAAAAGCCTTCAATAACAGCTCATCTTTTATTAAACATCAGAGAATTCATACTGGAGAGAAACGCTATAAATGTAGTGAATGTGGAAAAGCCTTTAGCCAGAGCACACATGTTATTCAGCATCAAAGAATCCACACTGGAGAGAAACCCTATGAATGTAATCAGTGTGGAAAAGCCTTCAGTGAAAACTCATCACTTACTCGACATCAGATAATCCATTCTGGAGAAAAACCACATGAATGCAGTGAATGTGGAAAAACTTTCCGGCACAGCTCATCTCTGAATCAACATCAGAGAATCCATACTGGAGAGAAACCCTATGAGTGTAGTACATGTCAGAAAACATTCAGTTGCAGATCATCACTTTGTAAACATAAGAGACTTCATATTGGGGAGAAGTTATGTAAATGAAATACATGTGATAAATTGTCAAGAAGAGCTTATCCTGAAACACCTGAGAATTCCTAGTGAAATGGAAGTTTACAAATGTTAGTCACTGTATTTACTTATAAAGTACATATTGTTTAAATCTACTTCATTACTTTAATGATCTGTATTTTCATCAGTATGTCCCAATTATCAGTACAGATCATGACTCCTTTACATCTCAGTAGACAGTATGGCTGTGGGTCTTATTGTGTTTTATGGTCTGACAGGGCAAGTCTCACCTTTACCAATCATCCTTTTTCCAAAAAAAGTATCTCTTCCTATTTTTGCCAACATAGTTTTTTATATGCATTTGTCCTTTTATCTAATTCTATAAGAGGACCCTGTGGTGCTTTAGTTGGTATTGTATCAAATCTAATAGTAAATCTAAATCGTTTAACAACTGAATGTTGACCCTTTTACTATATTCATCAGATCCCTGTTAGGAAGTATTCCTTCTATATTTACTTATTTTAATTTGGCCATAATGTTTTATAATTTTTCAAAAATATTCTGTTTGTCTTAGTGAGTTACTACCCAAATATTTGATTTTTTTTGCCATTAATGTAAATTGTTTTTTCTTTTAAAAATTGGTTTATTATTTTTATTACCAGTATAAAAGAATATAGTTGTTTTTGGCAGGTTTAGCTTCTATCTTGATTCCCTTACTGACCTCATCTCAATTTTTGCTGAGAATTTGAATTGACTATACAGAAAGGTATTTTAATCTTTTCATTACTAACATTCATCCCTTTCATTTCTTATTCTTATTGTAATTTCAAGAACTTCTAAAACCATGTCAAATAGAAGTAGTAAAAGAGAAAACTCTTGTTTTACCTTTTTTTTTTCAGTGAGAAAACTTTTATTTCTCTGTTACACTTTTGGTTTTTAGTAGATGTCATTATCATGTTAACAAAAAATCCCATTTGTTCCTATTCTGTGTCACGGATGGGTGGTATATTTTAACAGAAGATTTTTTTTTGTATTAGATTGTAGTTGTGGGGCCTTATGTGTAAAGTAATATTTAAGTGAAAATACTTGAGGTTAAGAGCATTTCTGTAGGCAGAAATGAAGGAAAAGTACTGCTAGAGTAATAACAGAAGTGACAGTGACATTCACTGGTATCAAAAAGGGTGTGGGAGAGAAGTCATTTCCCTCTCAATTGAGCACAGTGAAAAGTAATAATGCCCCATATATAGACTAGTACAATAGACAGGCTTGACACACCTCCTTGCCTCTCCCCCCCCCCAAAAAAAAAGACAGTAATATCTATGTGATAGGGTTATTGTCAGAAACAATTGAAATTATTTAAAGCACTTTGTAAATGATAAAGTGTCCTATAAACAAGCTGTTATTTAAAATGTTAAATTTTGAATAAAATTTTTGTGAAAACATTTTCTTTGTAAATCAACCTTATGTTAATTTGTATTAGTTGTATTATAAGTCATTTAAGGCTTCTACTTGTTTTATTTTATGCTATGGTCGGCGATTAAATATTTATTACGCACCTATTATATGCCAGGAACTGTACTAAGCTCTAGTTAAGTTCTAGTTGGGTTCTAATGCCTCAGAAATTTTGAGAACCACTGATGAAAGCCATTTCAGACCCCACTAGTGTAATTCTCCATATAGTTGCCGGGCCTAAAGTTGTCCTTCACACTGAGACTGAGGAGAAGACTCTGTAGTGGCTGGAGTAATCCACCCTTTTTAATTGGCTTCCTGACTCCATTTCTCTACTTTATAGTTCCTGTCATTCATATTGTATACAAGTCTGGAGGACATTAATGGGATTTAACCAACTCATCCCCAGCAAACTACCCCCTCTCCCCAAATAATGCTTGCAAGGGCAGAATTCTTAGGAATAATGAGTACTGTGTTGGATCCAACCCTTCTTTCCCTTGGTAGCTACACAGTCTGAGCGTTAGTTCTCTTATCACCCTCTCCCCCCAGATCTTTTGGGACATGGAGAATAACTGTATGTCGTTGCTTTCATTTCTAGAATCTCTTCTACCGACCTTTCTTTCCTCCCTACTCTCACCCTTCTTGGTACCTTCTTTTCCCATTGTCTGTGGGCTGTGTTGTAGAAGTCTAATTTGTGGATAATGTAAGGAAAATTGCTTTATTCTTTTGAACACCTTTAAATTTCTTCATGGCTTAGAAAATGAGACAAAATTTGTATGGATAGGTTGCAGTTTGGTCCAAACATGTCAAGATATCTTGATAACGATCATGTGATTCTCACAGTCCAGTTCTATGAACAAGAATTTACCTTAGGTGAAAAATTCCCAGGCAGGGCCCATGCCTGCTGTATCTCCCACAGCACAAATCACAGGGCTGGGTATAAAGTTAAGAACAGCTTTTCAGGGTCCTTGTATGGACATCCAATCATGCACTCACTGTAATGAAGGAAAGTGGGATATCTCTCTTTAGTGACATTTTTGAAGTTTTCTACCTTTTCTTTCTCAATTACCATTTCCCCAAAACCACTTTCTAGTTCATGGTGCAATATTTTTTGATTAGAACTGGATTTGATACATGCACAGTTTTACTGGAACCATAAAAGCAAGGTACTTGAGGTAGAACTGAGGAATGTTGCTTCTACAGTAGATAAGATTCTGCTGTGTAACTTTTTCTGAGTGTTGCTATCCAACTTTAGAAGGTTGTATAGCACCTGGGGACAAGGATATACCAGCATAACAGTATATGCAGACAAAATGGGAGTCCAGAAAATATGGCCTTCCCCTTGGTGCTCACTATGGTGCCCACTAAAAAGTTATGTCCTCTAAATCAGTTGAGTCAGGAGGACCTGAGTTCAAATCTGGCCTTAAACACTTGACACTAGCTGTGTGACCTGGGCAAGTCGTTTAACCCCATTGCCTAGGCCCCCCCAAAAGAGTCACTTAATCCTATTTGCCTTAGTTTCCTCATCTGTAAAATGAGCTGGAGAAGGCAATGGCAAACCACTCTGGTATTGTTGCCAAGAAAACCCCAAATGATGTCACAAAGAGTCAGATGTGATTGAAACGACTCAATGCCAAAAAATGCCGAAAGGACTTCATAGTTGGTCTTGGAGTTCAGGGCCTCTTAACCTTTAACCCAGACTATGGTAATAGCCTCCTAATCATCTCTTTTGCTCAAGGTCTTTCTCCACATTAATCTGTCCTTCATACAACTGCTAAACTGATTTTCCTAGAGTGCAGGTAGAACTCTGTCACTCCCCTGCTTGACCAATTCCAGTGAATTTCTATTGTCTGGATCAATTCTAAACTCCTTTTTGGCATTTAAAGCCCTTCACAATCTGGTGCCAACCTGCCTTTCTAGGCTTCTTACATTTTACTTCCTTCCTGCACCCAAGGGTCTGGCCAAATAGGGCTCCATACATAACACTCAATCTCTGTCTCCTGTGCCTGACTATCTCTCATGCGTATAATATACTCTTTCCTCACCATCACCTCTTAGAATTTCTTGTTTAGTTTAAAATTCAGTTCAAATAGTATCTTCTACACAGGCCCTTTCTTCATTTCCCAACTGTGTTGCCTCCCCACCCTGACAAAAGCGTTGCATTTATTTTGTATATTCTATACTTATTTACATGCATGTCCTAGTCAAATAAGGTTAGGACAACAATATTGCTCAACACCACAAATTACAGCATCATGGCAGGTGAGGCAGCTGTGTAGGTTGTACCAAAACAAATCCTGGACCTTGAAGAGTCAAATGATCTGCCTTCATTATCAGATGATGCTTAGTCTTCCTGGATCTCCAGTGGTTAGCATACAGCCTCCTACTCTCTCTGTCCCTTTGAAAGCAAATCCTCAGCTGCTAAAAAAAAAAAATCCTCTCTCCAACCTCAGATGTCCACTCACTCATTCCTATCCCCCTCAACCTTTTACCTACCTCTGCCCCCTGGACCCACCCAGTGTCACTATCCAGATTTGCCTACTCCTTTGGAAGATGTGGCGGCATTTCCACTTATACTCCTGACTCTCTGATCATGGTTGGGGAATAAGAATACTTCTTGCTCCCTGGTGCCTCTTCAAGACTCTTCCTTGACCACCATCACTTAGCAACTTTACTTTGAGGTTGGTTCAATTCATATTTATCACCTAGTCTCAATTCTAGTAACTGTTACCTATTGACCTCAAGCACATTCTCTCTTCTTTCTCATTGAATTCAGACACTGGTTTACCTCAACTCCTCTCATTCCAGGCAACTTCAATATAGATTTTGATGTTCCCTCGAATATACTAACTTCCCAGTTTCTCAGTCTGCTCATCTCCTATGTTCTAATCTACTCCACTTTAACTATACCCAGGGATTATCATATTCTCTATCTTATTGTCACCCATGCATATTCACCTTCCACATTAAGGACTTTTAATTTCCTTCAATTGTAATATTTTATATTTTTATCTCTCACTATGCCTCACTCCTAGAATAACTCTTTGTTCTTACCATGACCTCCAATCAATCCATCCCTCAGTAGTATCACAGACCATCACCTAGCCTTCTCTGACTATACTCTTCTCCCTTCCCAACACTGACCTCTTGGTGAACCAATTCAGCTGTAAATATCATCTATTATTGAATCCCTTGCTCTCTTGTGCCACTGCCAATCACACCAACCCACAACCAGAGATTATTCCTTTGCTTCTACTTATGTGCTCCTGAATGGAACTAGAGGAGATCCTGAAACCACATTGATTGGGTCAACTATAATTTTATGCTAACTTATCTAAATTGGGCCCTCACTACAGCAAGGCAATTCTACTATTTCCTCCCAGTTGATTACCTTTATCACTTATCACAGCAACTGTTCCAATCCTTTTCTTCTCTCCTCAAGCTTCCTTCCTCGAACTCTCTTTGATGAGGACTTCAATTCATACTTAATAAATTGAAACCGTTTGTTGAGAACTCTCTTCTCTTCTCCCCATCTCACATGATTCTGACATCATGCCATACTATTGTCTCCATCACTCTAGCCTCTGATCATATGTTGGCCCTACTTCTCCAAAGACTAAGCCCTCTACACAGACCTTTGATCCTATCCCTTCCTGTCTTCTGTAGTAATTTCCCTCACCTTTCTCTTAGCTTCAATCCCCCAAACCAAATCTCCTAATCCTTTCTTTTCTGCCTATAAACATATAGATCTCCACATCCTTAAATAACAAACAAAACACTCACCAGATTCTACCAAGTCCATCAGCTGTCATCTTCTATCTCTTCTTCCTTTCTCAGCTAAACTCCTTGACAAAGCTTTCACTTCCTCTCTTCTCATTCTCTTCTGTATCCACTACAATCTAGCTCTAATTTCATCATTTAACTAAAATTCTTTCTCCAAAATCATCATTAATTTCTCAATGGTTAAATCTAATGGCCTGTCCTTCATCTTGATTTTTCACCCATCTGTAGCATTTGATACAGCTGGTCATCTCCTGAATACTCCCTCCTTTCTGGGATTCACTGACTACTCTCTTTTAGTTCTTTTCCTACCTATACTTCTTAGCCTCTTTCATTGGATTATCATCTAGGTCATGGCCTCTAACCATAGGTGTCTCCCAAGACTATGTCCTGGGTCCACCTTTCTACTCCCTTTATACTATTTTTCTTGGTTATTTCATCAGCTCCTATGGGTTCAATTAGCATGTCTATCTATACAGATAATTCTCAGGTCAATCTATCATAATAGAACTTACTACATGTCAGACTGACAGCTAGGTGGCTCAGTGGATATAGCACTGAATCTGGAGTCAGGAAGACCTAAGTTCAAATCCATCCTCAAACTGCGTGATCCTAGGCAAGTCACTTAATCCTGTTTGTCTCAGTTTCCTCATCTGTGAAAATGAACTGGAGAAAGAAATGGAAAACCACTCTGGTATCTTTGCTAAGAAAACCCCAAATGATGTCACAGAGTCAGACATGATTGAAATTACTATTATCTCAATCCTGGTAATTGATATGACAGATGATCTAGTCACCTCTTACGTGAGAATGTATCCAGCATCTCTTTCCTCCTTGTCATTCCTTTTCTTTTTTTTCCTTGTCCCAGCGAGAAAGAAGGAAGTAAAGAAGCATTTATTAAGTGTTTACTATATGCCAGGCACTTTGATAAGCAGTTTACAATATTTTGTACCTGAAAAAGGTAAGAAGCTTTGATCCAAAATGAGAGAAACTCTGTGCTCCGACTTCCTTTGGACATTTCTAATGGCCTCTCTGTCACCCTCACTGGCAGCTGATAAAGTTTTGTACATCGCCAAAGCGGAGAAGGTTAGTGTAACAAGTATGCTTTCTGAACTCTCCTAGGGTGGAAAATGGTTCTTTAGAAATATTTACAATTACACATGATTTTATAATTGAAAATACCCTTCCCAAAAAATTTAATTGTAAGACTTATAATTGATCATATGAAGTGCCTGGAGACACATTTCCCTTTAGATTTTGATTCTAAAAAAAAACTAAGTTGGGTTCATAAACCATACCCAATTTAAATTTTAAAAAAATGTCAGTCATTTGCCATTAAAAGTTCAGGAAGAATTTGCCAAGTTATTAAGTAAACAGGTTTAAAACTTGAGTTTCCTAAAAAAAAATTGTTAAATGAATTTTGGCTTGGAATTAGGATACAATTTCCAACAACTTCTGAAATGGCCCTAAATATACTTCTGACATTTTGTACTCCATGTTTGTGTAAAGTGGCTTTCTCAGCATTGATGATTATAAAATAAAAATATCAATCAACTCTAAAAACCATTAAAGATGCTCTGTGTCCTGAAGTATCAAATATTCTGCCAAGATTTAATTCTTTATGTAAAAATAAACAAGCACATCTATCTCATTAGAAAGCAAATTTGCCCTCATCTTTAATAAATGGTATATATATATATATATATATATATATATATATATATATACACATACATATATATACACCAAAGAATTGTTTTAAAATAAATTTCTTTATGAGTTATTATCAGTAAATGTTTGATTTTTATACCTATTTTATATACCTACATATCCAGAGTCATGTAAAAATTTCTTGGGCAAAAAGGGGCCATGAGTGGAAAAAGTTTAAGAAGCCCTGTTCTAAAGGATAACATACAAATGTCATGGATTTTGTTAAGAGATAAAATTATGAGGAACGACAAACTTCCTCGGTACAAAGTGATTTGCAGGTAGGGTTAGGATAAGAGTTCCCTTAGAATTAGAGTGTTTTATGAGAGTATTGTAAGTCTAAATGTCTAAACTTTAGCTCAGGTGTTTTCTTTAATTAAAAGTGGTCGGATAGGCCTAGGGAGACTAAACTTCTGACATCTAATTATGACAGGGGAGACTGAATTTTTGAACTCATGAGCTTCTTCACTTGGAGACAAAGAAGACGCTTGGGTTTTCATATCAAAACACAGAATCAATGTTTAATTTTTACAATTCCCCCCCTGTGATCAATAGGTGACAGACCGATCTCCCACGAATCACTTATCTATAAGCTAATCATATAGAATCTTTAATATAATCATTAATAGTAGGGTATACCAAAATAAGCTTCTCTGGTGTAGGGTCAGAATGAGTATTAACACAATAATTAATGCAAAGCCTAAAAAGAATAATAAAACAGAAGACAATAAGTGGCCATTCAACAAAGGTGGGTAAAAAGCAGTTTTCCTCAGCCAAGTGAACCAAGAAAAGGAATTCCACCAGGACTCACCTAGAATGGGTAGTTGTATTTCTTCTATAAAACACTGAATCTCATGCAGGCCTGTTACAATTTCTACTGACTAGTTAATGTAAGAATAACAAGATTAATTAATCATATCACAAACATAGTAAAAATATCTAGAACTATAGACTACTATTAGAGGGGAGATTTACATGTCACTAAGGTAACCAAGAAAACTCAGCAAACATAGATATTGTGAAATTTAAAAAGAAAACTCAAAGTAATACAATAATGATCATCAGCAGTAATATCAAGTCCCCCTATATTCTAGTAATCCACTCCCAATGTCCATTTAAGCAACACATTCCATGTTGGATTCCAGATGTCCCGTGTAGTTGTCTTGTCTTCTAGAAACATCTTCTCTTGGACATTCTGGAATAGATCTTATTCTCAGAGCAGTCAGAAGGCAGTTCCTCTTCAGTAGATTTGCTTCTCTGGTTCTATATCACTTGCAGGTTCTTAGATGTTTTTGCAAAAATATTTTGCAAAATATCTCAATACACTTTAATTTTACTTCTTAAATTTTACTTCTCCAATAATTAGTTTATGAGGTGAAAACTAGTTCAAACCTTGTCTAATCTTATTAACAATAGAACCATAAGAAAAACATTAAATCAGAACCTATAGCTCACTTGAAACCAGAGAATTTAAGTTTTTACATACCTCTTGCTGTTTCTATCATTATTCTAAACCTAGTTCCTTATATAAAGACTACTAAAAACATGCTGAAGAATCTTTTTAAAAATTCGATGAGAATCTGACTTGTAAAATTCGCCCTTTTGGTTAAAGATTTAATATTTGCCATAGTAAACATGTAAGCTAGGGCTTAGAGTGTTTTTCATGGTCCATGGAAGTGTTGGTCTTTTCCATGTTTGCTTTTGTATCCCCTCGGTTTCTCAAGGACTGTTTCCCCAGCAATTCATTTCTAGGCTCTTGGCGGCTCAAATGCGCTTTGCCTCAGTTTAGCTTTGCTTTTCCAGCTCCACAATTTCTTTTCATGCAGAATAAGCTGGTGCCATCTCTGGAGTGTTTAGAGTTCTTTCAGAACAGGGCCGGGACCAGAATACCTCCAAGTTATTTGAAAAATTCTAACCGTTTCAGGCCCAAAGTGGGACTGTACAACTTCTCCCCCCCCCAAAAAAAAAAAAGAGTTTTCTCAGGCTCTGAGCCTTAAACAATGAAACCTTGAATTACCGACAGGGAGCAAGCTGGGGCGAAAGGCGAGAGGTTAGAAATGTAGACTGGAGAGGCTCTTTAAAAGAATTGGCATGGGGAAAGTGGAGGAAATGGAAGGGAAGAACTCATTCTCTGATTGCGGGAGGCTCAAAGCTAGCGTGGACTGAGCCCAGGAAACAATTGAGTCCAGATGGGATATGACGAGCCATGGAGTAGAGGTCTTGGAAAATTGAGTCTCTTGAAGATGGAAAGTGAAGGAGTGCATGCATTCTGGGAGTTGTAGTTCTGGAGGGTTCTCCTCCGCTCAGGCGCACTCCCTCACCGAACTTGGGTACCATGCGAGCTTCGTTTTGCTGGTCCCAAAGACGTTTTCCATCCCGGGTCTGAGTGCAGCTGTCAGGCTGGGGCACAGACCTCAGGCTCCAAGTAGGTACAGCTCGGGGAGTCTGACCCCGGCTCCCTGCGGGTCCCCGCGATTTGGCCAGGTTGGAATTTAAGAAGGGGCCAAAGTCCAGGCACGGGGTGCTGGGCTCAGGGAAGGACAACCGCTAGCTCGGTCAGGGGAAGCAGGGCTCGCGGACAGGGTGGCCATTAGCTTGGGTAGGACAGCGGTTATCCACGGGAGAGAAGCAGTTAGAGGGGGAGGGCGGCCGTTAGGCCGGGCTCGAGGACGGGGCACTAGATATGCCAGGCAGAGAGAGCTGGACCAGCGGCAGGGCAGCAGTTATCCCAGGTATATGGAGATGGGCTCGAATGTGGGTATCAGATATCCTGGGTAGAGGAAGCTGGCCCTCTATGCGGGGAAGCATTTGCCTCTGATAAGGGAGGCAGGCTCATATTAGTGCTGAACCTTATGGCTTGGCTGGAGAGGGTGGGTTTAGTACCACCACCCAAACCTTCAATTCTCAGAATCAACCTTCATCCTTCAGCTACTTCCCTTCAAATGGCCAGAAGGTAGGACCCTTTGCAAGTACTTGAGAATAGTTAAGGGTTTGGGGAGCAGCTTTCCTGGGAGGCAACCAGTGTAATGGAAAAAGCACTAGATTTAGGATTCAGTATACTGGATTTGAGGTCCTGAGCTTTTTGTGTAACGACGCGAAAGTCACTTCCTGATCACTGGGTTTCAAATCTTCATCTATAAAATGAAGGGTTTAATGTAGATGATCTTTCTGGTGCTTAACAATGCTTAGCATTTATGTGGTTCATTATTCCAAGAACCCTTATATCTATGAATCTATGACCATCCATTGGACTTGAGTTGGCAAGGTGGATTGACTTGAGCAGGAATTGTTGGAAGTCTGTGGTCTACTATGAATATACTTCCCCCCCCCCCTTTTGTCTGCTTAGGAGCTTGGAGACTTGAAATTAAACATGAAAGGAAGGATTTTTTTCCCTCTCCCATCTACTGAAGTTCTCCTCTGACTACAGGATGGACATGACCCTGGGGTACTGAAAGATAAGCTGCTGTGCTCAAGCTGTAGCCAAGTCTCCCAAGTGCTGTGTAATGGACTTTGGAGTCAGGAAATCTGGGCTTGGGTACCAACTGAAACCCATACTAGCCATATGCTGATGGTCATTAGTCAATCTCTCTGAGCCTCAGTTGGCTTATCTATAAAATGAAGATATATGCACTACCAACTTCATAGGGTCGTTTTGAGGAAAGCATTCATACTTCATGCCATCTGTATGTAATACCTTCTTTTCATCCATGTTGCTGTCATCTACTGACCTCTAGGCAACTCTATACTACAGTACCTGGATCCATTTTTCCCTCCATTCTCTGGTATCAGTCCTGGAGGCCTTCATATTTATATAGAAGGCTGCTCTTACAATATGACTTCTCAATTCCTAAACCTTTTCAGCTCTAACACGCATTTTTCCACTTCACTTCATCCACACAATAGTAATTAGATTTCACTACGGCTTTTTTCAGTGTTTCTTTGGCCTCCCTGCAGCTTTAGTTGCCTGTGCCTAACCCCTCTTAATTATCATGGTCTCCTTCCTTAGTTTTGTGATCTCTTGCCTATCTGACTGCTCTTTTGTTGGATCATAATCTGCCTAACGGATATAGTTGTTTTCAAATGGTCTGTCCTGGACCCTCTTGTCTCTCCACTCTCTGATCTCATTAGCTTACCTGAGTTCAGTTATCTCTCTGCAGATTACTCTGAAAGCTATTTGTATAGTCTATTTCAGCCTAACTGCCTCTTTGATATCAACACCTCAATTTCCTATCCATATTTTCAACTCAACACGTCCAAAACTGACATTCCCCCCTCAAAACTTCCATGTTTCTTTGTTTAGGTACCACTGTCTTTTGTCACTCGGGTTCACAACCACAAAGTCACCCTTGAACCTTTCCTCTATCCTTTATCACAACCCCCTTTCCCCATTCAACTTGTTGCCAAGTTTTGTCATTTGTCCCTCTACAACATTTCTATTATCTCTCTCCACTAACACAACCTTTACCTTAATTCAGGCCCTTATCACTTCTTTCTTGGATTAGTTCTGTGGCCTGCTAATTGGTTTGTAGACTTCCCAGTCCTCTCTCTAATCCTTTATCTACACAACTGTCTAATTTCTATTGCTAAAGTAAATAACCATTGTCATTCACCCACTCAAAATTCTTAACTGGTTCCTTGTCACTATGATAAAATACAAATTCCTCAGCCTGGAATTTAAAGCCTTCCACATTCTGGTTCCTGCCTACTTTTACAGACTTACTGTATATTACTCTATTTCACGCAATCTGTATTCCAGTCAAACTTGGCATGTTATCTCTAGTCTTCACCATACTGTCACTCAGTCTATCTTCCATGCCTGAAATGCTCTACGTCCTTTGCCTTTGCTTCTAAGAATCTTTATCTTCTATCAAGGCTCTGCCCAGGTGCCAATTCCTTAGGAGATCTTTAGTGATTCATCTATGCCACCCCCCTCCCACCAAGTTAGTGCTATTTCTTCTGGGATTTGTATTTATTTGTCTGTGTATGCTTTAATCACCATAAGAGAATGTAAATTGCCTGAGGGCAGCAACTTTCATTTTTGTATTCCTAGTGCCTTACCTAGTTTCTTGCACATAAGTAGAAGTATAATAATGATGATGGTGATGATGATAATAATTATAATAGCTAGTATTTATATAGTGGTTTAAGGTTTGCAAAGTGCTTTGCAAATAATATTATCTCATTTGATCCTCATAACTACCCTGAGAAGTGCTATTATCCCCAGATTATCATCTCCATGTAGAAGGCTTGCAGATCTTTTTATCAGGCTCTAGTTTCTCCCCTGAGCTTTTATCCCAAGTCACCAACTTCCAACTGGACATTTCAGACAGAATTTCCCAGAGACATTTCATATTCAACTGGTCCAAAACAGAACTCATTGTATTTCCTTCAAAACCCACTTCTATTCCAGACTATCCTTCTTTTCTGCCATAAAGACCATCATCCAGTCTTCCAAGTTTGTAACATCAGCATTGTCTTCCCACTCTTCATTCCACATATTCAGTCACTTTCCAAATCTTACCTCCACAATATCTTTTGGATATAGGCTATCCCATTTTCTCTTCACACAGTAACTATCTTGAGGGCCTTATCACTTTTTGTCTAGATTATTGCAACAGCTGCCTAATTGATCTCCCTCAAGTCTCTCCGCACTTCAGGAGTCCAATCTCAACACTGCATCCAAAGTGATTTTTTCTTAAGCAAAGATATTTAACAATGTCCCTTCTCTACTGATTGGTGAATTAATGACATGGATTTTTCTTAAGCAAAGATATTTAAAAATGTCCGTTCTCTACTCACTGGTGAGTTAATGAAATGAAATTGCATTATTAAGGGTTTCTTATGTAACCTGCACTGTTCTAAGTTCTAAAGATACAAATGCAAACAAGAGAGATAGTCTCTGCAGTTAAGGAGCTTACATTCTAATGGTGAGAAAACTCACAAAGGAAAGCTAGAAAGAGTATGAGGAGGTTTGTAGTAGCTCGGTTTGGAAATGTCAGGAAAGTTACATAGAAGCTGGATCTAGACAAGATAAGGCAAAAATTCACTAATCACAGTACCAGAGGCTTATAGTAGGAAAAATACTGCATTATAATCAGAAGTTTGTGGTTTGAGTCTTGGCTTTGACCCTTTTTAGTTGTGGATTTTGGGCAAGTGACTTTATCTTTTGGCCTTAGTTTCCTCATCTGCAAAATGAGAAGTTGGATTAGATGGCCCCTTGGATCCCTTTCAGCTCTAAAAGTGGTATTTTCTGTAGCTTATTCACAGACAAATTAGGATTAGAACTCAGAACTTCTGACTTTCTACCATCTTCTTTTTTCACTAAACCAGAGTGCCTGTGATAGTGAAGTTAACATCATTTATTTGTAAATACTGCTTTCTCTATGAAATTCAGAAAATTACTTCCTTTCCTAAGGTGTAATTCCCAGAATTTCAGAGTTTTAAGGTACCTCAGAGGTCATCTAATATATTAGCTGAACAGGGATCCTGTCTATAACAAACTTTTACTTGAATGACCTTTTACTTTACTCCAATGAAAGTACTTCTTTGGGTAGTACTTTCTGATGGGTCTCTAATTGTTAGGAAGTTTTTCCTTAAATCAAGCCTAAACCTGCGTCTCTTCTACTTCTACCTCTGCTCTTTGGGACTAATGAAATGTAGGTTAACCATCACTTTAATAATCCATTCTAGAATTTAGTCAGAGAAAGAAATCAAGCTCACTGAAATGGAAATGTTGGAAATTTTAGGATAAAGTACTTTATGGGGAAAGCTAAGCATGACAGGTATAGATTTTGGAAAATTGTCTTTCAAGGAGTTCAGAGAGCATAGATAGTATTCTAGGGCCTAAAATTCCACAGGACAGTTTGGCCTAAGAAGAATAAAAGTTTCAAGAATAAAACTGTTACATAACTAACAAAGTTATTCTGATGAAGAAGAAAAGAGGGAGCTTTCTGTAGAGACTATGGATGCAGAGGAAACTCAAAAATCAATTTAAAGTAATGAAAGATATGTAAAGAAGATGGTAGCAAGGGCAGGTTATGGAGAATGGAAATAAAAGAAGTCATTGTCCTGTAAGAAGAGTGTTAAGAGTCCTTAAAGATCATAATATTTGAGGCTTTCAGTGAATGCTAAGGACAATTGAAAGGGCTTTTTTAGATATTGGGTCAAGAATAATATCGAAGGGATAATGAGACCAGTGTCCATGGTGGAGAAGGTAATGATAATGGAGACAAGATAGAACTACTTAATTCTTATTTTGCTTATTTTCTCTATCAAAGAGAATGATCTTCAGACTGAGAGAAATAGAAAATAAAAGGGTCAATAAGTTAACTCTGCAAATAAATTGTGTAGATCAGATGTGGTGTAGGCACTTGCAGCAAGCTGGAGTGTAGCCCAAATCAGATTAAAATGTAATGAGCAATGTATGACAAAAATAAATAAAAATACAATCCAACATAGTTAATATTAATTTGTGATTTTCTTAGTCAATATGCAGCAAGAGTCCATTTCTATTTGAGTTTGACACTACTGGTATAGATAATAAAAAGAGCGTCTGGACATTCTCATTGAGCTCTAGTTATTCAGGCTAAATTAATTCTATCCTTGCATTTTTAAAGTTTTGGATACTATGATTGTTTAGCTACTTTCAATTGTCTTTAAAAAAAACTATTGCGAACTGGATTGGAAAGAGGTAGATGTCATAAATCTCAAAATGTTAAATAATTTAAAACTTGCAGACAATAGGCTAGTGAGTTTCACTTCAATTCCTGGTACAATTTTAGAATGGTTTATTAAAGATCAACCAATAAAAAAGTTTTTATTAATTACCAAATATGTGCCAGATACCATACTAAGTACTAAGGATACAAGTACAAAGAATGAAATCATCTCTACTCACAAGCAACTTACATTACAGTGGAAGAGAAACACGTAGTTGTAAAAAAAATCTCTCTCTCTCTCTCTCTCTCTGTCTCTCTCTCTGTCTCTCTCTCTCTCTCTCTCTCTCTCTCTCTCTCTCTCTCTCTCTCTCTCTCTCTCTCTCTCTCTCTCTAGTGAATAAATACAAATATATGTGAAGTAGTTAAAAGGAAAGTGGCTTGAGAGATAGGGCACTGGGTCAGGGTTAGGCAAAGATGCATGCAGAAAGACATTAACTAAGCTTCATCTTAAAGAAGGAATTTACTGAAGCAGAGGTGAGGAGGAAGTACATTCCAGGCATGGGGGATGGTCAGTGCAAAGGCAGAGAGATGAGGTGGTATCATGTGTAGGGAACAGACAGAAGGCCAGTTTGGTTGAATTGCAGAGTGCAAGAAAGAGAGTAATATTGAATGAGGCTAGAAAGATAGGTTGGGGTCAGGTGTAGGAATTTAAAAGATAAATTGAGGAATTTATATTTTATCTTTGTAGAGGCAATTGTAAGTCACTGGAGATGGTTGAGTAGGAGAGTTACATGGTCAAATTTGTACTTGAGGAAAATTATTTTGGCAGCAGTGTTTAGGATAGACTGGAGTAGTGAAACATTTGAGTTTGTTAGGAGCCTTTGAGCCAATTAGGAGACTGTTGCAATAATCTAAAGATGATAAGTACCTGAATTAAGGTGGTAGCTATGTGAATGGAGAGAAAGGTTTGGATGAGAGATATAAAGATAGAAACAGTAAGATTTGCCAGTTGATTAGATACATGGGATGAGGTAGAGTGAGGAGACCAGGACAATACTGACATTACAAACTTGATATAGTGGGAAAATAGTGGTGGGGAAATTTGGAAAAGGGGAAGATTTAGGGGGAAAGATATTGAGTTCAGTTTTAGATATGTTGAATGTAAGATGTCTCTAGGGCATGCCATTAGAAATGTCTGACAGGAAATTGGTGATGCAAGATTGAAGCTCAGGGGAGAGACTGGGACTAGATATATAGAAGATATGAGAATCATCTGCTTAGCTATGATTATTAATAAGCCCATCAGATCTGATGGTTACCAATAGAGAGAAAAGAGAGGAGAACCCAGGGCAGAACTTTAGGGAATGCTCACAATTAAGGAGCATGAGGTAGATGATTAGCCGGCAAAGGAGACCAACTAGTACAAAGTGGTTTCATGAAAACTCAGAAAGAAAAGAGTATCCAAGAGGTGAATCAGGGTGGTCAAAAGTGTCACAGGCAGCAAATAGATCTAAAGACTGAGAAAAGACCATCAGTTTTGTCAGAGATTTTTGTTAAGTGGAGAGAGCAGTTTCAATTGAATGATGAAGTGAAAATTCAATTGCAAAGAGTTGAAGAGTGAGAGGAGAGGAAGTAGCAACAAATGTAGACAACTTTTTCAATGACTTTGGCTGAGAAGGGGACAAAAGATATAGGATACTAGCTTGAGGAAATGGTAGGGACTTGCCAATGCGTTTTTTTTTTTTTAAAGTTAAGGCAGACGGGCATATTTGAAGGCAACAGGAAAGGAATCAATTAATAGGGAGAGGTTGAAGATTCAAGAGAGGAGAAATAGTTAAAGATGCAATCTGCTGGAGAAAATGGGAAAGGATAGGATAAATGCACATGTAAGAGGGATTGGTTTTAGTAAAGAGAAGGGCCAACTCTTTGTTAGAGAGTAGGGGAAAGAAGGAGAGATGACTTGTGAGCATTCTGGAAGGGAAGTAGTAATTAATATGATTTCATCAAGACTAGGTTTTTCTGAACTAGGAGAAAGGAGGAGAGATGATTTGTGAACATTCTGGAAAGTAATTTACATGGTTTTATCAAGTTGAGGTCTTTCCAGACTAACCTCATTTCTTTTTCTTTTAACAGGGTTACTATTCTGGTAGATGACCATGCTGTAGACATAGTATGCCTAAATTTCAGCAAAGTATTTGACAGTCTTTTATGAGATCCTTTAGACAAGATGACAATATGTGAGTCTGATGATAGTAGAGTTACATGGATTTGGAAATGCTTGAATGATAGGACCCAGGAATAACTATTGATAAATCAATGCTAGCTTGGAAGGAAATCTCTAATGTTCCCCAGGGATATATCTTTGGTCCCATGGCATTTAACATATTTGTGACTTTTATGAAAACATGGATGGCATGCTTACCAGATCTTCAGTTGGTAAGAACATTGTTGACCATCCTCACCTCCTGAAAGCTGGGAAGGATAAATAACTTACTGGATTACATTTTCAGTTTTTGAATATATGTCTTTAGATGTTACATGAATCTGAAAGATGAAATTTAATAGCAATAAATGAAAAGTTTTGTACTTGGCCTCAAAAAGCAACTTGAAATATTTGGAATGGGGGAGAAATGACAAAATAGTAGTTTGATTGAAAGAGTTCTGAGGATTTTATGAACTACCAGCTTAATTAATGAATCGACCATATCACTTGGAAGCCAGAGGAACTTAAGCTGCTTTAAGCGATGCACAATGTCCAGACCTAGGGAGGTAAGCATACTGATGTCTGCTGTTTGTCAGGCCATACCTGGAATTTAGTATTGATTTCTGTTTGCCAAGTGTTAGCAAAGAGTTTTGACTAGCTGGCTTGTGACTAGAGAAAAGTCACTAAGACAGTGAGGGCACTGGAGTCCATATAAAAATGGGTTAAAGTAACTAAGCATGTTTAACTTGGATAGAGGAAACAATGACAGGGACAGGAAGACTGTATTTAAGAATTTGAAGATGTTTGTGGAACAAGTATAAATAGTCAAAGTACATTTAGAAAAAGGAATCAAAATATATTGGCCCAATAAATGAATGAGTCATCACCTCACAAAAGTACTGTATCTTCCATATCATGCAGAAATTTGGGAAGAATCCTGTGATCTCAATGCATATAACTTGACTCCAGGTCAGTTCAGAAGAATCTTTTGTGACCACAGTTATGAAGTCAGGACCTCAAGCAAGGTCTCTGGCTCTTTTCTCTGGTCCTAGGAGAAGATGAGGCACCTTCTTTGCTCTCCTTAACCTTCCTCTTGTAGAGAATGTTGGGGGTGGAGGGAAGGGGAAAGTTAACCATGTGGATATGGACATATTTAGTTTCAGGTATCTGGGAATTACAAGGCAGAATTGGTCTCCCTCATATTTCCTTTTAACTCCCCAGCTGTTAATTATCAGGATTCTAGACTACTCCAAGAGGAGAAAAAAGAAGAAAGAATAGTTCCTGAATGCCTGACTTCTGGGTCCCAGGTGTGTTGAAATTTCTTCTTTCCTGAAATAACGCTTTAGTTTCCAGGGTTTGGACTAATTTCCTTCTGCCATCCTACAACCCAGAAGACTGGTTGGGTCCATTCTAATAGATGTTGGATTTCAAAGGAAATAATCCCCAGTTGTTGAAAGTTTTCCCACTCCTCTCCAGCCAGAATTTATATACATATTCATTAAGTCATCCAAATCTGCTATGTATGGGGTACTGTAAAGACTGTGAGAAAGGCATGAGAGAAAGTTATTTTAGTCAAGGAGGTTTTAGTGTCCTGGGTAAATGCAGCTAACACAGTTATTACTTAATAATTCTATTATTGTTGTGCAGCCATGTCTGACTCTTTGTGACCCCATATAGAGTTTTCTTGGCAAAGATACTCATTATCTTACACTATTTGCACTGGGAAGTGCCAGCAGAAGAAACTTTTCCTTGACATCTGCCACTGCACCATAGACTTAATAATGGGATATTCATTTTTCACTAGCAGCAGGTTTTGCTTTTTTAAATGGGCCAGCTGATGTCACTCATATCCATCAGGTTGAAGGAGAGGGAATGATATAAGGACCATCACAAGATCATGCATCAAAATTGCTTTGGTGAAAGTGATGCTGATACTGTAAAAGTCTCCTACGTACAACTTCCATTTGAAGATCCAGTCACTGAAGTTCTTTGGCTCAGCCAGGGTGGCAGCACCGAGGGTGAGGAGCAAGGGAAACATGGTTGGAGTTCATGCCAGTATGTCTGCCTCAGGTTGAGGGAAGGGGAGACATAGAGAGAATGTGTCTTTGGGAGAGAATGAAACCAGTGCTGGAAGATAAAAAAGGGAGGGGAGGGAATGGGGAAGGAAGGGAAATTGAAATGGAAGGGAGGGAAGGGAAGGGAATGGAGAAAAGAAGCCTTAAGTGCCTACTATGTTCCACTTTATAGATATTATCTCATTTGTTCTTTACAACAATTCTTGGAGGGAGGTGCTATGATTATCACCATTTTATGGTTGAGGAAACTGAGGTAGATAGCAATTACATACTTGCCCAGAGTCATACATCTACTGGGTATCTGAGATCAGATTTGAATGTGCATCTTACTGACTCTAGGCCCAACATTCTATCCACTGCATCACCTGGGTGCCCCATGAAAAGGAAAGAATGTCCAACATGCTGCTTTAATGCACTCAGGACCCAGTTCACTATAAGATAAGAACTTTTGTAGCTACATACTGAATAAGCATGGAAACTCTTCAGCATTCTCATCAGTTGTCATGAAGAGAGCCCAAGGGAGACTGACTTGAGCTAAACCTATGTGGAGATGTTTAAGAATTTGGCATTGGGTCACAGGGCTCAATTTTAAACCATAGTGATCCAGGATGACAAATCTCTAAGCTTTTTCAATCTTAAGTACTTCCTTTTGCTCTAACCTCTGGTGAGACCCCTTCACCATTACGACTTTGCTTCCTTTCTTTCCTTCCTTCATCTCTCCCTCTCTTTCCTTTCCTCTCCTCTTCTCTCCTTTTCTCTTCTTTCTTTTCCTTTCTTCTTTCCTTTTCCTTTTCCTCTTTTCTCCTCTCCTCTCCTTTACTTTCCTCTTTCCTCCCTCCTCCCTCCCTCCCTCCCTTCCTTCCTTCCTTCCTTCCTTCCTTCCTTCCTTCCTTCCTTCCTTCCTTCCTTCCTTCCTTCCTTCCTTCCTTCCTTTCTTCCTTCCTTCCTTCCTTCCTTCTTTCTCCAGTTACCTGAATGACACTTGCTTCTTTTGACCAAAGAACTTAGTTGCTAGAGGCTTGATCTGGACTGATGGCTTTTGGTCTTGGTAGTTGTCACATGCTTCTCTCTACTTTAATTCTGTGCCTTAGGTGGTTTTTTTATCTAACAAATGGACGGTTTCTGCACTAGTTTGAGGTGAATGTAGATCAGCACATATCAACTGTCTTTTGTTTTTAAAAACCCATTAGCTTGCAACCTCTCATGTAACTGGAAATACACCTTTCAATAAAGACTTTGTAAATTATTGAAAAATACAATATAAATTAAAAATCATTTATTTAAATCCTTCACATCAGGCCAAATAATGAACAAGAAATCCAATGAGAGGAGCAGAGCCAAGATGGCACCGAAAAGGCAGGGACTTGCCTGAGCTCCCCTCATTCTCCTCACCACAACTTTAAAATAATGCCTCAAAACAAATTCTAGAGTGGCAGAATCCACAAAAGGACAGGGAGAAACAATTTTCCAGCTCAAGAAAGGCAACTTAAAACCCTGGCAGGAAAGATTTGTTGAAATGGGGTGATAATAGAGCACAGTCTAGCTCAGGCTGTGCCCCAGCAAACCAGTAGCAGATCTTGGGGGAGTGACTGAATCAGTGGTGGCAGTGGTGAGCTTCTGGAACTCTCAGTCCACAGACAGTAAGGGGGTCAGATATAACTGGTCAGAAGGAGATCACAGGGGTCCCTTTGCTGACACTGAGTGCAGTACTCTGTTGCATTGTCCATATAAGACGTAGGTTGCAGCTCTGAGTGGCTTGTGCCTGCAGGGAAGTGGGGACTGTGGTCACAGTTCCTGGGTAGAAAAATGCTTAGGATCTCTCACATACCAGAGCATAGGCCAGGAGAGGAGTAAATATACTTCTCCTTAGATCATACAACCTTGGAAGAACTGAAAACTTACAGACCTCCCAGAACCAGCTCTGAAAACAAAAAATACACAAAACCTGAAATAGGGACAGTGCCCCGTCTACCCTGGGAGCAGTCCAATTTTAATATAAAGTTCAAAGTCAAGAAATAGGCTGGGAAAATAAGCAAACAACAACAACAATGAAAAAGATCCTGACCGTAGAAAGTTACTATGATGACAGGGAAGATTAAAACACAAACTCAGAAGACAACAAAGTCAAAACTGCTACACTCAAAGCCTCAAAGGAAAATGTGAATTGGTTGCATGCCCAAAAAGAATTCCTAGAAGAGCTCAAAAAGGATTTTAAAAATCAAATAAGAGAGGTAAAGAAAAAACTGCAAAAAGAAAAGAAGTGCATGAAAATCATGGAAAAAAAATCAACAGCTTGGGAAATGAAGTACACAAAATATTGAAGAAAAATAATTTTGAAAAACAGAATAGCAAAATGACAAAAGGGGCATAATAATCCATTGAAGAGAAGAATTTGAGAAGAACAGAGTTGGCCAAATGGAAAAGGTGGCACAAAAGCTTATAAAGAAAATAATTACTTAAAAATTAGAATTGGAGGGGCAGCTAGGTGGCGCAGTGGATAGAACACTGGCCCTAGATTCAGGAGGGCCTGAGTTCAAATCCAGCCTCAGACACACAATACTTACCAGCTGCATGACCCTGGGCAAGTCACTTAACCCCATTGCCTAACCAAAAAAAAAAATTAGAATTGGACAAGTGGAAGCTAATGATTCCATGCAACATAAAGATACAATAAAACAAAATCAAAAGAATGAAAAAATAAACAACTGACCTGGAAAATAGATTAAGAAGAGATAATTTAAGAATTATTGGACTACCTAAAAGTCATGATCAAAAAAAGAGCCTAGAAATTATCTTTCAAGAAATTATCAAGGAAAATTACTCTGATATTCTGGAACCAGAGGGTAAAATAGAAACTGAAAGACTCCACTGATCACCTCCTGAAAGAAATCCTAAAATGAAAATTCCCAGGAATATTATAGCCGAATTCCAGAGCTCCCAGGTCAGGGAGAAAATATTGCAAGCAGCCAGAAAGAAACAATTCTAATATTGTTGAGCCATAATCAGGATAACACATAATTTAGCAGTTTCTACATTAAGGATCATAGGGGTTGGGATATGATATTCTGTAGGGCAAAGGAGCCAGGATGACACCTACTCATCAAAACTGAGTCTAATCCTTCAGGGGAAAATGGATATTGAATGAATAGAGGAGCTTCAAGCATTCCAAATGCAAAGAACAGAGCTAAATAGAAAAAATGATTTTCAAATACAAGAATCAAGAGAAGGATAAAAAGGTAAGCAGAAAAGAGAAATCATAAAAGATTCAATAAGGTTAAACTGTTTAGAGTTTTAAGGAGTATACATAGACAGAGAGCACAGGTGTGGGTTGAATATGATAGGATGATTATCTAAAAGAAGTAAAATTAAGGGGTGGGAAAGGAAAATGCACTAGGAGAAAGGGAAAGGGAGAGGTAGAGTGGGCTAAATTATCTTGCATAGAAGAGGCATGAAAGAGGTTTACAGTGGAGGGGAAGATGGAGGAGGTGGGGATGGGGGTACATGAATCTTGATTTCATCAGAATTGGCTCAAAGAGTAAGTAACATACACATTCAGTTGTGTATTGAAATCTATCTTAGCCCACAGGAAATTAGGAGGGAAAGGGGAAAGAAGAAACTAGGGTGGTGGGGAAGGTAGGGAGGGACTGATGGAAGGACGGATTGGGGGAAGCACTAATCAGTAGCAAAACACTTTTAAGGATGGACAAGGTGAAAGGAGAGAGTAGGTTAAATAGGAAAATATTAAGGAGGGAAATACAGTTAGTAATTATAACTGTGAAAAAATTTATAGCAAGTTTCTCTGATAAAGGCCTCATTTCTTAAACATATAGAGAACTGAGAAAAATTTCTGAAAATAAGAGCCATTCCCTAGATGATAACTGGTCAAAAGATGTGAACAGGTAGTTTTTAGATAAAGTAATCCAAGCTGTCTCTAGTCATATGAAAAATGTTCTCTGTCACTTCATTAAAGAAAAGTGAATGAAAACAACTCCCCACACCTATCAGACTGGCTAATACGACAGAAAAGGAAAATGACAGATGTTGGAGGGGGGTGTAGGAAAATTGAGACACTGGAGTTGTGAACTGATTCAGTCATTCTGTAGAGAAATTGCAACTATGCCCTAAAGACTAAAAAACCATAAACACCCTTTGACCCAGCAATACCACTACTGGATCTGTATTCCAAAGAAATTTTTAAAAAAAGAAAAAGGACTTATACATACAAAAACATTTATGGCAGCTCTTTTAGTGGTAGCAAAGAATTGGAAATTGTGGGGATGCCCCCATCAATGGAGGAATGATTGAACAAGTTGTGGTATATGAATGTAATGGAATACTATTGTGCTATAAGAAATGACAAGCAGAATCTTCTCAGAAAGACTTACATGAAGAAATGAGCAGAACCAGGAAAACATTCTACATAGTAACAGTATTGTATGTAATACTGCATGATGATCAATTGTGAGTAACTTAGCTATTCAGCAATACAATGATCTAAGACAATTCTGAAGGGCTTATGATGAAAAAATGCTATTCATTTCCATAGAAAAAGCTGATAGAAGCCTACTTTAAAAAAAACTTTATTTTTCTTGAGTTTTTGTTTTGGTCTGTGTTTTCTTTCATAACATGACTAATATGGAATATGTTTTGCATGACTGCACATTTATAACCTGTATCAAATTGCTTGCCTTCTCAGTGAGGGGGAACAGGAGAGAGAGAGGAAGGGAATGAGACAATATGGAACTCAGATTAAAAAAAAAGAATGTTAAAAATTGTTTTTATACACAGTTGGGGGAAAATAAAATACTAAATTAAAAAAAACAAATCCGCTGAGAAACTAAGTGGCTTATTTTACTCCATAACTACATTTAAAAAAAATTAGCCATCAGCCCTTAAGCTGTAGAAAACGGGGCTACTCCAGCAAAACCAGCACTACTGCAGCAAACAAGCATATACTCATGCTCCCTTAATCTCAAACAGAAAAGCCAGATGTTTGTGTAATCTCAGGAACAGAATGCACCTTGAGAAAGCCCTATGGGGTTTGTAAACCCATAATACAATTGAATGGAAAACATACAAATCTTGTTATAGGATGAGAGGAAAAGTCCAGGTTGCTTTCAGAAAATCCAGGTTTTCCCTCATGGTTCCAAGTTCCTCCTTGAAACAAAGACCCATCTTTACTAATATTTTACTGGTATGATATGACTGCAAGACATGGGACACCAATCTCCAGAGTAATAAAAAGTATTCTCACATGGAGGGCAATGGAGAAAGTGACATATTGGAAGCGAGCAGGCTATAGCATATGACTAATGATGAACTGTGGAATAGAATAAAATATATCATTGGGAAATGTATGGTAGGAGAAGAAGGAGGTCTGGTCATGTGGCAAATATGAGAAATGATCGGTAGAAACTGAGCACTTTATTAGCCTCATACAATGCCAGGAGAAAGTAAGGGGAAAACAAACAAACAAACAAAAAACCCCCAAAACCCCCTCAACAACAACAACCCATTACCTTATTGTGTGGGATGCCCTATGGACCACAACTATATTGGCGGGGACATAAGCCTTGCAATAAGCCTATAATAGGGGAGGACTCCTTACCAGTGGGATACATGAGTCAGACCTGAAAGTCCTATCAATAGCCCTAGCCAGTGGCTCTCGGATCTACAAGGTATGGTAGGAGGGGGATCCCCTGTTGCTGAGGTACAGGGTTTAGGTCCTAGCTTTTGCTCTCTTTAGTGAAGGTAAGAAATCCTGCCTGTAAAAGTGTGGCTGCCCACAGCCCTAGTCCTAAACTTGGTCAGTGACTCGTGGATCTAAGAGGAAAGGAATTCCCTATTGCTGAAGCATGAATTTCATGGGGCCCTTGTTTTCTCTGGGGAAGACAGAAGGCAGCAGCAACTACCTATTCCACTCTGTCCATGTAAACATGGCTGCTAGATCACTTCAGTTTTGGTCAATGGTTTGTGAGCTAAGGGAATATACCCATGGCCCAGGCTCAGCTTATTACTGGATCCAACTAATTTAGTTAGATTCTGACAGGAAGGGATAATTTCAAGAATCATTTTAGGTGGCTTTACATGCATTGACACTTTCCAGTACCAGCAGCCGGTGAATATAAACAAGGTCTAGAGGACATCAGTGCCAGCTGCAAACTCTATAGGAAGGAATTGGAAAGGCAAGAAATGGGGAGTGTTTTTAGGATGGAGGCTCCCATTCAAGGAATCAGGTAATCCCTGTGGTATGGAAAAGCTGATTCCCCAGGTATCAGCCGAGGGCGGGAGACAACTATAATCTTAGTGGGCTAGCAGTGATTGCTGCACGGGATCTTTATAGTGTTCTGCAGTGATGTTCCCTACTCCCCTTAGGCATACTCAATGTTCTGGCCTTGCATCTTAATGATGATGGCCTCGTACCAAGAAAGAGAACAGGATGTGATTACTTATAAAGACACACAGGGAAGACCGAGGCACAGAAACTTAAAACTGTCTCATCAGAATTAGAATGTAGACCCCAGGTCATCAAATAGAGTATAAGAAACATCAAAGGATCATACAGCAACGTATATTTCTACTATTAGGGCACAGACAAAAAGGTAGATGGGATGGATTTATCTGTGTCATTGAAGGGAGCAACCAAACTAATGGGACCACGTGTATTTGAGTATTTCAGTAACATTTGGCATCAGTCTCGTGCTTTTTGTATGTCATTTGATCCTTACAATAATCTCATATAATAGATAGTCTGGGCATTATTATCCTCATTTTACAGATGCGGAAATTCGGGATCTGAGAGGCTGTGAGAGATTCTGTGGTAGAATTCAAAAGTGCGGGGGATCATATTCGTGGAACTCATTCCCACTCTAGGGGAAACAATCTCCGAGGGTAACCCTGGGCAGCCAAGGAGAAGTATCCAGGTGTAAAGCCATGGAGATGAGTGTGTAATACCAAATAGGATCTGACTGAAAAGACAAGTTCCCACCAGTCAGCAAGATGTAAAACTTCTCCAACAAAAATATACTTATACTGTGCTACAAACTCAGGTGTTAAATGCTTAAAATATCTTCGTTGGAACACTTAAGAAATTTGAAAACTTTCTGAACCACTTATGTATCCCACTCAAATCCCCTAGCACTACCATCTGCACCCCTTTCTCCAGAATCATGTATTGGAAAGGCATGAGCATGAATGGGTTCGATGTTTCAGGAATCAGTGACATTCAAGGATGTGGCCGTGGACTTTACCCAAGAGGAATGGGGGAAACTGGATTCAGCTCAGAGGGATCTATACCGGCCTGTGATGTTGGAAAACTACAGGAACCTGGTTTATCTGGGTTAGAGTAGCTTTGACTTATGACTCAGGATCTTCCCAGTACATTTTTTTATACTTCCTCTTTTTTTATGCTTCCTCTTCTACTTCCTCTTTCTTTTTTTTTGTTTTGTTTTAAGAAACATCTGAAGTGATTAACTGGAATTTAGATTGGTATCCAAGGCAAAAAAAGAGCTGTAATGTCTTTGAGGCCAAGAAAGAGTCTATTTCTTCTCCCTGTGCCCTGATGAAAAGGCTTTTTTTAAAGTTGAACTGAAAGTGGGTTGATTCATTATATGTCCACTCAGACTTTCTTTTTCATATCATCTGCTCACCTAGGTCAAAGATTCTCTCCATCCCAAATGTTCTCCCTGGCCAACCAGTAGTACAAATACAGTCCAGAGCAGTTTTTATCATCCAGTGCAGGGAAGAGAAAATGAGTGCAGATGAGCTCTGAGAGCTATTCTTTCCATTTTGCTTGGAACATAACACTGAGGGTACTTCAGGAGTGTTTTGTATCTCCATCTAGGTTCTCCTTTTGTGTTCTCTTTTGCCCAGATTTTATACAAAGAATTAATAACTGAGATAGTTCTTTGTCCTCGTCTCAAACAGTCATTTTCCATTTCCCCCCACGATCAGGGCTTCCAGTTTCCAAAGCAGAAGTCATATCCCACATGAATCAAGGGGAGGAATCATGGATGTTAGAGAAAGAAATCTCAAAAGTTACCTGTCCAGGTGAGTGAGTGAGTGAAAATCAGACAGAAGGAGGTTACTGTAAGCAACTTGGTCTGGATCCTCAAGGTTCTTAATATGTTTCTAACATTTTATACACTCAACAAGTATCCTCTTGCATTCTTTCAGACCAAGGCATGTTCCTTCTTTATAAATCTGACATTACTTTCTATCCCTGTACATCTCCTCAGGAGCATTGGTGCCTTAATTTACTTTCTTCCTTTCTAGATCCACAGTCTCATAGTCTTTATAGGTTCTCTGGGGGAAGGGGAGGGAGTCAGGAAGAGAGAGGGAAAGGGAGAAGGAGGGGGAGAGAAATGGAGGGGAGAAGGAGAGAGAGAGAGAGAGAGAGAAGAGAGAGAGAGAGAAAGAGAGAGAGAGAGAGAGAGAGAGTTTGATTCTGTTGTGGAAAAGCCATAAGAGCTTCTATTAAGAATATTAAAGGGATGAGGATCTTAGATCTTTTTTTTTTCATTTTCAACATTAGCTTTTACAAGATTTTGAGTTCTTTATTTCCCCCCTCCCCAACATGGCATGCAATCTGATATAGGCTATACATGTATGAAGAGGATCTTAGATCTTGCTTCACACAGATTTAAAGACATTATAAGAGAAAATTATAGTAACTTGAATGGAATATATTATATTTGTCTTTCTACCACAGACAAATAGCTGTTATCAATGTTCAAAGTATTATCTGGTCTTCCTAAAAGAGGTTAGAGCCATATCTCTTCATTCTCTAGGAATGGCAGGAAAAAAAATGAACATATGAAATTATTGAATATCACTAGTTAAAATCATATAGTGGAAAAGAATTTGGAGTCAGAAAAACTTGGTTCAAATCCTCAGCTACTGCTGTCTGACTTTGAGTACTTTGCTTTAACACTTTGAGCCCACATTCCCTAATCTGCAAAATGAAGAATTTGAACTAATCAACCTCTAAAGTCTCTATTGGTTACAAGTCCCAGGCCCTACCATAAAGTCTTCAAAGATGATCTAAATAAGAAGCTCAAAATTTTCCTCTAGGTCTTATAACATTTCATGGTTATCAGTGTGGAACTCAAGCTGTCTGTCTGTTAGCCCTTGCTCTGACTGGTCCATCTACAGTTTATTAGTGGTACCTTTTTATGCTACTTTTTTCATGTCATCAGTAGGCTTCTAATACCCATTATTCATGTCTCTGTTGCCCTTTGAGTTAGTCACAGTTTTGCTCTTTGTATCTCACACTGTTCTATGATTCTTGACTTCTCTGATTATCATCCTGATTCTCATTTCACTGTGAGATTATTGATGTTGAGAAGATGAGCTTTTGCATAATAGAGAAGCATAATATTATTGAAAACATTGCATAACCTCAGCCATATAATCCAATCTCCACTCTTCAATTTAATTATGGGCCCAGCTCATTTCCCAGCTGTAGGGCTGTCCAATAGGTAATAAAGAAGTTATTTGCTGTTCTTCTCTTGGCAAAGAGAAAGTTCTATCAAATGTCCTGATGATTAAAATCTCCCATCTATACATCACTATGTCACGTTCCCGTGCCAGGCTTATTACCTATTTCTCACACATCCTATTTCTTCTTTCTGTTAAGTGGTATGTAGTATACTCCAATGACAAAATTGCCTGTTTTCCCCCACATTAGCCTTCACCCAAATACTCTCCACTATGCTTACCCTACTTCTAGTTCCTAGATTTCTTCACACAAATATCTTCTTAACATACAACGCCAGCCTCTACCTTGTTTCACCTATCCTGTTTCTTTTGAATAAGTCTTATACCTGCTTAGGGCAGCTGGGTGGTGTAGAGCATTGGGTTTGGAATCAAGGAAGACTCATCATCATGAGTTTAAATCTCGCCTCAGATACTTACTAGTTGTGTGGGCCTGGGCAAGTCACTTACCCCTGTTTACCTCAGTTCCTCATCTGTTTAAAAAAATGAGCTAAAGAAGGAAATGACAAATTACTTCAGTATCTTTGCCAAGAAACTCCCCTCAAAAGGGTCACAAAGAGTCAGACACCACTGAAACAACTGAACAACTATATAAACCTACTTGGAGCCATATTCTCAGCATGACTTCATTCTATCTTCTTAGTGATACTTTATGAGGTCAAATTTGTCTCCTTTTATTAGGACTTCTGGTTCCTTTTATTTGTTGCCTAGACTTAAGGCAATTAGGTATAGATATGTGAGGCCATAGGTTTTATTCTTACTTTTCTTTTCATTGACTTTGCTTCCTGTGAAATTCCAGCTGTTTCAAATGTTTTTCTCCTTCCTTCATTGTAGCTACTTTCTTTGGTATAAAACTTGGTAAATATACATAAGTAGCTTTCTTCTCCTTTTTCTTTTTATTTAAAAGTCCTTTTTCTTTAATTTGCAAAATTGCCTTGTGTCATTCTTATATTTTAGTCTGTGGTCTAGAAATCCAAAGCCCATTCTCAGACACCATCTCTTTAACTAGCTGTTCACATCCCAAATCCATTTTGTCTTTTACATGCCTTGCCTTAAATGGGAAACAGTGATGAACCACCAGAAGGTTCCTTATGATCTTCATTTTCTTTTCTAAGACTTTATAATCTTTCATACTTCTTTCTAGGTTCATTCTGGCACTATTATTTTGTGCTCTTGTGAATCACCAGAAGTAGGTAGTAGTGATCTATTTTAATGAATCTTAAGAGATTCAATCAATCAATCATCAATTATTTATCACATACTTAATACTGGGCATATAAATATAAAGAATAAAATTATTCCTACTTGCAGTGAGCTAACAGTCTTGGATACATGCTTCAGGAACATAGTAGACTTTTATTATTAACAAGTTGACAAATGGCTGCCTCAGTGCTCCTGAGTAAGGAATTACCAACCACCATTGCTTATCTTCTTCCTTTGACTCTTACTGCCTCATCTTTCACCTGATAGCTTCTGCAGCTCCAGTTTTATTATTCTCCCAGGATCACAGATTTAGAGCTTTAAGGGGATAAACCCCCTCACTTCACAGAAGAGGAAAATGGAACCCAGAGATATTAGGTGATTTGTTCAAGGTCATTCTGGTATTAAACATCAGGGCTAATCCCACTGTACTTTGTTGCCTCAAAGTGGACAATCAGCTACTTCCCCCCCCCCACATGCCACTTTCGTCCTCTTCAGAAAGAACCTAAATCCTGGTTTTTAGCTCTCAGTGTGAAGTGGTACTTCTTTCATTTATTTTCCTTCTGACATTCTTTTGTTCTCTAATTTCCTGAAACTTGACATTCCTTTTTTACCTTACCTGGGGATTCCTTCTGGTTATGAGTTGGACTAAATGGTTACAGAATTCTCTTCTAAATGTCAAATTCTGTGACTGAGTGATACTTCTTCAAAATCTACAGTGAATGTCAGATTTTGTCTGGTTTCATTCACTATCAGAAATCCTAAGAGGTAGGACTTATTCTACCCTAGGGTGCCCATATTTTTCAACCTAGCAATAGTTTCTTCTCTGTTAATAAGAATGTAGTCAAGGGCAATGTCATGCATAACAAGGGGCAGATGGAAGGCTAGCTATTGAGAATTCCTCTTTCACGTAGCTCACGTAGGATGTTCTTCATGACACTGGCTAATTCCATTCTGATATCATCATCTGGCATCAGATTTTTTTTTAAAGAAGTACTTCACTGTCCCTGAAATCCTAGAGTGCGGAGAGTGCTTCATCTTTCCTTCTAACTGCTTATGGATATTTACTCCTTACTCTAATCCCTCTTCCTTTATAGGCCTTTATAGAACTATGCTGACCTTTATCACTTTTTTCTTTTTTTCTTTTTCAGTATTTTTTTATTTAGTATTTTATTTTTCCCCAATTAAATGTAAAACCAATTTTTAACATTTGTTCTTAAAACTTTGAGTTCCAATTTCTTATCTTCCTCTCTCCTCATACTCTTTCATTGAGAAGGTAAGCAATTTCTTATAGGTTATACATGGGTAATCATGGAAAACTTATCCATAATAGTCATGTTGTGGAAGAAAACATAGAAAAAACTCAATAAAAATAGTAAGGAAAAAAGTGTGCTTCAATCTGTATTCAGACACCATCAGTCCTTTCTCTGAGGATGGAGAGCATTTTTTTTATCATAAGTCCTTCAGTATTGTCTCGAATCGTTGTATTGCTGAGAAGAGCTAAGTCATTCACAGCTGTCCATATTACAATATTGCTATTACTTTGTATGTAGTACATATCACTTTGCATCAGCCCATGGAAGTCTTTCAAGGTTTTTCTGAGAGCATCCTGCTCATCATTTCTTATAATACAATATTATTTCATCATAATCAAATGCCACAACTTGTTCAGCCACTCCCCAGTTGATGGCCATCCCCTCAACTTTTAAGTCTTTGCCCCAAGAAAAGAGCTGCTATGAATATTTTTATACATAATAGGTCATTTTCCTGGTATTGCTAGGTCAAAGAGTATGTATGGTTTTATAGCCCTTTCGGCATAGTTCCAAATTACTCTACAGAACAGTCGAATAAGTTCACCACTTCACCAACAGTGCATTAATGTGTCATTTTCCCTACATCCCCTCCAACATTTGTCATTTGCTTTTTCTGTCCTATTAGGCAATCTAATAGCTATGAGGTAGTACCTCAGAATTATTTTAATTTACATTTCTCCAAGCAACAGTGAATTAGAGTATTTTTTAATATGGTTATAGATAGCTTTGATTACTTCATCTGAAAACTGATCATATCTTTTGATCATTTATCAGTTGGTGAATGGCCCTTATTTTTTATAAATATGACTCAGTTCTCTATATGTTTTAGAGGCTTTTATCAGAGAAACTTGCTTCAAAATGTTTTTCACAGTTACTGTTGCTAACTGCATATCCCTCCATTCTACACCTCCCCCCTGCATTTATTCTATTCTCTCTCCTTTCACCTTGTGCCTCCTCAAAAGGTTTTTGCTTCTGACTACTCCTTCCCCTAATCTGCCCTCCCTTCTATCACACCCCCATCTCTTATACCCTTTCCTGTAGGGTAAGCTAGATTTCTATACCCAATTGAATGTATATGTTATTCCCTCTCTGAGCCAGTTTTGATGAGAGTAAGGTTCATTTACTCCCCTTTACCTCTCCCATCTTCCCCTCCACTGTAAAAGCTTTTTCTTGCTTCTTTATGTGAGATAATTTACCCCATTCTACTTCTCCTTACTGCTTTCTCTGAGTACATTCCTCTCTCATCCCTTAATTTTATTTTTTAGATATCATCCCTTTCATAATCAACTCACACCTGTGCCCTCTGTCTATATATACTCCTTCTAACTACCCTAATAATGAGATATGTCTTATGAGTTACAAATATCATCTTCCCATGTAGGAATGTAAACAGTGTAAGCTTATTAAGTCCCTTGTGATTTTCCTTTCCTGTTTTGCTTTTTTATGCTTCTCTTGAGTCTTGTATTTGAAAGTCAGATTTTCTTTTCAGAATGCTTGAAAGTCTTCTATCTAATTGAATGTCTACTTTTCCCCTCATGGATTATACTCAGTTTTGCTAGGTAGATGATTCTCGGTTGTAATTCTAGCTCCTTTCCCCTACAGGATATTATATTCCAGGCCCTCCAGTCCTTTAATGTAGAAGCTGCTAAATCTTGTGTTATCCTGACTGTGGCTCCACAATACTTTAATTGTTTCTTTCTAGCTTCTTGCAATATTTTTTCCTTGACCTGAGAACTCTGGAATTTGGCTATACTATTCCTGGGAGTTTTCATTTTGGGATCTCTTTCAGAGGTGATCAGTGGATTCCTTCAATTTCTATTTTACCCTCAGGTTCTAAAATATCAGGGCAGTTTTCCTTGATAATTTCTTGAAAGATGAAGTTAAGACCCTTTTTTTGATCATGGCTTTCAGATAGTCCAATAGTTTTTAAATTATCTCTCCTGGATCTATTTTCCGGTTCAGTTGTTTTTCCAATGAGATATTTCATATTGTCTTCTATTTTTTTTCGTTCTTTTGGTGTTGTTTTATAATTTCCTGATTTCTTATAGAGTCATTAGCTCCATGCTGCCACTGATTCATGGCCAAAGGTCTTTCCTAATCTGCTGGGGCCTGGTCTATGCACCCTGGTGCAACAGACCTTTCCTGCTGACCTTTTAAGTTCTTTTGCACTGGAAATTTGTTTCACTCTTTTTGTGGGTTCTGCTGCTCTAGAATTTGTATAGAGTCATTTTAAAAAGTATTTGGAGGGGTTTGGAGGAGAGCTGAAGCAAATCACTGCTTTTACTATGCCATCTTGTCTCTGCCCCCCTCTCTAGTGTTTTTAAAAGGAATGGATGTTGTATCTCATCAAAAGCTTTTTCTGTATCTGTTGGGATAATCATATGATATCTGTTAGTTTTGTTGTTGATATGGTCAATTCTGCTGATAGTTTTCCTAATATTGAACCAGCCCTGCATTCCTGGTTGAAATCCTACCTTTTTACCTAGACAAGTACACTTACTTTCTTTTTCCTCCTCTTATTAACCTCTTTATCGTTTTATTTAACAATTTCCTTTGCCAATATGTTTTGCCTAATAATTTGTTTACTTATCTTTTTTTTTTCATTTACCTTGGGTTGCCAGTTCTTTCCTCTTTGATATTTTTCTATTAAAATCTTCTCAGTCCTCTTCCCCATTCATTCTGAGTCCTCCTTCAGATTAACTTTTATTTTACACTAATCTCTTCTTTTTCGGCTCCAATTTTTATCATGCAACTTTTGCTTATTCTACATTTCTCCTCAAGTTCAATATTTGTCTTCCACAAGTTTAGAATCTTCTCCTTAACTTTCACATGTTTCCTTACCTTATTCAATTCAAGAACATCTTTCTTCTTCTATTGCTGCTCTCAGTACCTTCTTCCACAGAGGGTGAAAGTTGAAAATAGAAAAATTATGACATACATGGTGAAATAGTAGAACGAACAGTGAATTAAGGGCAATAAAATCCAAGATCAATATGTGGTTTTACAACTGACTAAATAGATGCAAGTTACCTGGTCTCTCCAAACCTCAATTTTTCTCATCTGTTATATTCCCAGCTCATAGTGTTGTTGTGAGGATAAAATGAAATGAAAGATGTTAAAGTCCTGAATAAACTACAATTTATCTACATACAAGAGATTATTATTATTTTTACCCTTTCTACTTTGAAGAGATTTTCTTTAATAGAGGAGGCAGAACTCACCATACAACAATGTGGTTGTTGTTTTTCTTAGCACAAAGAACACAAGCTTTTTACAAATTTTATTTCCTTTCTTTTTTTTTTTTAGATTGGGAGACTGGGCATGAAAGCAAAGAGTCAGTTTCAAAACAGGACATTTCAAATGAAGAATTGTTCCTGAAAAGATTTATAAGTGATGATCCTAAGAATTCCCAAGGACAAATTTGGGAATATAATATCAAGTTAGAGAAGCATCAGGGCAACCAGGAGACACATTCTGGGCAGGCAATTGACCACACAAAAACTCCTGGTATGTTAAGAGACCATGGTTTTAATAAATTCCAAGGAAGCTTCATTCAAGGGTCAATCTTTGCTACCCAAGAAACAGATTCTATAAGAAAAAAGTTCCATAAATATGACAAACATCAAATGATCCTTAATGACTATTCAGACATTCTGAAACAAATCCCTTTAGGGAAGACACCTCAAAATAATGACTCTGAAGAAGCCATCTGTCAAACCTCAAATTTTATCCAATGTAAGAACATGGAGACTGGGAAAAAAACACATAAATATAATGAATGTAGTAAAGCCTTCAGTCAAAACACATACTTTCTCAACATCAGAGAAATCACACTGGTGAGAAACTCTATAAATTTAATGAATGTGGCAAAGCCTTCAGCCGAAGTACTTTGCTTATCCAACATCAGAGTATTCATACTGGAGAGAAACACTATAAGTGTAATGAATGTGGCAAAGCCTTTACTCAGAGAACACATCTGATTCAGCATCAGCGAATCCACACTGGGGAGAAACCTTATGAATGTAATGATTGTGGAAAGACTTTCAGGTACAGATCAAATCTTACTCAGCATCAGAGAATCCATACTGGAAAGAAACCCTACAAATGCAATGAATGTGGGAAAGCTTTCAGGGAGAGCTCATCTCTTATTCGACATCAGATCATCCATTCTGGAGAAAAAACATATGAATGCAAAAAATGTGGGAAAACCTTTATTCACAGTTCATCTCTTAGCCAACATCATAGGATACATACTGGAGAGAAACCCTTTGAGTGTAATGAATGTGGGAAAGCATTCAGTAGTAGCTCATCCTTTATTAAACATAAAAGAATTCATACTGGAGAGAAATGCTATAAATGCAGTGAATGTGGGAAAGCTTTCAGCCAGAGCACACATGTTATTCAACATCAAAGAATCCATGCTAGAAAGAAACCCTTTGAGTATAAGGAATATGGAATAGCTTTCAGTAACAGCTTATCTTTCATTAAAAATGAGAGAATTAATACTGGAAAGAAACGATATAAATGTAGTGAATGTGGAAAAGCTTTCAGCCAGCGCCTACATGCTATTCAGCATCAAAGAATCCACACTGGAGAAAAACCCTTTGAGTGTAATGATTGTGGGAAAGCCTTCAGTAATAGTTCGTCTTTTATTAAACATCAGAGAATTCATACTGGAGAGAAACGATATAAGTGTAATGAATGTGGAAAAGCTTTTACCCAAAGCACACGTGCTATTCGGCATCAAAGAATCCACACTAAAAACAAACCCTTTGGGTGCAATGAATGTGGCAAAGCCTTTAGTCAGAGGACTCATCTTGTTGAGCATCAGCGAATCCACACTGGGGAGAGACCCTTTGAATGTAATGAATGTGGAAAAACCGTTAGGCACCATTCATCCCTTACTCAGCATCAGAGAATCCATACTGGAGAGAAGCCTTATGAATGTAATACATATAGGAAAGCCTTCAGATCCAGATCATCACTTACTAAACATCAAAGAACTCATACTGAAGAGAAGTTACATGAATGAAATGCATGTGAGAAAGCCTTCAATAAAAATTTATCCTTTATAAACATGAAAGAATCCATATCAAAATGAAATCCTATAAATGTTGGCCAGTAATGTTGACCACATTGTTTACTTCAGACATATTTTTAAAAAGATACTTAACGATCCATGATTTTATTAGTGTGGATATTCCTTTCGCTCCCTCACAATCCTTTTTCATCAGTAGATAGTTTGGCTCTAGGCTTTGTCCTGTTTCAAGGTCAGGCAGAGCAAGTTTCTGCTTCATCTAAGAGCTTTTTTCTCCACGAATTGTTGCTTATTTTTGCTAATTTGTTTTTTCATATAAATTTCATTATTACTTTGTCTAGTTCTAGAAAAGAATCCTTTTTGTACATAGTTGTATTAAATTTGTTAATTAAATTTGTTTATAAATAACTGATTAAATGGTGAAATATGAACATTTTTGCTCTATATTTATTCAACCCACCCATGTACAAAGTAGTTCCCTCCAACTGCTTAATCCCTTTGGTTCTGTCCTAATAATTTTGTCTAATTATTTTTTTTACAAAGGTTTAGTATGAGTCTTAGTAAATTAATAACCACATATTTTATTTTTGTCATTATTGTAGATGACATTTCCTTGCTATTAGCTCATTATTTTTATTAGCATCATAAAAGAACATAAATGACTTCGCCAGCTTTATCAAATATTCTGCTACATTATGAGAACTCTTTGTCTCCATTTTTTTAAGGCCTTGGATTTTCTATTTACACAACATTCCATCTGCATGGAAAGATGCTTATTACCAATGTTATCCCTTCAATTTTATTATTATTATTTCAAGCACTTTTGAAACAATGTCAAATAGAAGTGGTAAAATTGGAGACATGGTTTATTAAATTGATTTTACTGGGAACACTACTAATGGTTCTCTGTTATAGATAATATTAATTTTGGTTTGAAGTAGATGTTATTTTATCATGTTAATGAAAACCATTTCCCCTCTATTATTTGTATGATGACTAGGTGCTGCATTTGGTCAGAAGCCTTTTCTTGTCAATTGATATTAGTAAAAACCTTGGGGTGGGAGTGCCTATGTGTGAACAGTGGTGGTGGTGTGGCAGTATTGGTGGTATTGGTGGTTTGTCCTTTATTCTGGAAGAGGACCATGATATCAGGAAGATCATGCTATGACTTGCAAGTGAATTGGATTTGAGTGAGGGAGGGCTGTGCAAAGTCACCAGCCTCACTTTCTCCCCCAGAGCCATCTGGGTCCAGTGGTCAGATATAGATCAGGATGACTGGAGATGGCCCCCCATGTGTAAACAATGATAAGGCATGAATACTTCAGAGTAAATGCAAGTACAAAAAAGGTAAAGCACTCCTCAAAGTAGTAACTGTCAAGCAACCATCACCCATACAAAAATAGGAATTGTACTTTCAATAGCCTCAAAGAAAGCAAAGGTTGTGTGAAGTATGTGAAGGGGAAGAAAAGGTCAGCCATTTCCCCTCATTGAACACTGTGAAAAAGGATGATGTCCCTTTATAGACCAGGGCAGTAGATGGGCTGGATACTCCTCCCTGACATTACTACCTAGACTTATTGCCTTCATCATACATTTCCTGGGAGAAGCAATTAAGCACATTTATGTGAAACGGTAAGTGGTAAAGTGTTATATAAACATGTTAGATTCTAAATACAATTATTTAAAAGCATGTTGATGAGATTTTTGAAAAACTATGTTATTTGGAATCATTAATAGTAGGTCTTCATTTTTTAGATCATTTAAGCCCTCCACTTAAGTCTCAACTCTTATGTAGGGCTCTGTTCCTGCAAAGAATTTGAAAATCAGTGATGTAGGCCATCTTAAAGCCCATTTCTACCCTTCCGTATACAATCTTTGGTCCTGAAGTCCTTCACTCTGACTGTTGGACAAGAAAGCCCTGAAAGTGATCCAGCCTCTGAGGAGATCTCTTTGGTTCCATTCCATAGTGCCAGATTAATCTATCATTCCCTCTTTCCTTGCCCCTTTGATTTTCCACCCCCCACCCCACCCCATCCCATATATCAGCACATTCTGTAGTCTACAAAGGAAGATTCTTAGGGATAATGAGTCCTTTCTTTTTGGATCCAACTCTTCCTTGTCTTCTGGCAGCTTCATAGCCAATTTCATTTCTGTCATTTCTACCTGTGCTTCTTTCCTTTTCTTCTCCACATATTCATTCCCTTATCTAGTCCCTTTTTCCTACCCCTGTCTCATTCATTTCACCTCTAGTTGGGCCGATATTGGAGAAGTCAGGTTTGTTATTAAGGAAAACAATTTTCGTAATTTCTCTTCTCCTCCCCCTTAATCTCATTCCTCTTCACAGCTCAGATACTGAGAAAAAAAAAATATAAACATGAGTTGCTTGCAACGTGGCTCAATACAAGTCAAAGTGATACCTTAATGATGATAATGGTGTGATTCTCACAGTGGAATTCTATGAGAAAAAAATTCCCCTAAGGTGAAACATTCCTGGACAGAGGCCATGTTTTCTATTGTTTTTCTATTCCTCATGGTACCAATAAAAATGCTGGGCATATAGATATTTAAATAAAAATGAGAACACATTTCCAGGATCCTTGCATGGACACTCAAATCTGGACACCATTTTTAGTGAATGAAAGTAAGATAACTTTCTTTTGGGACCTTTTGGAAGGCTCTTGCCTTCTTTCCCTCATTCTCATTTCCCAGAAATTTTTTATAGTTAATAGTAATAATAATAATAAGTAACAAATAGTGCTTATTACATGGCTGGAACTGTGCTAAGCATTTTACAGTAACAATAACTCTGCAACCAGAGTAACAAGGCAGATGCAGAACTGTATATCTCCTCTTTAATCTTTTTTAAGTGTGCCTTTCTGGATTTAGAAGGAGCATGTGTCATTTGGAGACAAAGGTATGCCAGAGTAGCTGAGTATTGGAAACCAAGATGAAGTTCAGCATGATGACTATGACCTTCCCTTTTATGCTGTGGACAGGGGAAGCTGGAGGACTTCAATGTCATCTAAAAGCTTGTGAGAAATGTAGTCTGGAAAGGAATGCTGCTGCTGATCTGTGCCGCCATTGGCCAGGTACCTTTACCCCATCCATTATGCCCTACCTTATAGCCTCAGAATCCACATATTTTGACTTGTCTGCCTTCAACACATTATCTTCTGTCCCGTAACCTCTTGCCTTCATTATCAGGATTGCTACTCATTCCCTTTAACTTCTGGAGACATTTGCAATTCATTAACTATGCAGAGTACATGGTAGAGGAAGCAGTTACTGTGAAGTGAAAAGTGCCCTGGATTTTGTAGTTAGGAGACCCAGGTTCAAATCCTGACTTGAATAGATGTGTGTGACCATCACTCAATCTCTGTGAGCCTCAGCTTCTTCATCTGTAGTATTTTCACTATTTACCTCACAGACTAATTGTAAGGATGCATGTTTTATAAACCTCAAACTGATATACATACACATACACATATATGAGTGTATATATACATATATATGTGAGTTATGATGAGATGCTTGAGGACATGACCTGTGCTTTCATATAGCTCACAGTTGTGAGATGACACACACATGTACACTTCAAGATTTCAGCTGATCCTTGATCTCACTAATGTAGATAGTACTCCTGCTGGTGCCTGTTTGCAACCTGGTCATGGCACCTCATCTTGTGCAATTCTTGTTCACATCTTCCCATAAATCCTCTATAGAGATCTATCCATATTGGAGGCCTTCCTTTAGCTTTTTAAAAATTCTTTGCTCTATGCAACTCTTAAGTTGTTTGTCCCTCAAACTGAAACATAACTAACCCACTTCCCTTTCTGTACATTTCCAGTAAACTACTTGAAAGCGAGCACTGTTTTTTAAATCTATGTATTCCTAATGCCTTGCACATAGAAGGCACATAATAAATGTTCATTGAATTGGCCTACATTCTTTGTATTGTGCCACCTCTTACAACACATATGGATAATTATAATGTGAATTGAAAGATACGTTTCCAATAGATATGTGAACCGAATGCTGTGGAAGGTCGGAGGGGCAAAAGATCAGTACTGAAGGAGAAGAACCACAAATAATTCACAAGGTAGAATTTAGACTTGGCCTTAAACGTATAATTTCAATAGACAAATAGGGAAATCTGAGTGGGGGGAAGGAAAGGAATTCAGATAGTCAAGTTAACTGGCATTTATTAAACAACTATATTCAAGGCATTATGCTAAGTGCTAGCATAATGGTGAAATGCAAAAAGGGATGGCAAGTGGAAAAAGTTTAAGGAGCTGTGCTCTAACATCACAGACATCAAAATGGAGAGTAATCTTACAAATGTAATGAATGAAAAGAAAGTCTTAAAAATATCTTATGTGGTTGAATATTCTATAATGAAAATATTCTAGTTTATGAACTATGATTTTGTTTGTAATTGTAGAGATAGACATGCTCTGTTTCTACTTTATTTTCCCATTTTCTTTTAAACATATGGGCTGCTACCAGATAGCAATATAATTGGCCAAGCTGGAGAATCTGTTGGTCTAATTCCAAACTTTCTCAGAGAAACTAAATTAGTTTATTAAACAAAATTTTTCATAATAAATGTATCTTTAAAAATATATTGTGAAAAGAACCAAAAAACATTAGATGTTTTCATACTTGTGGCAAGGTGTATAAAAGGTAAATTGGAATGATCTAAGTTTAATCTGGTTCTTCTATAGGAAAAATATTATAAGAGGGGTCAAATTCCTAGCAAAGGCCTTTGATTCAACTTTTAACATGTTAAAAAACCCATACGTTGTGATTAAATCCTTCAGTTATAAACATGCTTATGGATATATCTTTCTAAAGTATACATAAACTGATTTAAAAAGGCAACACAAGAAATCACTACAATAATACTTAATATGGTATAGTATCATAGTGTGCTATATAAAGTTTTTGCATTTTGTAAAATTCCTGACTTTTTTACACAGCATGAAATCAGAATGTGAAAGATCACTTTCAGGATGATGGTGTCTATCCAAACAAGGGATTCTTTGGGGACACTTTCATAGGTAACTTTGAGAAGTCTTTAGAGGTAATTTAGGGCCACTCGTTGACTTTTTGAGAAACTGATTCAGGGATATTGCTTTGATTATTTCATTTGTTCACTGTACATTTCTCTTTAGGAATAAGCATTGGTATTATATATAGCTCTGAAACAGCTGGCACAGTGGATAGAGCACCAGGCCTATAGTCAGGAAGACATGAGTTCAAATCTGTCCTAAGACAGATTACTAGCTTTGTGCTCCTGAGTAAGTCACTTAACCTGTATCCTAATAATAACACCTCTCTTAAAGGACTGTTGTGAGGAGCAAATGAGGTAATATTTGTAAAAGCATTTGGTATGGTGCCTGGCACATAGCAGGCACTATATAAATGCTTATTAAAATTACATATCAAATTATTAGTGTTTCTGCTATTCTTAAAAACAGACACTCTTCTCACTTTCTTAATCTAACATCTCCATTTCACTAATAGCTTTGTTTTGATTCCTAACGTTTTTCAGGGCAGATCGACTTTTAAAATGCATGAGCCAGACCTTATTGAGGCTGAGGTTCTTTTTTTATAGCTTTTGATCCTTCAAACATGTTGGTTTTCAGAATGTGAAAAGGCTTCAAAACTTTGGCCTGAATTTAATCAAACTCTAAAGATCATGGGATTTTGATTTTGAATCAAGAAAATCAAAAGATTTACTATCTCAGCCATAACCCTGCTATTGCCTTATAATAGTGAATGCAATAAAAGCACTGCATTTTTATTTTTACATGTGAGATTAAAAAGAAAATAATCAAAATTCAATGTTTTTTTTTAAATTATAAAGACTAAGCTTGGCCTCAAAGAAGAGCCTGGCACCACTATTTGGCATGGAACATTGTATGTCACATTCTTCTGATGTATTTGTTGGTTTTGCTGATTTTTTCCAATTATTCCTTTTAAAAAACATTTGTTGTAAAGGATGGATCTCTGGGAGGGATATGTGGGAGATATGGGGAAAAGTAGATGTTGTCAAAATAAAAAAATAACCCTCCCACCCCAGTGAAACAGACTGTTCCTGCTGAACTGGCAAGCTGCTTCCCTGCTCCTAAATGAGTTTTGAGGTTGTTTGTTTGGGGGGGAATTTGAGAAGGGTCCAGGGAGTTCCTGCCTCACTCTACTGTCTTGGCACCAGAATCTTCTATTTTGGGTTCTCTTTAGGAGGTTATTGGTAGATTCATTATTTGCTTGTTGTCTCCCCCATTAGATTGTGAGCTCCTTGAGATCAATGACTATCTTTTGCCATTTTTATTTCTTTCTGTATTTCAGCATTTAGCAGAGTAGTCGTCACACAGTAAGCACTTAATAAATATTTAAGACTGAGTAGTAGATGGTCAGGGTGCTACACTGGGGGGAGGACCATAGGGTCATAGATTTACAGTTGGAAAGAATTGTAAAGATCATCCAATTCTATTTTCTTACTTTGCAAATAAAGTTGAAATTCAGAGAGTTGAAATGATTTGCCCAAGATCTGTAGACAAGAGTCACACATAAGTACACATGATGTGAATAGACGGATTTCCAATAAGGCCATAGATATCCATTTGAGTATTTCATTATGTAGTTTGGTGGATATACTTACACAATTCCCCCCCTCCTCTTTTGTCAATTAAAGTCTTTCTTATTAAATTTTCAGGAATCAGGACAAACTTAGTCTTACAAGTCCTTATTAGGCCAACCCTGTCATTTCTACACTGAGGTACAGTCCAGAAATCTGAATCCAAAATTTCTCAAATAGCTGTTGTTTACTTACCAAATCCCCCCATCTCTTCTGAATTCCTTGCCTTTCCTAGGCAGCAGAAATGAAAACACCAACCACATCCTTAAGGTCTTCAGCTTTAATAAATTTTCCTTTTAAAAATGTGTGGAATAAGACTACCTACTTTCACCATTACCATGATAAAGTTTTAGAAATGCTAACTATAGCAACAAAGAAAATGAAATTAAGGCATAAGCAAAAACAAAGAGGTTAAAATATTCATATTTATAAAATACTTATACCATTCATATGATGGTTTATTTTAATAAAAGAAAAAGATTCAACATATTTATTGACATAATATTATTCTTTATATTTGCTGGTGCTAAAGGGCCCTCCTGCACTCCAGTGCTGTGTGGTGCCCTGAATTGTAATTCCCTTGCTTCAATTAAAGATTCTTGTTATTGCTACTTGTGTAGTCTTCTTTATTTCAGGTTGGCTTTTCTGGTGGGAGCAATGGCATTTGAAGACTCCTTCCCAGCTGGTCACCATTTTTGACCTTGGGCACCCAGTACCAGCACAGAACCCCTTGTGTCTAGATCAGATTTAGTTCGATGGTCTGGCTAGAGTACATGCTCAGATTTCTGAGTTTCCATCTCTTTCAGCTGAGGTTCTGGCACTTTGAGGGTTTGTTAAAAGATCTACGAGGAATTTTGGGTCTGTTTTGACACGTCCCTCTAAAGTGACAGCTGCCAAATTTGTAATTATGGATCAAGAACATACAAGTATCTAGATATATGGTCATTCTGACAGGTCCCTTTATAGGGATGGCTGCTGAATATATGTTTTATACTGAGACAGAGAGAGAACATGGCCTCAGGTGACAACTAATAAGGACCAAACTGAGAATATCTCCATGTTTGTGAAAAAGGCACTGAAAAACGTAACAGAAATGCTTCACTAGTAAGGGAATATTGGGACCACTGTCTCACAGTCTGCAATTATGTGGACAGAGCTTGGAAAGACAACTTTTTGCTGGCAAATCTGTCTTTCTGTGTTTTGTAATTTATTTATTTTTAGTTCTTTAAGTCTTCAAACCAAGTCCCTTTTTGTTTTTTTTACATTCCTGAAATCTGAGGAAGCTTTGGGGAGTGTGGAGGCTGAGACAGATAAGAAGTAATTGCATCATAGACTAAATTAGCAACTAAGTTTATGACTTAAATGTAAATTCTGTACTATGAATAAGTGTTAACTCTTTCCTGGTTCATGGAAAAGAGAAAAGTTTGTGTAAATTAGGTTAATTAGTTGTATTAGAAAATCAGTGAAGTAGTACAAATAGTTTGCTGTAAATTATATGAGACTCCTACCCATTTTTATAATGGATTATGTATTTGCATTTTTGAGAACTGTTTTGCTTCTTGCCCACAAAAAGCTTATTTAAAAAGGCAGCTTGGGAGAGGATTCTGGGAAGATGGAGGAGTAGGTCAGAAAATTTCAAGCTCTCAAGATTTTCCTCCACAAAAGAGATAAAATAGTGCCTCAAGGAGTACAGAATGGTGTAAATAAATAAGAGTAGGGGCAGAAGAGGGGTCCTCCAGGGACAATCAAAAACGATCTGAAGGAAAATCCCAGGACTAGGAAGAGTAATATCTCCAGGCTAGCAGGCTAGGGACCACTTAAACAACAAGCTGAAAGCCCTGGGGTTAGCTGGGTTGGGAGGCTGTCTTCGGCTTGAGCCACAGGAACTTTTACCTCCAGGATAATGAGGGGAGCTGGGCATCTAATCAGGGGAAGATCTAGGGAACCTCAGCTGACAAGGAATGCCAGACCCAGCTGTGCTTCAGAGATGCTGTGGGCATGAGAAGAAAGCAGCTGGGCAGGATGCTGCTGGCTGTGGGCACTTACAGGAGGCTGGAGGTATTGCTTTGAGTTCAAGGTCAGAGGGGAGAACTGAAGAAGATCTGAGGACAGAGGCACCATCCCCCACACCCTAGAACTAGAGGTGATTATAAAAACTAAACTATTACCAAAACAATGCACAGGCAAAGGAGAAAGAATCCAACCATAGAGAACTACTATGGGAATAGAGAAAACCGGGATTCATCTTCAGAGAAGAATACTGAAGTAAAGAAAGTCTCTTCTATCCCAAAGAGTTATGTCAAGTGGTCACCTGCCCAAAAAGAATTCATTGAAGAACTTAAAAAAGACTTTAAAAGTCAAATGAGAGAGATTGAGGAAAAACTAAAAGGAAAAATGAGAACAATCCAAGAAAAAAACAAGAAGATTATGAAAAGAAAGTCAAACAATTAGAAAAGGAAATCCAGAATCTTAAGGAAGCAAATGAGTCCTTGAAAATCTGAACTGGGCAAGGGGAAGGCAGTGAGTTTTAAGAGATCAAGAAATAAAGAAAAATCTAAAGAATGAAAAAAATAGAATGTGAAACATCTCATTAGAAAAACAACTGATCTGGAGAACAGATAAGAAGAGAAAACATAAGAATAATTGGACTACCTGAAAGCTATGATAAAAAAAATTATCTTGATACAATAATACAAGAGATAATTAAAGAAAATTGTTGAGAGGGAAATGATGAGGATGGGATCTAGACCCCAGAAAGGAAAAACCCTGGACTTTCCCACATGGCCAAATCTCTGGTGTTCCCCTGAGGCTATAATCCCATCAACTGACCAAAACCCCCAGCTCAAGGACAAAATATTATGAGCAACAAGGAAAAAAAAAACAATTACATATGGCGGTATCACAATTAGAATCACACAAGACCTGGAAGAGGCAACACTAAAAGATCGCAGGTCTTGCTACACTATATAATGAAGAGCAAAAGAACTGGGCTTCTGGCCAAAAATATCATACCCAGCAAAGCTAAGCATAATTCTGAATGAAAAAAAATGGATATTTAATGAATTGTCAGACTTTTAGGACTTTGTTAAAAAAAAAAACAAACCCTGAACTTAACAGAAGATTTGACATACAAGAGCCAAGAGAAATATAATGTACATACCAATGACCAATTATAAAGGACTCATTAAGGATAGACTGTTTACCTTTTATGTATGTAAAATGTAAAACCTATGTGTAAGATTGTTATTAGTAATTAGGTAGCTTATAAGAAAGATTGGAGGGGCAGCTAGGTAGTGCAGTGGATAGAGCTTCTGCCTTGGAGTCAGAAGGACCTGAGTTCAAATGCAGCCTCAGACACTTGACATTTACTAGCAATGTGGCCCTGGGCAACTCACTTAACCTTGATTGCCTTGCCCCCCCAAAAAAAACAAACAAAAAAAGATTGGGGAAGACCTGAGTATGACTTCAAAAAGTAAAATTGTCAAGAACAGCTAAAAGAGTAATCATCTTATACAAATGAGGTGCAAGAGGAAGAACCAATACAGAGGAATTAGGGAGAGGGGAGAAGATAAAGGAGGGATCTTTAGAGGGGAGGGTGAGGGAATAAGTCAAAGGGGTGTACAAAAGGGTGTTTTAATTTATGGGAAGGGGGGGATAAAGGCAGATTGTTGTAGGGGGCTAGGTTATGTAAGAGGAGGGCAAGGTAATGGGTAGAAGTAAAGTACAGGAGTTAGGTGAGAGAGAAAAAGGAGATATGCACAAACATAAAACAAAGATTAGGAGTAGAATCTTTTAGGGAAGGTATATATTTGTATATGTATGTATATATGTGTCTATGTGTACATATGTATATGTGTATGTATATATCAATATCTATATATAAATATATCCATGCTTACTTTGTAGGGGGGAAGGGGAAGGAAGGGGGGAAAAGAATAAAGTAAAAAGTGTACAGCATAAAACAAAAGAAAACCTACAAGGAAGCAAAGAAAAGATGGACAGTTTTCAGCATAATGTACAGTATTTAACACATATAGGCTTTCTTGAAATGGAAAGTTTTTATTATATATTCTGAATCCTCTCCTACATTCTGCTGTTCACGTGACATTTTTTTCCCTTATTTTATATTTAAGTTTAAAATGTTTCTTTTTCTTTTCTCATTATGTATTTTTTGTATGTCTAAAATAAAAAGATACAAAAATAAAAAAGCAACTTGAAATATATATTTATTTAGAAAAATCTTTGTGTTACTTCTGCAAACAATATACGAGAACTTGTTATTTGAACGAACCACATTTTTGTAAGATAATTGCTGAAAGCATCTTTTTGGTGATTCCATCTTTTAGGGAATGGCAGAATTGGAACAAAATAAAATGAAATTTAAGGGAAGGAAAAAAAGGTTTGAAAATGTTGAGAGAAAAATTTGAAGTTTTGGCTTTAAGTGGGAAGGTTGTGTGAAACTTCATGTGTCTATTTTATTGGGAACTATAATAATAAAAAATTGCAGCTTGATTAGAACTATGTAGGGAAAAGTTATAGACAGCTAGGGGTAAATTGAAAGCAGTGGGAAAGTTTAAAGTAAATTCCACTTAAATTTATTTAGCTGTATTAAAGTCCTGTCTTAACTTAGTAGCAAAGATCTCAAGTCTATAGAACCCAATGCTCTTCTGGAGGTTTTGAGTGCAACCATTACTTAAACTTAAAAAGCAGCCCAGGGCACTAACTCTTGGCCTTGCTGGCTTTAGTAAAATGTCTCTTTTTAAGAACAGAGGGCAAGGGTGGTCCCAGGCAATCTGATCTAGCTCTTTAACTCCCTCCACCCATGGCTAGACTTAACTGCTCTGCCGCTGCAAGTATTTCCCATATCTGCTAAAACTGCATATTATGGTTGCTGAGGAAATGAGATCACTCCTTGACAAAGTTTATAGTATAGTAGTAATTTATAGGATGATTTGTGATTATGAAAATTATGAAGTTATACTAGGAATAGCCTGTGCTGAAGTTACATCTTTAACCAACATAGTCTTAATAGACTAAATCTTTGAAATATTTTTGTTTTGAAGAGGTAAGCTATCATTATATTCAGTATCCATGTGAACTTATAGAATGTGATTACTTTATTAAATTCTAATGACTGTCTTTTTGCCTCAGATTAATTTTAAGATGTATATGAGGAGAAATATTAGTAGAAAGGAATGTTCAGTGAAATCTCTAGTGATTTTTTTGAAGGTCTGATAAATTTTTATTTCCTAGTTAATTTATTGCAACAACTTGAGAGTATTGACAACAATTATTTCCAGCTTTACTGTGGTTAGTGAAACTTTGCTGTTTGAGGGGAAACCTTTAGGAACCCTGAATTTTCTCTTTAAGCTTCATTTTCTTTGTGTCCTTGAGCCAATGTTTCACTGCTTCAAGGAAAATGCCAGCAGATCAATGGGAGTGAAGTCTGAAATCTAAGGCCAAAGGAGATCTGTCCCTGGGAAAAAGTTGGGAGGGCAACAGGCTAAGATAAGATTCTCATGACTCAGTTTCCCATACAGGAGAAATCATCCCCCCTGCTTAATTCTGAGACTGGCTATGGTATGCTGTCATGACGTTGGCTGTTTATACTACTCTTACCTAAAATTAAATGGAACTGAGGATGTTGTAATCGTGTTCTTTCTTCTTTGCCTCATAGAAAATCTCTCTAACTAGAGTAAGGTAAGCTGTGATTTTTGTGATGAATCTCATTGTCAGAATACTGTACCCTGAACAACTGAGTAAATGAGTATTTGGCCTTGTCACCTGCCTATTTATAGTTATATATATTTGTATAGTAGAAAAAGTCCTTAAATTTTTCAAAACAATCAGACTAATGATATGAGTTTGCTGGATATATAGAGATAGAGGTGTAGACATACACACAATACACACATACATACATATATACACAGATACACACACACTCACATATGTATTGTTGAGGAATGTTAAGGGGTCCCCTGAACTTGTCTTTTTGAGTTGCCAAATTTTCCAGAAACACTAGACCCAGAGTATGCAGGAGGCACTGAACGTGTCAAGGATGAACCCCCGCAACATACCCTGAGCTGACATAATTTATTGTTTGTACCCCAAGCTGGACTCCCTGGGTGTCCTTGGGAGTCAAGATAGGAACCTGTCAGTCTGCACCAGACTAAGAAACAGTGCAACTGGGACCCTTACAGATGAGCAGACCATCATATCTTCATAGACTAGAAGTTCCCAAGGGAAAAGAATGTTGCTTTTGCCATCTTAATTATTCAAGATTTCTCCTCCCCTGCAACTCTCATTTAGGTGGAGATCTGTTTCTCCTCCTCTCTTTGGCGCAATTTCGTAAATATGCAAGCTTCTGTTTGGATTGTGAACTTTTTACACTTGCTTAAGGTTCTATATGCATGTTCATTTCTCTCATAACAAACTTAGTTTTTTATGTAAATTTTGTAGTTGTGATTGCCTTTTAACAAACTGGTGTCAGAAGTGAGATTGAGGATGAGAAGAAGAGACTTAGGGCACCCAGGGGTGCCATGTGCAAGGCGTTGGCACCAGCCTCAGTCCCTTGAGCAATTTATGTGTGTGTGTGTGTGTGTGTGTGTATGTACACCTACACTACATATATTAATTCAAGTTAAAATCAGAAACATCTTAGGTTTTGTTTTAAGGAAAAGAATTTTAGTGCAATCAGTTTTCTTGGAGGAGAGTAACTTATAGAATATCTTGCATTACCTAGATAGAAAAGTCAATTTTATTTACATTTATTATTTAATTTGGAATTAACATCTTTTTGAAGAGTTGCCCTGAGGATTTCCAGAATGTTCAAAAGAAATTGTTTCTTGAAGACCAGACATCTGTAAAGGACACTTGAGGTTCAAGATAAAATGTGCTGATTAAATGGACATTAGGGGTGGATCACTCTCAAACTATAATCCCTTGCTGGAAAGATCTGGCTTTTGGAGCAAGTTGACCCTGATCCCCTCCTGCCCCCTTTTGTGAACTGATGACCTTTTCAGCTGGCTCCCTGTGGGCCTAGGCTCTCTCCTTAGACCAGTATTCCAGGCCCTCCTGGCCACCCTCTCGTTATCATTTTCCTGTTTCTTCTTTTTAGATGTTGCCTTGCTTGCTCAGAGAAACTCAAGACTAAGGTGACTAATGCTATCATGGTCCAGCAGCACATCAAACTCCTCAACACTTCCCTCGGTCAGTAAAGAAATATGTCTTGATCAAAAGGTGGAAATATTGAATTCAGCTTGTTATTAGTTGACTGTGCCCTGACCCTAGAGCAATAGACTGACTGAGGACAGTCAACCAGGTCCAAACCATTAAAACAAAGCAGAACAAAATAAAAACTGGTTACACTTGGAGCCTGCTGTTCTGACCAGATGTTACCCGTCCCCAGCCTCCCCAGCCTTTGGCTATTTTGTAAAACAATTTAACATCCCTGTTGTTGACCCTCCTGAGTACTCATCCCAGTTGAAGTATATTTAAACCCTGCCCCTTCTAGTGCTCACGGGAACTCTTGCACTCCAGTGCTGCATAGTGTCCAGAATTGCAATTTCCTTGCCTAAATTAAAGACTTTTGTTATTGTTACTTTGGTAGTCCTCTTTATTTCAAGATGACAAAAGCGTACAGCTTTGTAAAATAATGAATATCATCTCTTGCAATTGGGAAAAGGAGAAAAATTCTTAATTTGGCAACACACAGAAGAAATTTGGAATTATACTTTTAAGAATATTATTGACGTGGGGAAAAAAGACCTAATTACTTTTTAAAAATCCTAGCATTATTGTTCAAAATAATAAAGAGCCCCTGGACATAATCTAAAATACCAACAGTTGGATAAATTTGGTATGAATGTAATCAATCATTACTGCACTATATGTGTGTGTGTGTGTGTACACACAGCATATATATACAACACACAGAATATATATACACACATATATGCATGTGAGGAATACGAAGAAATAAAGCATTTTCTAAAAAGTGAATCAGAGTAAGTCAAAGACACCCTAACTATGACTATGTATATAATAACAACAGCAAAAATGTCTAGAAAACTATATGGAAGACCAGGTTATAAAAGGATTGTAAAAGAACATGGAAACAATTAGGTTGATTTTGTTACTATCTTGCTAAATCTGCATCTTCGAACAAAATTTAAATAGGAGAACTGTATGGATTCATATACAATCTTTTTTTCTTATTTGTTTACTTGAATAGTTGTGTTTGTTGATTTAAAATTCATAATATTTTAAAAATTGAATTCTTCTGTACCAGAAAAGTGACTAGATTATTTATAACCTTTGAGCCTGCAATACCACTATTAAGCATTTACACCAAGAGAGTAAAAGACAGTGAGAAAGATTCCAAATATACTAAAACTTTCACAGCACTTTTTTGGTGGTGCAAAAGAAAAAGACACAGAAAAAAAGTGTGTATCCATAAATTGGGGGATGGCTGAACAAAGTGTGATTTATGAATGTAATAGAATATTTTTGTACTATAAAGAACAAGTATGAGGAATTTGGGATTACTTATTAAAGCTGATAGAAATGTGGATCAAAATAAGCAGTAGAAACAGAACAACGACCACAATTATGTAAAAGAAAATGCCTAAATGGGTCAGAATCCAGATCAGGCAATAGCCAATCCTGACTCCAGTGCACTTATGGAAAAACATCTCCTTCACTAAAGAGAGATGATGAAGAGGAAAGAGGCATAAGTAAGAGACACAGTCAAGGTTTCAGTTTGTTTTGCTTAACTTTACTTCTTCCTAATAAGTGAAGGTTCTATTGGGAAAACATTGGGAAGTGATAGTAATATTTTTAAGTATCAATAAAAGTTTATATCCTTAAAAAATTCAACTTAAGTTACATCTATTAAGACCTACTATGTGCAAGGTACTGTGGTAGGCTTTGGGAATATACTGCTGTGGTCCATAGTTTTAAGGAACCCACACATAGATACACCCTCTTCTTATTTATTAGCAGCATACAAACCACTCAAAGAAAACTCACATGCAAAAATGACCTAAGGAGACATTTACTCCCATTTCACTGTCATTCTGGATATTGTTCTTATTATGGTCCTGAGATTTAAAGCTGTGTATATAACTGTAACCCAGAAAATTAGTCCTGCTCAGACTTGCAGGTTGAAGTGCAAAGGCCCTAGTTAGAATTAATGAAGCTTTATACTTAAAAATACAGAGGTTAAGTGGAATCTTTTGTAAATATACCAATTTAGGGAAAGCAAATCTCAAATACCTTTGAAAACAATCATGAATATATAAGAATAACCCAGGATAGGTAAGTAGAGTTGCTTTGATATCAAGCATTATATCCATGGATTCATAAGACATTCTTGCTATTTCTTTCTGTATCTCCTTCCCTCTGATGATCTAACCAGCCTACACCAAAGTATGAAAAAAACCAATATAACAACTTAAGTCACAGACCGTGCCATCAGGGAAATTATACCTGAATAGTAGGGAAATACATGCATTTAAAGATCTTTGATACAAAGAATAGTGACATAACTATGAAGGAGAGGTCCAGGAAAAAAAAATACGAGGAATACAAAGAGGAAGTAAGCAACTTCAGCTGCATTCAGGCCAAAGATGGCTTAGTGGAGGAGTTGGCATTTGAGTAGGCTTTTGAAGAAAGACACTTCCATGAAATGAGATGGAAGCTAGAGGAAGACCATTACAGTATGAAGGAAGGTAAAAGTATAGATATGTAGACAGGAGAGGCATGATGAGAGCAGAGACAGCAAGAAATTCAATTTAATTAGAATGTAGAATCTGTGAGAAATAAAACTGGCAAGGAAGACTGGAAAACCCCCCCCCTTTTCTTTTTAAAGTTTCAGGTAGGAAAGACAAAAGTTCAAGAGAGAAAAGATGTATTTAAGAGTGGAGAAGACATTATTGAAATGGCCATAGGGTCATAACTAGATAGGAAGGAAAAGGAGGCCAGGACAGAGTTAATAAGGAGAATAGGAGGGAGTTGAGGTATATTGAAGATAAGCAATGCATATGGGAAAAATAAGGAGAGAAGTAAAAAGATATTATTGGATTGTGGTCAAATAGAGACATTCTAGAGTTTGGGATCCTGAAGGTGGAATATGTTTGATTGATGGTGAGGGTATAAAGTAGAAGTGGAGGTCAGAAGAGTTTGGCTCTCAAAGAACTGTGAAAGCAGGTTTTAAGACTAATGATTAATTTCAAAAATGAAGTCTCCAAGGATGATGACAGAGACATGACAGCAAATAAGATCATGACGCAAGTGTGGAACTCATGAATAAAAGTAGGAACTATCCTAAAGGATAGTAGATAACAAGAACAAAGACTGAGAAAGCCTGGTATGGTCACATGGAAGGATCTTCAGAAGAGTACCTAAATGATGATAGAACAAGTTTCAGTGGGAAGTAAATTCAGTGAGAATTTCACTTCGAGGACCTGAGGCGGGGTGAGTGAAAAAAAGCAGTCAGTAGTAGAAAGGGTAGATAGAGATTTAGAATCTTCAGGGGATAGCCTAGTTTCAGTCTATAAAAGGTGGCAGGTATATTAAGAGATCGAAAATAAAGGGAAGTTTGTTAACAATGGAATGGTGATACTAGGAACATGCAGTGAAAGAGTTTTGTAGGGAGGAGAGGGTATTTTGGGTGGGGGTGTAATGCTGGGATGAAAAGAAATGAAAGCACGTAGGAAGATTATGGTCCCAGATGTCAATATACCAAGGCACTAAGTATAGGTGTTAAACAAAGTGAACTGTAAATTTTACTGCAAGCCCTACTCTGGGGCTTCCTGGTGTCAAGGAAGTGAGCCTAGGCTCTTGAAGGATATGCCTGTCATGTTCTTTAGGCTAAGTTTCTGTGAGTAGGCATTGTAATGTACTGTGTGTCTGTTTTCTAAGGACCAGCTTAACTAAGTCCAGAGAGGGTCATTATGAGGTTGGTTATCAAGTAATGCATTTTTTTTTGACTACAGCCAACTCATGAAGCCCATCAATGAAGGTGGAAAATGTTTGCAATCTGCATAAGTGAAGGGCATACTTACATCAAGGAAATCATGAATCTTTTGACATATTAAAAGTATGGAGGAACTCATGGTTAGAATATAGTAATAAAATAATACACTTTATTTAAAAGCAGAGACAAGAAGAGGTGGCAGAGTAGTATTGTATATCAAGATGAGTGGGAATCCTCAAGCTGAAATGATATTGTTGTGGGAGTATATTATAGTACAACCACCTGGTCAACTACACCTAGTAATCTACTGAAGATGTCTCTCTCTCTCTCTCCAGAGCATGAGAAATTTTTTGAATTACCTTGTTGATAATTACATCTTTTAGGATGTAAAGAGATGAGGAAAACTACTATTCAGGACTTAATTCTGGGATAAATGAGAAATGATAGGAATCTTGAGGGAAAGTGACCATGCCATTTTAGAATTTGCAGTAGGTACTTCATAAATTTTTTGGTGAACAGAATTGAAGCATCTACTACAAATTCTAAAATTTAAAATATGAAATGATTGAGGAAACAAAGGTTCCAGATTCTGAGCATTTTGATTTATTAAACAACACATGCCAATTGCTCAAAAAAACAGGACCAGACCTCCTCACCTTGCGCTGGACCCTGAATACAAGGGGAGACAGACTTTTATACATTAAAAACAATAAATAAAAAAAACCCAATTAACCAAGTAAGACCAATTAATTAAAAGGAAATGATTAACTAGAATACAAAATTAGGTAATTTGATTCTTAATTGGAGGTATTATTAGTGACTTTCCAAGTTGGGAGGGGGAGAGTGAACAGGTACAATTTCCTGAAATCAGAAAAAGCAGTGTCCCACTCTCCCCAAGCGTCTGTAATCAATCAAAGGAACATGAAAACAATAACTGACCAATATGCGGCCAGTTTCCAGATAAGACATATGGGTTGCTTGAGATACACAATTGTGAGAAACTCTTTGTACCAATCTTTGGATATGACCAGGTTTCTAGTCAACATAATCTAGGTTTTTAGTTAAGGGTCTCTAAACAGCAGGTAGAGGTGGTTCTGCTTCCCAGCCATGCAGGGCTAGGTTCAAACAATACAATAAGGTTTTCTCCCAATTACCACAACTGAATAAGGTTTTCTCATAAGACAGAAGTTGAAATAAACCCCTAATAGAACAGAAAGGGTACTAAGCTGGCTCCATAACTGAGTCACAAGATGGAATCAGTGTGGTTCACTCAATTCCCACCATTACTTGCTGCTCCAATCCCCTCAATTCCCTCAGTAAGAGATATCTAAAGAGAATGATATTGTTATAGAAGTTGTTTCTGGAGTTCAAATTTTAAAGAATGGAAAAGATTGATGGAGCAGGTAATCAAGGATGAATAAAAAATACTTGTAAGACTCTGTCAGGAAGATTAAAGCCTAGAACACACTAGGACTTGCAAAGATATTCACAAGAGTTGGTTTCTTTGTTATTCTTTTGAGGGACTACTTCCAAGGCAACAGATACAAGAAAGAAAGGCTAGGGCTATTGCTAATGAAAATATGGGAGAATATTTATGGATTAACTTAAAAAAAAGACTATTAATCTACTTTCCTTCTATTTTCTCTACTGCATAGAACTGTGAGACTGAAAAGGACAAAAATTTAACTGAAACACAAGTGAAGAGTAGAGCACTTAACTTCTCTACATGAATTCAAGTCAACTGGTCCAAATAGAAAACATCTCAGATTTCTGAGCTACTAATGATGATCTTTGAGCAAGCATGGAAAATACCCATTACTATAGAACTGATAAAGGGCTTTTACCCATCTCTACCCATTTTACTCAGGACTCTACCCTGATCCTTTTTTTTTTAAGGGGAAAAATTAACAGAGTTAGTTCATAAATTATAGACAAATGAATGTGATGTTTGCCTCCTATAAAATTCTAAAATGGATTGTTTTCTGGGCACTTTGGGTAAGTGATGAGCACTAGGAGCTCATGGTTTCATTAAGAACAAGACTATCCTAATTTCTGTCAATGAGAGGGTGTCCCAGTCCATTTCAATTGTTTTAGGACTCAGAATTTTGCCAAAGAATCAGACAGAGTAACATATAAAGCAATGTCTTTTATTATGATAAAAGTTTCAACTTACACAAGGGGAAGTTCAAAGACTAAAACAACACATACAGGAGCAGGGTTCTAAGGGTTGAGGGCAGAAGAGAGTGATTTAAAGTAAACAATGCCAACATATCTCACTTGCCAGAGATGGAAGGATAAACCAGGTCTCAATAGCTGGAGGGGGGAGGCTGGGTCTTGGCTATGATGGCCTTTAGGCCACAGTTGGAGGAGAAAGGGATCAAAGATGGTTTTATGAGAGGCTGTCTTTGGATCCAGCAAATCTAAGTTGCATAAATTCTCATCACTCTTCCTTATTGATGGGCAGGGATTTTTTGTTTTGTTTTATTTTGTTACTTCAGTGCCAGGACACTAATCCTTCCTACCACAGTGCTTATGGCTTTCCTAGAAATGGGAAATAATCTTTGCTTCAGGCATCAGAGATGGGAGCTAGCCATGGGCCAATAAGTATCTAGCTCCCATCTCTAACTTCGTAAGTAAAGAATACTTCCCAAAAGGTTAAAAATAAAAGCTAATGGGGTGATTAGAGAAGTGTAACTTGCAAGAGCATTAGGGTCAAGGAAATGGATAGAAAAATCAGGAGGACATCAATGACTTATGAATTCTATCATCAGACAATTTAGGGCTGCCACAGTTATAAGACTGCATTTTAAAGTAATTCTGTAGATGGTATCAGCAAAGCATTTGACAAATCATACTATTTTTGTGGATAAGATTGATTGATGTGGGTAGTATCATAGTACAGTCTGATGAATCTAGAATATGCTGAATGACTAGAATTAGAGTGCTTATTAATAGATGAATGTCAATCTGGAAAGAGGTCTCTTGTAAATTGTTGTAGGGCTGTCCTAGGACCTGAGATCAACATTTTAACCAAAGATCAAGATATAAGCGGTGTACTTTTCAAGTTTGCAATAGACACAAAGCTAGGAGGGATATGAATGTTTCCTGACAGAAATGCAATATAAATATTTCAACAAGCTGGCATAGGCTATATTTAACAATATGAAATCCAATATGAATAAATGCATTTTAGCTTCGAAAACATTAAACAAAAACCCACAACCACACAAATATAAGATGTGAGAGACACAGTTTGATAGCATTTAATGTAAAAAAAAAAGAACTCGAAGTCTTCATTAACTACAAGCTTAATACAAAGACACATGACCGCCAAAAAAAGCCAATGTAATTTTAGTGCACATTAACAAAAGTATAGTAGCCAGAATGGAGCTTTGCTTTATTCTGAACTAGTTGTATCATATCAAGGATGTTGTGCTCAGTTCTGAGCTTAACATTTTTAAAAGGATGATGAAAAAATTGTAGTATAACTACAGAAGGGTGACCAGGATAGTGAGGCAACAAAGCACAACAATAAGAATTGGTTGAAGGCACCAGGAATGTTTAACCTGGAAGGAAGAACATTTATTAAGTGACTACTATGCACCAGGGACTGTACTATGTTCTTTACAAATATCTCATTTGATCCTCACAATAACCCTGGGAGGTAGGTGCTGCTATTAATTCCATTTTATAATTGAGGAAACTGTAGCAGACAGAGGTTAACTTGCCCAGGGTCACAAAGCTAGGGCGTGTTTCAGGCTGGATTTGAACTCAGGTTTTTCCTAACTCCAGGCCCAGTATTATATCTATAGCACCACCTAGCTGCCTCAGATTTAGGGTATTCATAATGATTATTTGCAAAAGTTGTGAGTATCACATGGAAAAGATTAGAATTGTTCTTCATGGGGGCAAGGGAGTGAAGATAGTAGAGAAATAGGATCAATGGGTAGAAATGACAGTGTAGTAACTTCTAACAATTTCATAACTATCAGAATGGTATACGTCACATCCCCAGGGTGTTCAGTTAAAGGCGGGACAAGTTTTTGGAGATGTACAAGGGATTTATGCATCAGATATAGAGTTGAAGTAGATAAATCGAAAGAATTTTTCCAACTGGGATTCTATAACATTAGGAAAAGTCACCTTATTGGATTAATCCACACTAAAGTGGAGTAAGAGGATGGTATTTTTGATAAGGGCAACAAGATATAAATTTGGTCTATGGAGTGGGGCTTTAGGAAGAGGACATTAGTGGCCAAGAATATATGTCACTTAACTTTTGCTAGACCATTTTAATCCACCACCACTGCCTTGGGAAGAGGATGTGGGCCAAACTTGACCATCTTGCCATACTTCCTATTGCAAAGTTAGCCATATGTGATCCACTTTCAACATCTACTGTCATATCTATATTAAAGGCAAAGTTCTGGGATAAAACATAAGAGACAATTTGAGATACTTCACAGTTCCAAGAGAACTAGCTTATTTCCATAAAATGGAAGATGGCAACAAAAATATCTTCTATCTTTTGCAGGTTCATACCCCTAAAAGATCCTGCTGTGTACCTTTGAACCTCAATGAATCAAGTTGACTTCCTAGAATGTGAACTCCTCCTTAGAACCCATCTTTGGGTGGGTTTTTATTCATCCAAATTTTAAATCCAAGAATCTTTGCCTTTGCACTCAGAGTCTTGAGCTGTAGTTTTGTTTTAAAGGTTCCTAGTTACTGAACCCCAGTCCAAATCACTGAACATCCTGGACTTCCAGGTCCTTGGATTCAGAGATGATTCTCCATTGCTAATTCCCTCTTATCCCTTTTTCTGTCCCAGACACCACCAATGGATGGCTTGTTGTGGCATGTATTCATTTTCCCTTTTATCTTGTAGCCACACACCTCAGATCATGTCATTTTTCTAGGGTTTACCTATAAGGAAAAAAATATATATAATACAGTAGGATAGTGGCTAGATCTGAGATATCCTCAGTGTAAGGAACTTTGGTGAGGCAATGCAGATTGACATTTTTTCTGTAATTTATGGTGTTACAGAGTTGCCTGAAGGCATTGAAAGGTTAAGTGCCTTGCTTGGAGTCATATAGACAGCATATGTTAGAGTAAGGACTTGAACTACAATATTACTGTCTTCAAACCAGTTCTTTCTCCAATATAGCATGCTGTCTTTTAGTATAAAGAAAGTAATTAGAAAAGTAAAGAAAACTGCCTAAGTTTCAGAGTAAATGGTCAAACTTTCTGAGCGATCTGATTAAAGTGCATTGAGTATAGCTCGACTAATCAAGATTCTCTCTTGACCTAGAGTTCCCCTTCCTTGTCTCTAGATACACACCAAATACCTTGTCCCAGCATACCCCATGTTAATTAGTGATTAGCCCACCTGTGTATTCTGGCCCTGGACTATTGGTCCTCACTACTGCCCACATCCACTCCATTGCAAAGTTTCCTAATCTCATGCCTTTAAATGTAGGCATTCTTCAAGACCTTGGCCTAGATCCTATTTTCTTCTTTCTCTACCCATTCTCACTTATTGACTGTCAATTTCTATGGATTTATTATCTTTATGCATATGACTCAGAAATATTTATATACAACTTTAGTCTTTCCTGAGCTCTAATCATCAACTTCCTGTTGGACATTTCAAACCGGTCATCACATAGACTTCCTTTAAAAAAAATAGGCCTTTAATATAGGCATTTTAATTTACAAAGGGGAGGCTCAAGGCTTAAAATGAAACACCCCAGGCAAAGAGCATGGGGATACAAGGGCAATACAACCAGTACAGCTGCCAGGGTCCCGGGTGGGCTGGTCTTCAGGTCATAGCAGAGGGAGGGAGAGTAACTTATATTCTTTAAGGATCAAGGATACCATAACCAAATGTTGCCATCATGAGATATGTATAGTTCCCATGATTCTACTTCTTCCCCTTACCATGCAAGTACCATCTTATATTTAAATAGATATAAGTATTAATAGGGAAAAAGTATAATTTCAGAAATATTAAGAAGAAAGTTCAGCTAATTGAAAGTGCATATAAATGAACATTACCCAGTACAGACTGGGGGGTTTCAAAGTTCTCAATCTACTCTAACCTAAAAGTTCTTAGCAGAGTCATTAGTCCCCATGATTCCACTAGATATTAGAGCATCCTTTTCCCATGTAAATCAAAATGAGAATTCGCTCCTTTATCTTAACTGTACTTAGGACCCTTAGCCCTTACTGACCTGTGGTCAGGTTCCTCAAATATTAACTCCTTCTTTGGGAATTAATATAGGGGAATTATCTTCAGTCCTTAAGGATTTAATTTCTTATTGAACTTCTCTGATCACTGAACTTCTAAAAAAAGTGTTGGACCTCTTGGACCTTCCAAGGCCCCTGATATGGCTTAGTTCTTTGAATTCACAGATCTGTTCCACCTACTTACTTATTCTACCTCCTTAGCCACTATTACTATTTCCAAGTGCTTTGGTCTTAACATGATTGCTCTTTCCCTGCTTTTACTCCCTGTCTTTGACACATTCAAGACTTTGTTTAATAACAAGGGAAAAAACAACATACAAATTCAGAAATAATATACCAAAGTATGGTAATTAGAAGTGCAAATGAACTCTACCCAGCCCCAGAATAATTGTTGCCTAAATTTTCTAATCCAATCCTTAACTTCGTGTGTTCGAATCTGGCTTTAGACACTTACTAGTCATGTGACCCTGGGCAAGCCACTTAATTCTGTTTGCCTCAGTTTCCTCATCTGTAAAATGAGCTAGAGAAGGAAGTGGCAAACCACTACAGTATCTTTACCAAGAAAACCCCAAATGGGGTCACAAACAGTTGGACACAACTGAAATGACTAAACAACAAAAATCCTTAATTAAAATTATCCAAGAGTACCCTGGCCTATCCTGAGTCTCCTTAAGCTGAGTGCCTATTACATTTTTATATCCTAAGAAAAAAATGGTACCTTTCCTTTCAGACATACACAAGCTAATTTTGGGATTCAGGCTTCACTCTTCCAATCCCAGCTTCAAGATCAGCCAATCAGGAAACCTATTAATAATATTAATAACATGGTAGACTTGAGGTACTTCCTCATATTATTTCCTAATACTTCTAAAGAAGCTAATACGTGGCTTTTTTAGAACAATAGATTTGTATACACATAGGTATACATATATATGTGTATATGTGTGTATATATATGTATATATACATACAATAAATATATAATATATGCAATAATTTGGAAGGAACCTTGGAGATCATTGTATTTATCTTCCTAATTTTACAGATGAAGAAACTGAGGCCCAGAGATGCTAACTGACTTACCCAAAGTCATACATGCAGTAAGTAGCAGAACCAAGACTTGAATTCAGATCTTCTGATTCCAAGTCTGGCATTCTTTCCACTATACAACTGCCTTTCCCTTTGTTATTTGTTAAAATATCTGAGGACCAAGGGATCAGTTTCTTTTTCAAAGTTTGAGAGCTAGAAAGATTTGTCTCTTTAGTGGAGTTTTCTGACCCCCTCAAATACACTTGAAAACAAGGGAAAACTAAGGAAATAGAAAATAAGATGTTCTTATTATTTAAAAAAGATCATAATTAATTCTAATAAACAAGTGTCCCCAAATTTCATGAAAGATAACTCTTTTTTAAAAATAAGCCATTAATAGAAGATATGAAATCCTCTTTTTGTTATTCTTTGCGTAGAAATGTTCATGTTCCTTAATGTTTGTGAAATTAATAATAAAAAAAGGCCAAGTTATCAAGCAGGCTGGTTTTCCCATTTTCTTTCAAGGATTCCAGAGTTCCCTCACACTAAAAACACAATATATCTAATGGGTGGTAAGCATTTTCCACTTTCAATTCATTAACACTACTTGAATTTGCAAGGCATTTCAGAAAAGCTAATCTAAATTGGAAAATCAGGTTCTACTAGTCATTAAGTAATCGTGCTTTTCACCCAAATAAGAAAAAGACAAGGGCACACGATTGTCAAGAAAAAATAATAGTCAAGGACAATTTTCATGATCTTGAAAATCTTAGAAAAATCCCCAAATTGCACAAATACTCCCCTCACCTCTTATTCTTCATTTCCAGAAAAAGGGAAAGGGAAACTTTTCCAAAGTCTCAGATGCTGAACTGATATCTTAACTCTCAAGTATTTAATAAGTGCCAAGTCTGACTAAAGCTTTACCCAATTATGACATTTCCATGGTTCTCTAATAGGTGAAGAAAAACTGAACTACACTTGAAAGATTTTCCATATTAATTTCATTTATGAGGTTTCTCTCCAGAATGAACTTTCTGATGCTTTATAAGAGATGAACTAACACTGAAGGCTTTCCCACATTCATTACACTGATAGGGTTTTTCTCCAGTATGGATCCTCTGATGTTGAGTGAGGTGACCCTTTTGCCTAAAGGCTTTTCCACATTCATTGCATGCATAGGGTTTCTCTCCAGTATGGATTCTCTGATGTTGAGTAAGGTATGTATTCCACCTGAAGGCCTTCCCACATTCATTACATTCATAGGGTTTCTCTCCAGTATGAATTCTCTGATGCTGAGTAAGGTCTGCACTCCAACTGAAGGATTTCCCACATTCATTACATGTGTAGGGTTTTTCTCCAGTATGGATTCTATGATGTTTAGTAAGATGTCCCATCTGGCTGAAGGATTTCCCACATTCATTACATTCATAGGGTTTCTCTCCAGTATGAATTCTCTGGTGTTCAGTAAGTGATGAGCTGTGGTTAAAGGCTTTCCCACACACGTTACATGCATAAGGTTTTGTTCCAGTATGGATTCTTTGATGTTCAAAAAATGATGAACTATAGTTGAAGGCTTTTCCACATTCATTACATTTATAGGGCTTCTCTCCAGTATGAATTCTTTGATGAGCAGGAAGAGATGAGCTGTGCCTAAAAGTTTTCCCACATTCAGTACATTCATAGGTTTTTATTCCAGTATGAATTTTTTGATGTTGAACAAGATGTCTCTTCCAGTGGAAGACTTTCCCACATCTGTCACATTTGTATGGTAGCTCTCCAGAGGTTTTTTTATGATATTCACTAAAGTCTGAATGGGGAATAAACATTTTCTTAAATTCATTAAACTTACAAGGTTTTTTCCCCGATGTAGGGACTTGATTACATTTAGTTGGTTTGAGCACAGAATACTGTTTGAAGTTTCTTAAGTGTGTATCACATTTATGGAGACTTTTTCCTGAAGAAATTCTCTCTTGGGGAGCAAGGATTTGTCCCAAACTTAAGTTTCTCCCAAATTTCTTACATTCATAGCTGCTCACCTTTTTAAAAGTTTTCTTGTTGCCAATTGTTATTTGCTGGCAATGTTTCTTTTGGTTGTCTTGTTTCTCTAACTTGATTTCACACTTTGTAGGTGTTTCCAAATTACAGACCCAGGAACCATCCCTTGTGAGTTTTTCTTGAGCTGACTCTTTCAAAGCAATGTCTTGCTTTCGAATTAATTCTCTGATTTCTGAAGCAGTCTCCCTATCTGGAAGGAGAAAAAAAAAGTAAATGTCCACTCTTTCTAATTTCATCTCTCTGTGTTAAGAGCAAGTCTCTGAATCTCTGGCCTTTAGTTTCCTTCTCTCATAACATGAGGATAATAATATCTGTATTATATACATTAGAGAAATAATGATAAAAGTGTTCTATAAGTTATAAAGCAGTACATAATTCTTGTAGTGAAAACACAGTAACATTAATAATGAATTTAAAAGAGAAAACCTTCCTATCAGATTCAAATGAGCTTGTTATGCTTCTAGACAATAAGAAAGGTTCTTAGATAAACCTACCTTGGAAAATATGTGAGCCAAACTTCATCAAAGACTACTGACCTAAGCTAGATGGTTGTACTAATCTAAGACTATCTTTTCAGACTTGTCACACTGAAAATCACACCCACATCAGTAGGGTCTTACAATAGGATCTGGCTCATCAGAGAATATGAACAAACAATACTGTACTCAGTCTGTGGATGAGTTCCTCAACCTAGAAAAGAGACATAGAATTTGCACAGGAAAAATAAGGGTAAGTGCCCCAAATCTCCAAAGGGAGTACCAGACAAGTTCCAATGTTATGGTCCAAGTGCACAGTGCCACAGGAATCCAGTTTCAGTGCTACCACACTAAAAAGACTTAGTGAGCTGAAAAATGGGCAGCTAGGAGGTACATGGGGATAGAGTGCTGGGCCTGGAATCAGGAAAACCTGAATTTGAATTCAGCATCAGACACTATCTATGTGATCCTGGATAAGTCACTTAACCTCTGTTTGACTCAGTTTCATCTATTGTAAAATGAGGATAATAATAACAACTACGTCCCAGGGTTGGAGGATCAAATGAGATCACATTCGTAAAGCTTTCAGCACAGTGCCTGGTATATAGTGCTATATAAATGCTATCATCATCATCAATTTCAATTATTTATTTAATGATTAATATAATAAAATAATAATAACAACAACAATAATAAATACAAATGGTATAACCAGCAAGGATGGAATCCATTTGCTGGTCTTGCTGGGCAGCATGTCCCTCTACATCACCACATTGCTTAGTGTTGCTATGAGGGTCATTTACGTCTTCTTTATACTTCTACCATTTCAGCAATGAAACAGTAATGTGTCCTATGACTGACTCAAAGCAATCTAATGTATACCGAGTACCTACTAAGTATCCATAACTGGAGATGAAGAAGAATTGAAAGACAGAGTCTCTTTTCTTCAGGAGCTATTACTTTGGTGGTGGTGGCAGATTATATTAATGTATGAAAAACAGACCAAGGAAAATACATTATCAAGTTGTGAGACTATATAATACAGACTGAAAGTGGTCCAGAAGACCAGGGAAGGGAGGATTCTGTAGTGGGATAAAATTGTCAGGGAAAGGTAATAGAAAAGGTAGGACTTACTGTGAGCCTTAAAAGAAATGTATGATATGGATATATAGAAGAGAAGGGGTATGACTCTGCTAATAGGGGATATAGCGTAACTAAAAGCACAGATACAGTAAATGAGATATAGGGTTCAATAACAACACTAAAGAGAGACCATTTTGAGGGGCAGTAAAAAATAAGTTTTTAAAGGGATGGTGTGAAGACTGAGGGTCAATCCATGATTCTCTTGAGTTTTCTAGATAAATTATATCATTTGAAAACAGAGATGATTTTTTGCCTTCTCTTTGCCCATACTTATTCTTTATGTCTTTTCTTATTCATGAATGTAGCATTTTTAGTACTAAGTCAAATAATAATGTTGATGGTGGTCATCTTTGCTTCACACAGTGGAAAATTATCTCATTTTTCTCTGTTATAAATAATACTAGCTCTCATTTTCAATAGATGCCTTTTCATTACAGCAAGGAAAAAAAATCCTTTCATTTCCATGTCTTCCAATTCAATTATTTTCTCTTATTGAAGGTTTTTCTACATTTATTGATGCAAAACATGGGGAATATTTTGGGGTACTTTGGGTATTTTGCGTTTTTCAAATGATGGAAAAATTGGAGGGCAGGTAACACAGATAGAGAGGCCAAACATAAGCCGTACACACTTTAAAAAGTACTTTTCATATATATGTGTGTGTACATATATACATACATACATACACACACACACCACACACACACGTATATATATATATATATATATATATATATATATATATGGCACAGTTACGTATATTTGAATGCAGAAGAAAAGAGGAAGAGACAACGAAGATTTCAGAATGCAAACTAACCATGACAGAAATGATAGATTCAGGTAATAAAGGACAGAATTCAAGGTAGGGGTGGAAAAGCTACCTTTGTAAAGAGTGGAGACAATTGTCTGTAATTAAAGAGCAGCATGAAAGAGATATCATCAGAAAGGTAATTTCTTAAAAAGTATATTGGAGGCCTACAAGATATAATTCTCAGTATCATTCCTTCACCAAGATGACGGACTTTGAGGTGAGTTCCCTGTCCAACTTTTCAAAGACACATTCTCCTAATTAACCAGCTAAGCTGCTGCCCGCAATGACTCACCTGGAGAGGTACATCTTAAGACTTCTTTATCCAGCATCACTGGTGCTTGCAATTGTTCCAACTGGGTGATGACATCTGGTTTGGAAACTGACAGCCCTACTCATGAGGAAAGAAATGGGAAAATGCTGGACATGAAGAGTTATTAGCTTAGCTTCTTCCTCTTCTGGGAAGAACATATTTAGAAGAACCAGATGGTAACATAAAGGACAGTCTATATTGTGTTCTCAGAAAGAGAAGGCTGATGGATACATTTCATGTCTTCAAGCATCTGTGCTAGGACCCTGGGGAGAGTTTTTGATTTAGAAGGGGACAGCTCAGCCTAAAGAATAGATAGCATAGTGACGGTACTAACTTCCTATTCTACAAAGACTTTTCATCTGGGGATGAGGAGCCAAAGCATCCTGTCTCTTGACTTAAAAGGGGTTAGCAAAAATCATACCTGAAGGACAAACCAAAAGTCAGCTAAGCATTTCGGACATCTTATAGCACTTAGCAAGTGTGGAAACAAAGATGTCTTAAAGAGGAGGTTCTGAGTTATTTTATGGGTGGAGTAGGAGGGAAGAGTCTTACCTAGGAAGACTAGGTTCCTATAGTTCTCCAGCATGACATCCTTATACAGTTCCCTCTGAGCAAAGTGTAGTTGTTCCCATTCCTCCAAGGTGAAATCCACAGCTACATCCTTGAATTCCATTGATTTCTGAAATGCCAAAGACATTTCTGTTCAATCTGTAACTATCTCCCCATGTAGGCCTGGGAAGAGTTGGAATTATTAGAGGAGGTGAGAAGCTTTTAAAGACAATGCTCCTGACAATGTTCAGGGTTCTAGTATAATTCAAGGTTCACTTTATTGTGAAGTCCTTGCTGATTCCCTACTGTATATCTAGTGTTGGGCTGGATTTTGAGGGAAGTACAAGGTAGTAGACGTAGTTCCTATCTTTGAGGAACAATTTGCTGGGGAAGAAAACATACGCAAAATGATTAGAGAGTGATATAAAATAGTATACAGGCAAGCACTAAATTATATGGACCAGATAGTAAGGTCATGAAGATTCAAAGAGGAATGAACAGTGACGGCTCAAGTACTAAGGGAAGTTATAAAAAGAAATTAGCATCCTCTACTCCAACCTGACTTTTAAATAAGTTATGGGATACTCCAAATGGGAAATGGATGAAGGAAGACATCAACATCAATTGTAATAATTTTGTAAATAAATTTAACTAAATAAAGTTAAGTACAATAATACAATCATAACAAGATCAAAAGAGACTAAAGATTTAGCCAGCCAACACTCAACCTATTGGCCAAGTGAAGAAATGATGGTCAAAGACAACACTGGCTTAGGATACAAAAATGTTTGTAAAATTTTTAAAAAGACACTTCTAGGGGCATGGCCAAGATGGCAGAATACAGGGAGGAGTTGAGATCTCCTAACATCTAAGATCTCCAAACAACCTTAAAATAATGTCTTAAATCAAATTCTGGAGTATCAGAGACAACAAAAGATCATAGTGAAACATTTTTCTAGCCAAAGACAACTTAGGAGGTCAGAAGGAGAGGTCTTATTTATAATCTCTAAATATGTACATAAATAAAAGAGAGGAAGAGCAGATCAATGAACTGTACATGCAATTAAAATAACTAGAAAAAGAACAAATTAAAAATCCCAAGTTAAACATCAAAATGAAAATTCTAAAAAGAAAATTAACAAATTGAAAGAAAAACAAACATTGAACTAATTAGGAACTGGTTTTATGGGATAAAAACAATAGAATAAACAATTGATTAATTTGATTTAAAACAAGAAGAAAAGCAAATGACTAGTTTCAAAAAGGAAAAGGATGAATGCACCCCCAACAAAGATGATATTAATTAGGCATTATACTGTTCAAATACAAACCAGTAAAACTGACAATCTAAGTAAAAGGGATGAATATTTAGAAAAATATAAATTACTCAAATTAACACAAAAGAATATCTAAATAACCCCAGCTTAGCAAAAGAAATTGAACAAGCCATAAATGAGCTCCCTAAGAAATAATCCCCAATAACAGATGGATTTACAAATGAATTCCACTAAACATTTAATTCCAATGCCATATAAACTATTTGTAAAAATAGGTAAAGAAAGAATCCTAACAAATTCCTTTTATGACACAAATATGGTTTTGATACCTAAACCAGGGAGAGCAAAAAATAGAGAAATACAACTATAAGTCAATTTCCCTTATGAATATTGATGCAAAAAATTTAAATAAATAAAATACTAGCAAGGAGATTTCAACAATATATTGCAAAGATAGGATTTAAACCAGGAATGCAAAGCTGGTTCAATTTGGGGAAACTGTAATCATAACTGACCATATCAATAGCAAAACCAACAGAAATCAAATGAAATCACAATAGATGCAAAAAAAGCTTTTGACAAAAATACAATACCCATTACTACTAAAAATACTAGAAAACATAGGAATAAGTGAAGCCTTTCTTAAGATGATAAATAATATCTATCTATACCCAAGAGAAAGCATTATCTGTAATGGGAATAAGTTAGAAGCCTTCCCAATAATAATCAGGGATGAGGCAAGGATCTTCATTATCACCACTATTATCCAATATTATATTAGAAATGCTAGCTACATCAACAAGACAAGAAAAATAAATTGAAGAAATAAGAATAGGCAATGAAGAAACAAAATATGACTCTTTGCAGGTAATGTGATGGCATACTTAGAGAACTCTAGAGAATCAACTGAAAAACTACTTGAGACAATTAACAACTTTAGCAAATTTGTAGAATATAAAATATACCCACATAAACCAATAACATTTTTATGAATTACCAACAAAATGCAACAATTATCTATTTAGTAGTGATTTAGAGTATTTTTTCATGTGCTTGTTGATAGCTTTGATTTCTTCTTCTGAAAACTGCCTGTTTATATGCTTTGACTGTTTATCAACTGGGGAATAGTTCTTATTTTTATAAATGTGGCTCACTTCCCTGTATATTTGATAAGTGAGACCTTTATCAGAAAAACCTGCTGTAATTTTCTTCCCCTGTTTGCTGCTTTCCTTCCTTCCTTAGCTACTATGATCAGTTCCAAATGACCCATGATAAAAAATGCTATCCATCCCCAGAGAAAGAACTGAGGAACTCTGAGTGCAGACTGAAGTATATTTTTTCATGTTTCTTGCTTTTTATTGTTCTTTTTCTGCAACATGGCTAATATGGAAATATGTTTTGCATGACTTCACATGCATAAGGGATATTATATTGCTTGCCTTCCCAATGGTTGAGGAAAGGTTGGGATGGAGGTAAAGACCTTGGAAATCAAAATTTTAAAAAAATGTAAAAAATGAATAATTAATGTCAAAAAATAAATGAAAGGATTATATCCTATCAGTACTACTGAAAAGAAAACAAAAAAGAAAATATTATGAAGTAGGGTAAAAGAAAATCATGAGGAGTATCAACTGATAGGGAAAAACCCACTCAAAGAAAGTTTGGTCAAGGAGCCAACTAAATGAAGTCACATGACAGCATTACAGGAGGAAATTAGAAGGAGGAAAACATATATATAGATATAGATATATCTATATATATGTATATATATAGATAGACTGTGAGACTACGTCTCTTTCTCATTATAGTCTAACAGTGTTTCTAGAGGAAGTAGAAATGCACTGTAGAAAGCAAAGATGAGAAAAGCAGTTGAGACAGATCAAATATACACAGCGGGTGGTCTGTGGTAGAGGCAACAATTTTGAGGACACTGGGGTATTAATTGTTTGGGAGAAATGAAGAAGAAAATGAAGGAGAAAAAGATACCAAAGGCTTTGCAAATATCAGACCTAATTATCAAAAAAGGGGACTGAGAGGACATCAATATCTATCAGCTCATATGCTTATTTTCACCTTTTAATAACACTTTTATAGTTCATAGAATTATCTACCTAAGCCACCCTTGTATAGAGGTATGAAAAGGTAATGGGCAGGTTTTCTCAAGAAACACTTCACAGCAAACTACATCTTTATTATCATACAAAAGATAGATTAGAACACTCCTATCAAGAGTGACCTCTCAATGCATATGAAGATCATTCTTAAAACATTTTTTAAAGATGGGAAAGTAAGCATATGGTTAAGTTAGTGATCATTTCTCAGTCATATTTTTTGACAATAATATCTGAAATTTTTAAAAACTCCTTTGGCACCTCCTTCTCCTCCAGATGCCCCCAGAATTAATCTTTCGATAATCTAAAAATTTTGTTACCTCCAGCATGCCTCCTTAGTGTATATTTGCTAGTCCAGCTACTTTCTTCTACTTTTGCTCTCTTTAATTTAATTTTGTTATTCCTCTAGAAGCATAGCTAGGAATGTGATTGAGCTCAAATGTGGTAGCTTCACTATCTTTGATAGGGAAAAAAGTTTATTACAAAAATTGTATTTTTTAAATGTCTTTTGTCTGTGTATATTTTAGATCTTATTTATTTATTTACTTTTGGGGCTGATCTGTGATTTCATTCATGTAGATATCTTTGAAGAGGAAGCTCCTTCTACCAATATAGATCTACAACTTTTCTGCAGTGTTATCTTATAAAGTTGTCTTGGAGAGTGAGGGGTTAAATGACTTGCCCAGGGACATATAGCCAGTGTAAGTCAGAAGCAAGACCTGAACTTGGGTCATTTTGACTTATCCCATACTTCCTCTCATTTTGACTGTTTTTGCATCCTTTTGGATTTTCTCAAGATAATTCTGCTTAGTTGTGTCTTTCATTATGCCTTTATTAGACTATTTTTCTCTCCAGAGTTTCCTGATGGTTTAGAAGGAAATATGACTTATAATATTCCAACAGTCTTTGCAAAATTTAACAAATGAATTTGTAGTCTAAATTGATGTTATTATCAGCTGTTACATGTCTCTGCTGAGTAAATCAATAAAATGTTTGGTAACTAATGAAGTTTTAGGCTCCTTTGGTATTCCTATTATAGCAACTGATTTTCTTTAGTGAAACTTGCATATGAAATTCTTATAATAAGGTCAATATCCTTTCCCCATCTGATTCCCATTTTTTGGTATCAAAAACTTGTTTAAATAGGTCATACTGAAGTTTTTTCCTCATTTCCTCATTTTCATTTTTTCTTCTTACTTTGCATTAATTTTTATCTTTGCTCCAATAAGTGGGTTGTCTAATTTCATAGACAACTAATTTAAGAATGATTCCCACATCAATGAATCCCTTCTGTGTTAAAAAAATTAATTCCATTTTGGTGATATTTTCCAGGGCTTCTCTTGTCCAGTCTCTTCAATATTTTTCTTAGAAGAAGCTTTATGATGTACAGGTATGACGATTCTATGTAGTCTACAAACTGTTGACCTCTTTCAGTCCTTATTCCATATTTTACAAGATATTTTTCAACATTATCATTTCAGCCCACCTCTATCTTGAAGTCTTCAAGTATCAAAGCATATATATTGATTTACCTTAGAATGTATTATCAGATTCAAGGAACTGCTCAATCACTTCATTCTTTGGAACAGATATTTATGCATAAGGTAACTTATTTTCATGGCGATCTTTTTACAAATACTTTTCATGACAACTGTACCATAAGATGACCAAATGACTCAGGAAATGCTGCATTGGTTGTATTATAACACCAACACTGCCAACTCCTTTGTTTGCTTCTCCAAGGAGAATATTTGAACCTTCCTCCCACTTGGCTGTAACGTCCCTTTTATCTTCTGTTTTCATTTACAGTGAGAAGTTCAAGATTAATATGTCACTTTCTCAAGTATGTTTATTCATTTGGTCACTAGACAAAACAAATCAATAAATGCCCTAAATATTGCATGATTCTTAGCACCCTCTACCCCTGTCACTGTAAATGCTGAAGGGGGGGGACCACACAGTTCTGAGGGCCCTTTTGTATTCTTCTTTGTTCATGGATTGCCATGGCCAAAGACACTCTTATTATGTGGTCAGTATGCTGATGATGAGACTCCGTCCTTAGCTAGGACCGTTCTCAGAACACAGTCTGATGCAAGGACCAGGAAAGCCTTTCCATCTTGGTAGAATCAGAGTTCATGTTTTGCTGGCATAAATCTTAAGAATACAGGATCACCTTTAAACAATAATCAGATCACTTACTTTATCACTAGCCTTAGTTCATTCTGACCTTTAGTGTTTCTGAGGTTATCATTTTTAGACTCAGGATTCTCTTTTGTAGTCATCCTCTCCTATTTGTCCTTGCTTTTGTAGTCATCCTCTCCTATTTGTCCTTGCTTCCATCTTTTCTATATCTTTTACAAATCTAAGTTTGTAATGTTTATTCACATCGGTATCATTAGAAAGATCTCTCTTCTCTTTCTTATTGGAACTTATCTGTTTGTGTCTTCAGAGTTTCATTCTTTAGTGTTTCCAAACTCTTTTAGGACGACTTGCCCTGCAGGATTTTAACCCATGGAATCTTATCCTTTTTTTTTTTTTTGAGTAGCCATTTGGAATCTACTCTCCAAAAATTTAGCACGTGCATCAGACTATTCCTGGAATGTCTCTCTTACTCTATCACAAATTTTAACATGGTGTGGTCACTTGCCTTCAGGTTTTCATCATTTCTACTGCAACAACCAATTCCTTACCTTACTGGTAAAAGTGAGGTCCAGAAGAGTTTCACCTGTTGCGTATTCTACCTTTGGAAGCACAAAACTATCATTAAAGCAAATAAAGAATTTCACCAACTTCTCTTTCCCATTCTTAAATGAATGAATGCTGGGTGGGTAGGAAAGGAACCCTGAAGCAGCATACTAGAGAAGTGGAAATCATTTTCGATGGAATTTTTTGTTGCCCTGAGTGGACCAAATTTCCTTCATTCTGGAACAATGGAAGTAAAAAATATCCACTCAAGCTCTAAGAATCAAGATTTCAAGAAAAAGGGGAAACCCCAACTCACCTGGGAATTGACTGTCATGAATTCAGGGCCTATTCTCTCCTCTTCATGGGGAAGGACAGAGTCCTGAGAAGGCAGAACTACGGAAGGAAAATGAAGATATGAAGGACACTAGTCCTGTGTGTCAAATCCCACATTAGAAATCTCCACACACCATTAGCCCTTCTTATAGAACAAAGAGGCAACAAAAGCCCAGAAATAGCCCTGATTTTGCTAGGAGTGAAACAAAAGACCCTGGACATCAATAACAACAGCTCCAAATTCATCTCTGGGGTCAGAGAAGACTGCAGAGGACAGCGCTCCGGAAGCACTGATTGTGCAGCTCTATCTCAAAGTTGCTATGTGATGTGAAGAACGTAATTCAAACTCTCTCTGCCATAGTGGTTTCCTTAACTACTGAAGGAATATTTTCCAAGCCCCTATCCTACTTTACAGAATGTGAAAGATCAGTTTGTCAACTGCTTTATAAAAAGCAGCTCCAAAGAAACAAAATATTGGCTTTAATGCCAGAATTAGGTGATTTAGTACAATTTCCTCAACCCAAATAATACTGTGGATTTATAAATATCTGAAGTCTTCGCCAGGGACCACTCTGCTCCCTACAATTTCAGTATGGTAAAGGGGGAAAGGGCAAGGCAGACACCAAGCACTGGGAAAACAAAAAATGGAGCAGGGATGAAAGGAGAAGGGTATAGGAAGAAGGAGTAGAATAAGAGTTCAAAGAGTTTTTATGTTTTAAGAAATAAAAGTTGTAAAAGTTTTTTTGAACTGGCATTAGTTTTTCACAGAACAGATGGGCAGTTGAGTAACAGTAATCTAGAAAAGACAAAGATGGAAGTCAGAAGATTTGCGTGGTCCTCTTAATGTGAACATAAGTAAGACATACAAAGACTTGTACAAGTCAAATGATCATTCTGTTTTGTTTTTTGTTTTTCCATTTATAAGCTGAATGGCATTAGCTTCTGGAGAAAAGCACCCTCTGTGGAAGTTTTCATGATGGTAGACTGTATATCACTGTCCCACATTACTAAAACCAAAACAGGACTATCAAGTGGAGAATGTTCTCTCCTCTGTGGTTTCAAACATGTTGTTGCTCATAGAGGACCAAGAAGATACCTGGATTCCATCTGATGGTTCAAATATTCTTATTGACTTGTGCAGGTAGAATCTCTTGTGCCTCTTTATGTACCCTCCAGATATTTTCCTTTCCACTATTGTCTTTCCAAGCACCTGCCACCCTAACCCCTCCACCTTCAGGTGCATATTTCCCTTTCTTACATCCTCAGGTCTTCTCCCTGTCCTTTTGTAAGTCTTACCTTCCTCCTTAAGCATTTGGGTCAAATCCTCTATCAGGTTCACCACCTCTTCCCCATTCTTTGGATGATGTGACTTTACCCAAGTCCTGATCTCTCCAGGCAAGACTGCCCAAAACTGTTCTAATACCAGCATTTCCAGAATCTGCTCCTTGGTGTGAATATCTGGCCTCAGCCACTGATGGCAGAGCTCTCGAAGTTGGCTTAGGGCTTTATGGGGTCCATCTGCTTCTGCATATTGAAAGTGTCTGAAGTTACGATGAGAGACTGTAGCATCAAATGTGTTTCTTTTTAGAAGAGTTTCATGTTCCTCAGAAAAAGTCATTCTCAGAACCTCATCTTGATCTTGTAAATGTGGACCATGAGTACTCCTAGAGGTGGCCATCTCCTTGTTCATGGACAACGTCTCCTCATCGGGGATCTTTATTCTAGGGTTCAAATCTGCCTCCTTAGGAAGGAACCAAATCCATTCAAATTCAGGCAGAGAATCTACAGTCTACTAATTGGTGCTGTGGGCAGAGAGAGATCAGAATTAACAGGAAGATTCCAGAGTCTTCAGTCATACAAACAGTACTTAGAGTCTTACAGACTGTAAAGAGATGATAAAGACAAAGAAGCTGACAAAGTACAGTTCAGAGAGTAGTATGGAGGGGTGCTCTGAAATGAATATAAATGATGCTTTCAGATTTGGTTCAAACCTCACATGTAAACAATAGATAAAAGGGCTGCAGAAGTGAATGCCTGTCACTTTCTCTTCAGAGTTGGAAAATACAACAGCTTTGCCTATAGAGAAAAGCCAGAAAAGGCATGGGGCTGGAGAAAGGTTGGGTGTGAATAAAGCAGGGGAGTAAGGGAACTTGGATCAAACCATTGACAAAAAACTGTAATGACCTGCTTGTGAACTGCCTTGTCAACTCTAAAGCTCTCTAAAAATGTAAGGTAATAAGAAACAACCAATGGCAAACCATGAGATTAATACACACTTGGGCAAAAGCCTTTAGAAGTCAAGGATAAAGGTGATCCACAGATTCTGTCCCAGGGCCCTGAAGAAACTGATTCTCTTTTCCCTTTATCTGAAGGATGAAAGTCAGTAAGAGATGTAGTTATCAGTGATCATCCAACTAGAGCATGAATTGGCTGTTTCTGGACCTGCTGTCACTGGACTCTTTACTCAACTTCCAATTCAAGAAATACAACTTTGCAATGTGGATTTGTTTTGCTGTACTATGAATATTTGCTACAAGACTTTTTCTTTCTTCTAATAGTGGAAAGGAAAGGGAAGTTGGCAATAAAATTGCCCAAAAAGGAAAAAAAAAGAAAGAAAGAAAGAAAAGAGTGTCATTGAAACATTTTAATGCACAAAAGAGAACAGAAGGCCAGAAGGAAATGCCTAAGTAGGATAGCTTTTAAAGTTACATGTTGAATTTATCATATACATAAAAAAGGAAAAAACAAGCTGCACGTAAGAAATACACAGTTTCATGAACAATCATCTTTTCTTCTGTTTTATTTGGTATATGCAAATACCCATTTTATTTGGTGTTTATTAAGTTAGGAATTAAAATAAAATAAAAGAGATATAAGACCTCTTCTCTTCCCCTTCTGACACTGCTCCTTAGAGTCCCAGCCTCCTTTCCTTTTTTCCCCCCTAACCTTACTCACCCCAGGCTGGAAAGCAGTGAAAAGACAACAGGGCCAACAAACTCTGATCCCTTTGCTCCTCCAGAAATCCAGCAGGTAGTGCCTGCGGCAAAGCAAGATGAAGAGAGAGAAATGTGAATGAATATTGTCCCACTTTCCTGGGACATTCCCAGTTCGATCTTAATTAATACGATAAAATAGGGATTCCAGGCACAAAGGTTGTACTCACATCAACTCCCAACCTCCAATGTTCACAACTGAATAGGTTGGCTTCAGAGAATTTTTGCTCTCCATTGGTAAAACACCTGGTAACTCTGCAGAGTAACTCCCCTCCAGCTAGCCATTAGGGCCTAGCATGATCTTAGGAGCTAAGCCCTAGAGGTTATAGGTAGTAAGTATGACAAGTTATGGGATAGTCGTAGTCCAGGCAGGTCCTTAGTGGAAACTCAGATTTCCATCTCCCTACATTATGAACCTAAAACACCTGTGTTCTCATTTCTATTGGGCCATAAGAACCCTAGGCTCACAGACACAAACCAGAAGGTCATTGCAATAGACCACGTGTGAGATAAACAGGACCTACATTAGGGTAGCAGCTATGTAAATGGAGAGAAGGGAATATATATATATATATATATATATATATATATATACATATATATATATATATATATACACATATATATATACATATATATACATATATACATATATATATATATACATATGTACATATATATATACATATATATATATATATATATATTATATATATATATATATATATATATATATATATATACACCAGAGATATTACAAAAGTAGAAACAACAAGATTCGACAATGGATAGGCCACATGGGGTGAGTACAAATGAAGCTGAGGGGATGATACTACACTGATTTTGAAATTTGATAACCTGCTTATGAGAAAATATGTAGGAATCTAATATTTGTACTGGGAAAAACAAACCATCCCAGGAATCAGGAATGAGTACACCCAAATGGCAGATTCTGAGACACATGAAAACCATCCTTACCTAATGATACCAGGTTCGTGTAGTTCCTCAGCATTATTTCCTTGTGTAGTCTTTTTGAGAAGGCTCCAGTTGCTCCTGTTCCTGATAAAATCCAGTCACATTTTTGAATGTTACTAATTCCTAAAGACAAAAAAATACTTTTGCTCATCTAGAGGTCCTATCTACTAAGTAGCAGTGGGAATAAGAAGGAAAAGGAAGATTCCAGAGATATTTCAAAGGTAGGATCCACAGGTTTAAATGATTGGTTGAATATACTGATTGAGAGAGACAGAGGTGATCCTGAGGTTTCCAGAGTCAATTGACATTAACAGAAATTTGGAGGTGGGGGGTGGAAAGAAATTAATTTCTGTTTTGGATCTAATGTACTGTACTGAAATCTGACCTCTGGGGTTAAATAGAGTAGGATTACTCTATCTTCCACATGGCAACCCTTCAAATTTTTGAACATAGAAACTAATGTGTGCCCCATGAGTTTTCTCCTATATATAGCCCTTCATATTCTACACAAAGTAGGAAAAAGTCAATGTCATTATGCTGATCATAAGTCTGAAGTTTTGGAAGATTTTTTATTCTAAAATATACACGGAAAGGAGTTAAAATCTCTCCTTTCTTAGGACACAGTTATATTCAAGTCAAATAGCATTGAGAACCTACTATGTATAAGCCACTGCCCTAGAATCTGGGGATAAAAAGATGCAAAGAACAAGCATAGAGACTCTGTCATGAAGTAGCTTACAAACTAGAAGATGAGATGAGACATACCCAAAATTAAACCAAAACAACAACAATCCAAATGAATACAAAAGAGAGGTCTACACAAAGAGCCACAGGAAGGAGGGAGTTATCACTTTCAGCAGGGGTAGCTCAGATTAGCCTTCATGAAAGAGACGGCACCTTGGATTATCTCAAATGATAGAAAAGAAGGCTTTCAACATAGTGAGAGAAGATGGCAGGGGAGTGAAAATTGGTGTCTTTTGTTTGTCCTTCATTCTCAAAGAGGACCATGACATCATGGAGGTGATGCCAAGACATTCAAGAGAATTGGATTTAAGTGAGGGAGGGCTGTGCAAAGTCACCAGGCTCATTTTCTCCTCCTTGTCACTGAGCCCAGTGACAAGATATACATCAGGACCACTGGAGATGCAATGGGAGACTTTGGCCTTTTTAAGCTAAGGTCTTTAACAGGTCTCATTTTGACTGAGGCAACACCCATTCAACACCCATGATTAAGTGTCCATTATAAATACAGGGAATGGGATATGCAAAGGCAGAAAAGAAAAAAGCTATGAACAGACTAGAGCAAAGCAATGATTAGTTTAATTGAGCTGGAGTGCAGAGTATATAAAGGAGAAAAGGGTGAAATAAGGCTAGAAAGGTACTGGAAAACAGGATTATGGAAGCATATGAATGTGAGGGTAAAGAATCAATATTTTATTTGGTAGAGTTTTTAAAAGTTTTTGACCTAGAGGATGACTAGATCAGATCTGTGCATGAGGAAAATCATTTTGACTGCAGTGTGAAAGATGAATTAGTAAGGGCAGCTAGATGGCACAGTGGATAGAGCATTGGCCCTGAAGTCAGGAGGACCTGAGTTCAAATCCGGCCTCAGACCAAACAGTTGACACCTACTAGCTCTGTGACCCTGGGCAAATCACTTAACCCCAATTGCCCCCCAAAACCAAAAAAACCCAAAACCCAACCCCCCCCTCAAAAAAAAAGAAAGATGAATTAGTAAGGGGAAATAATGGAGGAAGAAAGATCAGGCAAGAGTGCAACAGTGAGAAGAAGATCACCTTAGCTAGAGTGGTGTCTGTAACAGTAAAAAGGAGAAAGATGCAAATGTTATTGCATAAATAGGACCAATAATTTTTAGCAACTGACTGAATGTGGGGAGTAAGGTAGGGGAAAGAGTCAAGGATGTCCCTGGGATTTAAAGAATGGTTAAGAGCATGGTGCCATCACCAAAATAGTGGTTAGAAGAGGTGGGTTTGGGGTATAAGATGATGAGCTTTCTTTGGCAATGTTAAGTTTGAGCTGCTATGATGAAACAAATGGAGATAACTAGTAGGCAGCTGGAAATGTGAGGCTAGATTTCTGCGGAAAGTTGGGGCCAGAGATAGAGATTTGGGGGTCTTTTGTATAGAAGTGCTAATTGAAATTATGGGCTTAGTTTAGATCACCAAAGACTATCAATATTGCCATGGACAAAGCCTTATGGAGCGACAAAATTTAAGGGGAAGTAGAGGAAGGTTGTTGTTGCTATTCAGTCATTTTAGTTGGGTCTGACTCTCTGTGGCCCCATTTGGGGTTTTTCTTGGCAAAGATACTGGAGTGGTTTACCATTTCCATCTCCAGCTCATTTTTACAGATGAGGAACTGAGGCAAACAAGGTTATGTCACACTGCTACTAAATATCTGAGGCCCAATTTGAACTCACAAAGATGAGTCTTTCTGATTCTAGGCCCAGCCCTCTATCCACTGTGCCACCCAACTGCCCAAGAAGAGGAAAGAGTTCACAGAAAAAAAAAAGCAGGGGGAGAAGGGGAGAACCAGCAGAATGAAACGTTCTGGATACCAACATATACGAGACTATCCAGAACAGGGGTTCTTAACCTGGGTTCTATGAACTTAAAAAAAAAGATCATTATATTTCAATATAATTGACTTCTTTTGAAGCCCTTTTTTTATTCATTCAAAAACATTATTCTGAGGAGTCCACAGGTTTTATCAGATTGCCAGAGGGGTTCATGACACAAAAAAGGCTAAGCCTTCCTGATCTAGAAGTAGATAGCTGTTCACAAACACAAAAAAGAGACAGCTGAATGGCTGGGTTCACTGAAAAGGTTATTAGTAACCTTAAAAAGAAGAGTTTCATGTGCATACTCTTTGACCCAGCAATAGCACTTCTAGGGCTATATCCCAAAGAGGTCATAAAAATGGGAGAAGGACCCACATCTACAAAAGTATTTCTAGCAGATCTTTCTGTGGTGGCAAAGAATTGGAAATTGAGAGGATGCCCATCAATTGGAGAATGGCTGAACAAATCATGGTGTACAAATGTAAGGGAATACTATTGTGCTATACGAAATGATGAACATGGGGGCAGCTAGGTGGCACAGTGGAAAGAGCACCGGCCTTGAAGTCAGGAGGACCCGAGTTCAAATGCAGCCTGAGACCAAACACTTGACACTTGCTAGCTGTGCGACCCTGGGCAAGTCACTTAACCCCAATTGCCTAAAAAGCAAAACAAAACAAAACAAAACAAAACAAAAAAAGAAATGATGAACAGGCTAACTTCAGAAAAACCTGGAAAGACTTGTATGGACTGATGCTGAGTGAGGTGAGCAGAACCAGGAGAACGTTATACATAATAACAGTCACGTTGTATGATGACTAACTTTGATAGACTTAGCTCTTCTCAGCAATGCAAGGATCTAAGAGATCTCCAAAAGTCTCATGATGGAAAATGATATCCACATCTAGAGGAAGAACTATGGAGTTTGAATGAAGATCGAAGCATACTATTTGCTCATTTTTTCCCCTTCTCTTTTGTTTTGTTTCTTCTTTCTTGTGGTTCCTCCTCTTGGTTCTAATTCTTCTTTACAACATGACCAATGTGGGGGAAAATAAAAAAAAAAGAATAGTTTCAGTAGAGTGAAGAGGACAAAAGTCAGATCACAAGTAACTGAGGAATAAGAAGAAGGCTAGTAAACAGAGGCATCAAATATAGATTACTCATTCTGGAATTTTAGTAGTGAAGGGTAGCTGAAAGGAAATTTTCTGTTTCTCAAGGATAAGAGAGAACTGAAGATGTTTGTAGGAAGGAAAGGTTCCAGCAGAGGAGAGTGGGAAGAAAGGGGGTATATTGAATATACATTAAAAGAAGACAATGCAGCAAAGTCAAGGAGGAGATAGGAGAAGATGGGATTAAAGACTACAAGGAGGAGCTAAACTTTGAGAAAGATAAGGAGAAAAAAACAAAGGGAAAGAACAAAACATGAATTTTCTTTGTTTCTACACAAGAGTGGAAGGGAATTGAGAGATGTCACCTGAGATGCATTTGGTCTTCTCAGTAATGTAGGGAGAGAGTCTATATGCTGAGAATGGAGAGAAACATGATAGAATTATATTGCAAATTTGAGGAGAGAGAATACATGGAGCAACTAATATTGCAGATATAACAGGAGGTCATTAAGAGTAAAATAAAAGAACTGTTGTGCTGTAGTGAAAGATTAGTTGGAGGTTAAATTGTATTAACAAATAATGGACTCAGTATGGCTTTATAGTTATCTCCAGCAGTGTTTGGCAATCTGGTAATGCATACAGAAGGTTGATGGTAGGAATTACCCAGGGTTGGGTTTTGAAGGACAGCAATAATGGATGTTCAAGGCAATGAGGTATTACAGTATGAAGAGTTCATAATTGAATCAAGTATGTCTGAGAGTGAAGTGAGGCCATGACAAATGGCAGACTGGTAGAAAAGACATGGATAAACAAATTGGTTGTTACAATAAATGTAAAGAACAGGTTTGGGAAGAGTGAGGTATAGTGGCATAAGTGGAAAGACAGAAGACTAAGAAGAGACATACAGAGTTTAAGATCTAAGAGGAGGAGCACTTTTGAATGATGGTGAATTTCGACCACCCCCTAGTTCTTGAGGGAAGCTGCTAGGGAGAATGACAAAAGACTGAAGCTCTCTCTTCTAATAGGTATGAAGATCAGGAATGATTTTGTAGTAACCTGCACTTCTCCACTCTTGGAATTACTGGGAAAATGGAGCCCTACTTAAAAAGGGGTGCAGTAGGCTGTATTTTTGGCTAAAATGGCAATATGAAAGGTTTCACACAATAAAGATTTCCTGAGAAATACTTGAGCCAGGAGGAAAAAGAGCACCAGATAAGCAAAAGTTCAATGAAACCAAAGAGAAATAGCAATAAGTTGTCCCTTCACTACAGCTCTGTACAAGAATAAAGTCAAAATCCTGAAGGTGATCTCATGGTGTGTTCAGTGAGGTCTGACTCTTTCTCTGTCTCAAGCAAACAGACCCTTAAGCCAATGGGAGCTTCAGCAGGGGACAAAACCAACTCCCAATAGACGACTGACCAAGAAGACAGAGATGGGGCAGAGAAGCTAACAAGTTAGCTCATGCCTTGGGGCCCTTTAGGAGGCCTGGAGCTAAAGTGACCTCTAAAATCTGGTTAGGACCTGTCAGAAGACAAAACCAACTCTTGGTAGACAATTGTAGAAGGAGGGAGAAGGGATTAAGGCAATATACCTCTAAGAGATAAAGGCAAAGGCCAGAGAACAAGTCAGAGGGCTGGGCCTGATTCAAGTTTTGCCCCAGTGACCTGTACCAGGCAAGGACTGGGGGGAAAGGCAGGGAGCGGGGAGGAGGAACAGGAGGAAGAGCTATCCCATCCAGAACTATGGCAAGGTTGTGGCAATGACAGCAGCAGTATAGGAGCAGGGCCTAATCACCAAACTCAAGAATACAGCTGGGGGCAGAGCATGTGGCTGGACTCATGACTAAGAAAAAAATTCTTAGTACATTTAAGAAATACTATGAGTTAAGATAAGCTTAAGAGGTAATCTAGGTTCTTTTTGTTTACAAATTATAGTAATGATATATTGTCTTTTGTATCTTCTTACTTCCCTTTACATTTGTTCATAGAAATATTGCCAAGTTTCTCTGAACTAGACAGATAAAGTATCAAGCACCCAGCATATGCTACATACTGTGCTAAGCTCTGGTAATACAAATAAATGCAAGATATTTCTTCCTTCAAAAAAGCTTATATTCTAATGAAGGGGTTAGCCAATTTTTTTTTCCTATAAAGAGCCAGATGGTAAATATTTTAGGCTTTGAGGGCCAAGCATCAAAGATGCTATGTAGGTACTTAACATAACAAGAGAGAAAACAAATTTCTATATTTTTTATTGATGAAATTCAAAATATAGCAATAACAATAACTGAATCCTTCTTTTTGTAATACAGGTCTACTAGTGAGAATAATGGAATTATTTTTGGAGGAAATAATAGTTCACTTAATTGGGGTTCAAAGTTAGTGCTCCTGTCATTAAAATCAACTGCAGATGGGGCGCAGCCAAGATGGTGGAGTGAAAGCAGTAACTTGTCTGAGCTCTCCCCCAAACCCCTCCAAATACCTATAAAAATGGCTCTAAACAAATTCTAAAGCACCAGAACCCACAAAAAGACAGCATGAAACAAATTTCCAGCCCAAGACAATCTGGATGATTAATTGGAAAGGTATATCGCACCGGGCTAGTAGAGGAGCGCAGTGTGCCATGGGCACACAGGCCGCAGTGAACCTGGAGCAGGCCTCAGAGGACTGAATCTCTGGCAGCTGTGTCAGTTTCCAGACTCCTCAATCCACGAATGCCAAAGACAACTTAGAAGGTCAGTGGGAAAAGTCTGTTTCTGCAGTGCTGAGAGAGGAAGGCTGGGTCTCAGCTCCATCCCCGAGAGCGCAGCCCTGGGGAGTCAGCTGCCTCCTGAGCTTCTGGCCCACAGACTGAGGGGGAATCCAGTGGCTGATCAGAGAGGGATTGCAGGGATCTCTTTGCCGGTGCTGAGGCAGGAATCTCTTGCTTTGCCAGTGCTTGGATCTGGGTCATAGTTCTGGGCGGCAGTCCTGGGGTGATGAGGAGCGCTAGCCTGGTGGAGCTTGTAGTGGCTGTGGAGAGGAACCCTTCCTCACAGTTATAGGACAGAAAGGAGTACTTGTGGTCACAGGCCAGGAAAGGAGTAAACACTTCGCCCCTTATCATACCACCTTGGAAGAACTGAAAATTTACAGGTCCCTACAAGTATCTCTGAAAACAGCTGTACAAACCCCTGAAGCTTGGGACAGTACATTCTCTACACTGGAAGCAGACTCTTACCTTAACAAAGAGTTTAAAACTCAAGTAATTGGCTGGGATCATGAGCAAGCAGCGCAAAAAGAGTCAGACTATATTATCTTACTTTGGTGAAAAAGAAGATCAAAATATACAACCAGAAGAAGACAACAAAGTCAAAGCTCCTACATCCAAAGCCTCCAAGAAAAATATGAATCAGTCCCAGGCCTTGGAAGAGCTCAAAAGGGATTTTGAGAAGCAAGTAAGGAAGTAGAGGAAAAACTGGGAAGAGAAATGAGAGTGATGCAAGAAAATCATGAAAAACAAGTCAACAGCTTGCTAAAGGAGACCCAAAAAATACTGAAGAAAATAACACCTTCAAAAATAGCCTAACCCAAATGGCAAAAGAGGTCCAAAAAGCCAATGAGGAAAAGAATGCCCTAAAAAGAAAAATTGGCCAAATGGAAAAGGAAGTCCAAAAGATTACTGAAGAAAATACTTCCTTAAAAATTAGAATAGAGCAATTGGAAGCTAGTGACTTTATGAGAAATCAAGACACTGTAAAACAAATCCAAAAGAATGAAAAATTAGAAAACAATGTGAAATATCTCATTGGAAAAACAACTGACCTGGAAAATAGATCCAGGAGAGAGAATTTAAAAATTATTGGACTATCTGAAAGCCATGATCAAAAAAAGAGCCTAGACATCATCTTTCAAGAAATTATCAAGGAAAACTGCCCTGATATATTAGAACCAGAGGGCAAAATAGAAATTGAAAGAATCCACAGATCTCCTCCTGAAAGAGATCCCCAAAGGAAAACTCCTAGGAATATTGTAGCCAAATTCCAGAGTTCCCAGGTCAAGGAGAAAATATTACAAGCTGCCAGAAGGAAACAATTCAAGTACTGTGGAAACACAATCAGGATAACACAAGATTTAGCAGCTTCTACATTAAAGGACCAGGGCATGGAATATAATATTCGGAGGGCAAAGGAGATAGGATTACAACCAAGAATCACCTACCCAGCAAAACTGAGTATAATCCTTCAGGGGAAAAAATGGTCATTCAGTGAAATAGAGGACTTTCAAGCATTCTGATGAAAAGACCAGAGCTGAATAGAAAATTTGACTTTCAAATACAGACTCAAGTGGAACATGAAGAGGTAAACAGGAAAGAGAAATCATAAGAGACTTATTAAGATTGAACTGTTTACATTCCTGCATGGAAAGATGATATTTAAACTCATGAGACCTTTGTCAGTATTAGGGTAGTTGGAAGGAAAAAAATTATATGTATGATAGATAGATAGATAGATAGGGCACAGGGTGAGTTGAAGATTAAGGGGTCATATCTGGAGAATAAAATTAAGGGATGAGAGAGGATTATACTGGAGAAGAAGAAAGGGAGAGGTAGAATGGGGTAAATTATCTCACAAAATAAAAACAGAAAAGGCTCTTACAGTGGAGGGGAAACAGGGGAAGGTGAGAGAATGAGTGAATCTTATTCTCATAGGATTTGGCTTAAGGAGGGAATAACATACACATTCAATTGGGTATGGAAATCTGTCTTACCCTACAGGAAAATAGGGGGAGAAGGGGACAAGAGAGCAGGGGGATGATAGAGAGAGGGCAGATTGGGAAAGGGGGTAATCAGAAGTAAATACTTCTGAGGAGGACAGGGTCAAAAGAAAGAATAGAATAAATGGGAGGGCAGGATAGGATTAAGGGAAATAGAGTTAGTTTTTCATAACATGTCTACTATGGAAGTGTTTTGCATAACTGCACATGTATAACCTATATTGAGTTGCTTGCCTTTTCAAGGAGGGTAGGTGGGGAGGGAGGAAGGGAGAAAATTTGAAACCTAAAGTTTTAAAAACATATGTTTAAAAAAGTTTTCACGTGCTACTGGGAAATAAGAAATACAGGAAATGGGGTACAGAAGTCTATCCTGCCTACAGGAAAATAGAAGGGGAAGGGATAAGAGAAGGGGGGAGAGATAGAAGAAGACAGACTAGGGGAAGGGATATTCAGAATGCATGCCATCTTGGGGTTGTGGGAGGGGTGAGATGGGGTGAAAATTTGGAACTCAAAATCTTGTGGAAGTGAATACTGAAAACTAGAAATAAAAAAACAACTAAAAAAATCAACTGCAAATGTTCATCTCTTAATGTTGATGTGTAATGAGATTTTACATATTTCATCTTTGAAAATGTCTTTTCAGGCTGATAAGTACTGTCAAATACTGCTATCAATCCATATTTCAAAAATTTTAATTGATAATATGTATTGCTTGGAAGGCATTTAGAGGATTAGATTAGATTCTTCTCTTGATATTTGCCTTTTGCTTGCAGATTAATTAATATGGCAGATTAATCACTTTCAATTGAAGATTAGGTGGAGGGTCATCAACTGTACAGTTAAACAGATTTTGAAATATAGAACTCTTTTGTATTTGCATCAAGGTCTAAAACATACTGTTGGAACCATAACCTGAGTTTTGAAAACATGATGTAAAATTTCTTTGGGAATAGAGATCTTGCTTCTTGGTTTAACTTTTGACTGTACAGGAAGTATATAAAGTAGTTTGTCATTATTTATGATTTAAACAACATTAACTGTTAATGAATTGGCTTTTGTGGTTGTTCAGTTGTTTCAGTTGTGTCTGACTCTTTGTGACTCTGTAACTATGAAGGGTCTGAGGCTGTATTAGAACTCAGGTCTTCCTGACTCCAGGCCTAGTGCTCCATTCACTGCACCACCTAGTTGCCTGAATTGACTTTACCACAGAAGTAAGTTTTCCCTAAAAACCCTGTTTTGCCTTGTAATTTTAGGTTGAATTCATTAAGAAATATTAAGTCTATAGCAAAAGCTAATTTCCAAAGTCATTAAGTGTTCCATAATACTGGCTGAGTGTGGTTATTCTTGTTCAGAAAAAAATTCCAATTATTGGCCCTAAGCTCAAAAAAATCATAATAAATTTTTTTTCTCTTCACTCTTTTTTTTTTTTTGACACGCTGGGCATTCACTGGTAATAAATACAATGTCACAGTACAGCATTGAGTTGAGCACTTGAAGCTTTTGAGTTATGACTGTCACAGCAATTTGCTGAGCAGAACCCCAAAGTGATGAGACCGTCACATATGATCTCTGCTGCAAGTACTCAACTCTGCTATTGCAGAACAAAAGCAGCCATAGGCAATATATAAATGAATGAGTATGGCTATGTACCAATACAACTTAAGCCATTCTTAGCTTGTGGGCTGTACAAAAACAGGTGTTGGACTGGATTTGGCTCATGGCCCATAATTTGCCTACTTGTGTTCTAATGGGTAGGCCCTTGTTGTCTTCCAGCCATAAAAGGGAGCTGGAAAAAAGGTGTCATGGTACGAAAATGTTAAGAAGCAAATTCATTATATTTTTCATTTCTTATGGTGCAATAAATAATATTCTACTTCTGCAGTTTGTTCAGCCATGCCCCAATTAATGGGTAACCACTTCATTTTCATTTTTTCCTTTGACATTAACAGGGTTGCTATGAATATTTGGGTACATACATTTTTTTTTCTTCCCCTACGCCCTCCTTGGTGTATATGTCCAGTAGTGAGGTCAGCAGGTCAAATGGTGTGAATGGTTTGGTAAATTTTCTGGCATAATTCCAAGTTGTTTTCCATAACAGTTAAAACAATTTACCATTCTAAGAAAAGCTTATTAATATGCCTGTCTTCCCACAGTCCCTCTAATGTTGCTTTAATTGCCCACTATACATTTTTTCTCATTTTTATTCTTCTTTTTAGTCTTATATTAATTTTAATCTTTTCTCTAACAAGTCACTGGTCTGACTGTTCAAACAGAATCAATTTCATTTTTCAGTGATGCTATTCAGTGCTTGCCATGTCTAGCATCTTTTGGTCCTTTTCTCAAAGGAAATATCCATGATATATTGGTGTGGGCCTTCTCATTCTTTATTCTTGAGGCATATTTTCTAACATTTTTCACTATCCTCACCTTTGTCTCAAAACCACTAAGTATCAAAATACATATTAATTTGGAGGCCCTTATCAAGTTCTTCATATAATTTCTTCATCCTTCATATAATTCTTCATTCTCTTATTATTTTCATGGTGGTCTTTTTGTGAATCCTCATCAAGAAGAGTGCAATTTGAGAAGACCAAATGTTCCATGAAATATTTCTTGTTGCCTTTATGTGTGCTATAAAACTAAATCTGGCAACACTTTATTTGCTTCTCCAAAGAGAATCTACGAGCAATCATTCTTCCATTTATCTTGCAATTCCCTTGTTTTATTTATTTTTCAACAGTGAGAATGTAAAGACTGCTAGAATTCAGTTTTTTCACTAGTATATCTACTTATTGGTCATTGAACAAGGACTCTTTATTTAGAATTCCAACAGCCCTAGGCTGTTGGATGCTTTGGTATGTGGAGCTGTTGGCATCATTGATTTTTTTTTCTAGAGATATAGCATCTATAAAAGAGAGCCTAAAAACTGTGATTCTTAGCACCCTCTTCCCCATTCTACCACTCTGCCCAACTGGAAGGGTTGCTACACATTACAAATGTCCATATCATATTTTTCATGTGATGGATTGCGATGGCCAAAGAAATCATCACTAAGTGTCCAGACTACTGGTGTTAAGCCTGTCTGTACTTAGCTAAGCTGCTCCTGCGAAAGATGATATCTCTTCCTACACCCACATCTGTGTTCAAAGATTTTCTATCATGTTAGAATGTGCCAAAGCTTGTGTTCTCCTGGCAGAGTCTTTGAAAATCCAAGATTATTTCCATGCTACAATGAGGCATCGGAGTAGGCTAAATCCACCCATTAATGAATACTCTTTTTATTTGGTCATTATACCAGTTCCAAATCCATTTAATTATGCTATCATAAAGGTCACATCTCTCCATTTTTCCACAAGGGTTGTATGAGACTTAAACTCTTTTCTGAAATCTAAATTTACTTCATCTACCCCATTATTGTCTAGTTATCTTGTGAAAAAAAAATAATGTTAGTTTGGCATGACTTGTTCTTGAAGAAGCTATGTTATCACCACTCTTTCTAGGTATTGTAGCTGATACTCCTGGCTCCACAATCAAGCCTTGATTTGGGTAGTTCCAGGATGCCAACATGGGAAAGGGGATTAGGAGCTCAACCAGGAATATCCAAAAGGCTTTACAATTCTGATGTTAAAGGCCAGGAGGCACCATAGTGCATAAAGATTTTAAAATAGAAGGCTATAGACATAGATGATCATAGATGATTTCAGAAAAGGAAGGGGATGCAGTCAGGAGGAAGGATAATGTCTGGAATAGACAGTCATGTCTAGAGCAGAGACAATGTAGTGCTAGAAAGACTAGGCCTGAAAAATTTCAGATGACTACAACTCCATTCTAGCAGACTTTTAGTCCTTTGTCTCCTTGTTGGCAGCCTTCATGGCTAAATTTTGTGGCTAACTTCCATAGAAAGCTATTCATTTGCCATGTACCTGTCACTTGGGGTGTATGGAGTGTTCAGGAGGACTAGCACCTCAGGTGTGATGGCTTGCCACACCCTTTTCAGGGCTGCTCATCCACCTTTGATGTTCACCTGATTCACCCAACTCTTACCTGTGGCTCCAAGAAACTAGCATGCACAGTAGTCACACTCCAGTAAACAGTCTTTGTAGATAGGTTAAACTGGGTGGAGGGAAACTAACAGGCCTCAAACCTATTGGTGAGTTAGGGTGATGTCTATTCCAAGCATCTGAAGACTTTCCATGGTGGAATGGGCAAATGAGAATAATTTGTTCCAATGGCCATGAAGGCAGCTAAAGCAGGCACTGTTGAGTGCTTAGAGCTTGGTCAGGCATCAAAGATGTCAAGGTCATCCACTGCATCACAGGATATTGCCTGGATGTCTTGACTTTTGTCTTACTATTGGACTTTGATGACTCAGGACAAGAGAATAAGGTTGAGGACTTTGTGCAACTCTGCCTCACTTAAATCTAATTCACATGCAAGTCAAGGTATCATCTGGGATCCTGGTGCTCTTTGAAAATAAAGGACAAACAACAACTCTCTGTCAAAGAATTAAAGGGCTTGTGAGGGAAGTTTAATTTATCTATGGTATATTCAAATTATCTATGGTATATTTAGACAGCAGTTAGGTGACACAGTGGATAGAGTGCTGTGATGGAGTAAGGAAGACTCCTCTTCATGAGTTCAAATCTGACCTCAGACACTTACTAGCCGTGTGACTCTGAACAGGTCACTTAATCCTGTTTGCCTCAGTTCCTCATCTGTGAAATGATCTGAAGAAGGAAATGCAAACTACTTCATTATCTTTGCCAAGAAAACCCCAAATGGGGTCACAAACAGTTGGACACGACTGAACAACAATAATATTTAGAAGTTTCTTATCTGATTGTGATGAGACTGTGGGCTCAGCTGCATTCCACTATCAAATAGTACATTTTTGTTATTCAGAGCTGCTCTAGCTCTGTGAGAAATATTATCAAAAATCCATAAAGTAACATATAATTAGCCACCTTTTCTCTTTTATTCCAGAACTCAAGGCAATTCTTTATACTTCCTTCACTAGCTTCTTCACTCCTTCTGTTTAAATTTGTTGATTCTATCTTCACACCACCTTGCCTATTTGTCCCCACCTCTCTATCCCTACTGTTACTATCCTGGTACAGATTTCATTACAACTTGCCGGGACAATTGTAAAAGCCTCCTAAGTGACCTTTCTGTCTCTGTTCTTTTTCCAATTGCCAGACTCATCTTCCTCATGCATATTTCTGGTTAGGTCCCTTCTGCTCCCTTGTTATTACCAAGTCATATAATATGGTATGACCTTGCTTTTCTGACCTTCTGTCAGAACCTTCTGCTCCTGATTACATTAAACTCCAGGAAAACTGGACCATTGCCAACCTCTATACACACCCTGTATTCTTACCTTCAGATCTTTGCTCAAATCATTTCCTATGCCTGCAATGCTCACTGAATTCTTATCTAACCTTCAAAGTTCAACTAACTTGCCACCTGCTTCAGGAATCTCTAATCCCTCCAGTTGAAAACCCATTTATATACATCTTACACCTTATTTAATCTTCAAAAAAATTCACGTGTCACATTTTATAGTGATTTGTGTCCCATCCCATTTCTAGACTGTAAGCTCAATGAAAGCATGGACTATGTCTAATTTAAATATTTTATCTGTCCCACTGCCTAGCATACAGAAGGCACTTAATAAATATATGTTCAACTGGGGGCAGAACAAAGTTCTGTACATTCAGAAAGGAAAACTTCTGCCCATAAGTCATGGAATCTGAGACTGCTGAGGAACAGTCTATTTCAGACATTATCCTTCCTCCTGACTGCATTCCCTTCCTTTTCTGAAATCATCTATGTCTACAACCTTCTATCTTACAATCTTTTATGCACTATGGTTCCTCCTGGCCTTTAACATCAGAATTGTAAATATAACAGATTGTATGACCTAATCTTAAGGGATCTAATCCAACCTCTTCATTTTACAGATGAAGAAACTAAGGTATTAAGAAACCAGAGATATTAAGTCACTTGCTCAAGGTCATTCAGTTAGTAAGGCTGTGATGTCTAGGAACCTATGTATTTGAACCTTAGTCCAATTATCTTCCATTTTTGAGATAAGAAGTGGTAAAACCAAAATTCAGATCCACTTCTGTAATCTAGCACTCTTTATACACATCTGGGGATTCTGCTTTTTCAGCCATACCTCGACTTTCTAAATGAAAGGTAATAAAATAATAATAAAGTGCTTTTATGTGCCAGGTACTAAGCTAAGCACATTACAAATATTATCTCCTTTGATTCTCACAACAACCCTGAGAGGTAGGTGCTATTATCTCCATTTACACCTGAGGAAACCAAGGCAAACAGAGATTAAGTAAGTTGCCCAAGGATGCACAATTAGGAAGTATCTGAGGCTGGGTTTGAACTCAGGTGAAGTTTTGGCTCTCACTAGAATATAACTTTGTCTGGGGAATAAAAAGAAGTTATGCTAATTTATGCTATTTACTCCTTATGAATTTTAATCAACAACACAGTCTGTATCCAGTGGGATACATACATACGAATAGATTAGTCTGCTTGTTCAAAGCATAGGAATTGATGCTCAGAAAATGACAGTAACACTGAGTGAGCTAATTTTATTTTAACATGCCAATTTTTTTAACACCATACTCTATGTTGATAAACCAAAGACATAATTTTGTAATATAATATTGTATATATACACATACACATGCACATATATATGTATATGTATATGTGTGTGTGTGTGTGTGTATATATATATATATATATATATATACACACACATCTATCTATCTATATATATATGTAATAGTTAAGGCATATTTACTTTGAACATCCCCCACATATAAATTATTTGAACATTTTAAAGAGTCTATAGCTTATGGGATAACTTACTTTTAATCCAAACTCTTGCCCCTCTAGAGGAATCCATAAAGTTATTGCCTCAGGAGTCAGAACCTTTCCTGTCACTGGATGTCTTCAAGCAGACTCATTGGTCAGTAATGCTACAGACAGATCCAAATATTGGTTGGATTAGTATTGAAGTTTCCTTCATCTATAGCATTTTGTGATTTACTTAAATTTTAAAAATATTTTTATTCAGTTTTTACTTATATCACACAGGCTATTTTTTTATTCTCTAAAAAAGCTTATGGCTCCAATGAACAGATAACTGACCCCCAGAAAAAGATACTCTGTTCATAATTATATATGCATATATACATATATACATATATATACATACATACATACATATACACATTATATATATATGTATACATATATATATATATACACACACACACACACACATATGTATGCCTGCCTCTGATACTTCAATTAAGTTTTCTTTCTATGAAATGCCACTTCATTTCCTTCCTTGCCTTATATGTAAATGATTGTTATCCATCTTTTTATTTAATTTTAAATGTTTTATTGAAGCTTTTTGTTTTCACATCACAGACATTTCTGGATACAGGTTTTCTGCTACTCCAACATTTAACCCTCCTTCGTAATAAAGAAAAAATTGATACAGTGAATGGGTGACACAGCTGATAAAATGTATGCAACATTCTTTCCTATGCACTCATTTTTTTTTAAAACAAAAGACCCACTTAGGTCTGCATTTATGTTTCCATTGATCTTTTAAAGAGTTCCAAGAGTTCTAGGAACTTTAGCATTACTCTCATATTCTCTATTTCCTTGTTTTGATAAAACATTTTCTAGAGTCCATATCTTATTTCCACAATAAGATAAAGGTTCCTCTAGGAAAGAACTAGAGACTTTTTTTTTAATTTCCCTAACAGCCCTTATGACTGCACTGAGAAAAGAACAGATATAAATGAGTGACTGTCTGAATGACTGTTCTAGGGAAAAGAAAAAGAAACTGAAAATGAGTAGCATTCTTTATGGAAGCCATCTTCTATTAGAATGTGTCCATTCTTCTAGAAGAAGGCAGTTGGGACAAAGATACTACATGACGTCAGAAAGAAAAGAGGTCCACACACTAAGAACCATGTGATGAGATTTCAAGAGGTAGAGAGGAGACTGCAACTCACTTGGGATCTGGCTGTCAGAGGCCTATTGGCCATTTCCTTCTGCATTCTTTGCTTTGGGGGAAAAGCAGAGTCCTGAGAATATCAAGCTGAGATAAAGACAAAAAAAAATAGGAGCAGCAAATGGTGGGGAGAGGGGGGGAAGGAGAAAAAATCCCTTCCTGTTGTTATTTTAGAGTGCTTTGCTGCACTTGGTGACTCAAAAACAGAAAACCAGCCCTCTGAATTCAATGGCCAACATGGTAAGTATGAAGGAGAAAGGGGTGCTGTGGTCCTAAAAATCTAAGGAGAGCCCCTGGTAGTCTCTTTGATACACAAATGAACACAGATTGCTATGAACTAAGTTCTCCAAAAAGATAAGGCAAAGCAGCACCAGGAGGAACAGTAGTCAAAGGAAATTCCAAAGAGACCTTTTGGAGGTAGCCTGGTATTACTTAAAAGAGCACCATATCAGAAGATTCGGCAACAATTCCTGGGCCTGCCAGGATAGGACTTTTTCTAAGTCCTACTTCTCTGAGGATTCTGAAAAGTTGTTCCATTACACAAAAATCTGCTTTTTCATGACCAATAATCTGCCTCTTTCCTGATAAAAGAGAGTTTGAGTTTTAGAAGTCTCAGGTCAGGTGTGTCCTCTAGGCAAGATACTTACTTCATAAGACCTCTCTCTACCTCAGCTCTCTTGTCTCCTTAGAAAGAACCTTTCCTCTGATGAATACAAGTCACTTCCTTTCTTTAGGAATGAGTCATTTTCTTCACCTGTAAAATAAAGCGATTGGACTAGATAATCTGTGCCACTCTATGACTACTCAGGCACACAGGTGTGTATGGAGCTCTTATCAGATACATACTTCTCATTTTAACACCACCCACCATATTCTTAGAACCAGGAAATTGAGACAAACCTTCCTTCTTCCCCTAGCATCCTCCACTGACATCAATGGTACTCAGTCACTAGAGTGTGGTTAGTCATACCCATGGTCAAACAAAGTCAAAGAGAAGGGTCATGCAATGGAAACAAACAGACGATCATACCTAGAGGGTTAGACCCACACTAGGATCATGAACACTGTCATCTAACATGGTCATATCTCCAGACAACCATATACCTAGAATCAAGCACCCAGCTGGTCACCTGACATAGCAGAACATAAGTAATGATAATCATACACATAGCCTCATATATCAGACCCACTCACACACATGTATGCATGGGTACACAGAGACAATTACACACAGATGTGACCACAAATAACCACACAAATGCATGCACAAAGGCAATAACATACACACACAAGGTCACAACCATACACAAACACATATGGTCATACATACAAGTGCTCACACACACTAATGTAATGACACACCCATAATTGGTCACATACACACATGTCACCAAAAAACACACAGCAAATAAACACATATAGTCATTCCTTCACAAACACAGTCAGGCATACAGAAGACCACACTCAAACACATATATAAAATCACACAAAGTGAACAAACACACACACACACACACACACACACACACATCTAAGATCACATAGAGGTGACCCCATACCTAAGACCATATGCATTTGAAAACAATTAGAGCCACACAGAAGTAATCACACAAACATGAGTACATGATCTTGCACGAATGGCTTCCTTGGTGTATGTCTACACATACATGATCATTCACACAGCTAACCACACACAGATCATACACATACAAGGTCATGCATCCAGGTTACCACACACTTAGGCAACCACAAACAGATGACCACATAACAGGTGAACACATAAATGGTAATATAACAGGGGCACTTGTGGGAGACCATAAAGGTCACACAACTGAGTCATGCATGTAGACAACCACATATACACATAAAGTCACACTCAGTAACGATTTTACCTACTCATACAAGGTCACACAGGCAACCAGATAAGAGGCCATGAATACAGGAGACCCTCTCCTCCCTTTCTTTCTCGTCAACATTCACCAAATGTGCTCCCCTAGCCCAGTGACACACACAGAGGCGACCACGCAATATGGTGACAGGGCACATCAGACTGTCACACTGTCAAATGGAGAACTGCACCACAGGGTCACACAGCAAATTAGGCACAGGGATGGTCACTCACATGGGGTAATGCACACTGAGGCAGCAGGGAGCAGTGGAAGAGTGCCCGACCCGGGGGGCAGCGGATGGGAGTTCGGGCTGAGTTCTGACGTTTACCACCTGAGGGACGCCCCACAAGTCCCTTCCCTGTTCCTCAGTTTGTCATGTTTAAAGCCAAAGGCTTGGATGAGAAGACCTCCAGGGGCCCCTCCGGGTCTCGGATCCCGCAGAGCCGCCCTGTGGGACGGGCAGGCTCAGCCCAAGCCTCGGTCTGGTCCTGGGATCCCGGGCAGCCTGAGGGGCTGAGGTCCGAGCACGCGAGGTTGGAGGGTCCGAGGAGTCCCAGTGGCATACGCGGCCGCAGCCTTGCACCTTGTTCTCTCGGCTGCCAGCCAGTCCCCAAGCTGGAGCACAGACTGAAGCAGGGGAAAGGGGATGGAGCCGGACTCACCTTGAACTTGGAGCTGACCTGACGGACAATGCACCAAACCCGGAGAAAAGGAAACTGCGCAGAAGCCTGGGCAGCGCCACGCCGCTCAACTACCATTCCCAGAATCCCCCGGGGCGCCCCACCTCCGTCTCCCGGCATCCTTCGTGCCTGGAGCCTGGCATTTGTCGCATACCCTCCGGAGCCGGAGCTTGAGCCGCGGACGACGTGGTGCTCCTTGGTGTGCAGCCATTCTGACTCTGCACCCGTTTTTAAATCTGTTTGGGGGGGGGGGGGGGGAGGTCGGAATGGCGGTGTTGGCGTCCTGGGGTGGAGAGGACAGAGAACGTGTATATGGACGTCTTGGTCTCCCTTGCACCCAGGAGAGAGAGGGGGCGGGGGGCGGGGGCGGAGAAGGAGGTGTGATGGGTGTGGCGAGCTAGAAAGGAGCTGCTGCGGGCCTAGGCGGGGCTGAGGCCCGCGCCACACCCTTTCCTCGGGGAGGAGAGCCCTGTCTGGCCAAGAAGTGGGGACCTAACCTCCGCAAATCGCCCCTTCCCCTCCCCATCCCTTGTCCTAATCGGTTCTTAATCCTAGGCTGATTCACAATGGTTTAGGATCATCATATGAACTCCATCTCCAGACCCTAGTTTAGCTCGCCTTCTTGACTTAAGGGCAGGCTTAGTGCAAACCAGTTTCTTCTGGGGCTGAGTCAGGATGAAGGAAGAAGTGCTGACTGTATGCAAAGCTCTGGCGATACAGAGAGTAGAGCGAGGAGAATCTCTGCTCTCCAGAAGCTGATTCTCTAGTAAGGGAGACAGCACGGAGATTTCAGCTGAGAGTCAGTTGGAAACTCCTTGGGGTACTTAGGATACAGTAGCAAAGCAGATGATAATGTATCAGAAATGTCATTTTCACTTAAGAAAATTACATTATTTTATGATATTGAAACATTTGATAGTGCTAAGGAATTGGGTGGAGAAAACTGTTTTCTAGTTGTGAAGTCTTTCTTGCCGCTGATGAGGCAGGGGCTACAAATATGTAGAAAGTTTCCAGGTGACATCTTCAGAAGCAAGAAACTGGTGTAAAAACTGAGAGTCAAGCTTCTAAGAGGGTTAACAATGATAGAACTAGTTGAGGCTTAATGGATGCAAAGCATATTAATCTATAGGACTTTGGGGAGTTGATTTGTTGGGTCTTAAGCTTTCATAACTGTATCTGCCTGAAGATTGTGATGTCAGGGAACATAGGTGATATTGAAGTGGAACCTGCAATAATATTATAGCTTAAGCATTATGCATTAAGCCATGTATTCTGAAAATATTCTATATGTTCTCATGGTCTGTGTAGGTCAGTGGTGTCAAATTCAATAGAAAGGGCCCCTGCTGGCCGCATAGATTTAGAAAACCACATATAAATATTTGTTGTATTTTTTTAAATTGTTAAACATTTCCCAATTACATTTTAATCTAGTTTTCTTGGGAGTTTTGAGTTTGACATCTTTGCTGTAGGTAATGGTGAGATACCATGCTCCTTCAAAAATGACACGTGTAGCCCTATAAGCATCTCCAGCTGTTAGGTACAATAGGTTTTTTTTCTTCCTGTCCCCATCAGTTTCTGGAAGAAGTATGTGTAGAGACAGAATGTGAGCAATAGTAGTATGGCCCATGAAAAGAGGGCCCCTTGGCAACACTGGATGATGCGTTGTTCTCTGTCTCTCTGTCAAAAGAAAGATTGGGGGTGATGCTGTCAAGGCAGAGAAGATAGGGATAAATTGTCAAGTCACCATACAAAGTCAAGGAACATCTGTAGATAGCTGGCAGAGATGGGGATCACTGCTACAATAAGGCATCCATTAGGATTCCCCACTGTCCTTTTGAATGCCTCAGGGACTTCCAGCTTTTCTTCAAATTGTAATTTGTGCAGTTTTTCAAGTAGCTGGTGCTGATGGAGATATTGGAAGATGGGTTAGACAAACTATGCGTGCTGGACAGGGTCCTGGAAATAGATGAGGGTATGATCAAGATAAATTATAAGTACATGATGAGGGAAGTTGTGGCTAGGAAGCACTTTTTATGGGAAAAGAGCCAGAGATTTTTGTGGCCCAGTAAGGGCCAGAAGTGTCAGTCAATAAGCATTTATTAAAATGTCTTCTATGTGCCAGGTCCTTTGCTAAGAGTTGAGTATATAAAGAAAGGCAAAGGACAGTCCCTGTCCTCAGGGAGCTCACAATCTAATGGGGAAGACAAAATGCAAATAATTTATGTACAGACAAGCTATATACAGGATAAATGGCCCGGGGCGGGGGGGAATCACAAAGAGAAGGCACTACTATTAAGAAGAATAGGAAATTAACAGAAATCATATGATTATCTCAAAAGATTCAGAAAAAGCTTTTGACACAATACAACATCTATTCCTATTAAAAACAATAGAGAGCATAGGAATAAGTGGAATTTTCCTTTAAATGATAAGTAGTATCTATCTAAATCCAGCATCTATCTAAATAAATTGTATGCGGTAACAGCAACATTGTGTGCTCAAGCGTTGTATGTAATGAGGATAAGCTAGAAGCATTTCCAGTAAGATCAGAGGAAATAAGGATGTTCATTATCATCACCGTTAATCAATGTTGTACTAGAAATATGAGCTTTAGCAATAAGAGATGAAATAGAAATTGAAGGAATTAGAATAGGCAATGAAGAAACAAAGCTATCACTCTTTGTAGATGATATGATGGTATATTTAGAGAATCAACTGAAAATTTCTTGAAATAATTAACAACTTTAGCAAAGTTGCAATAAAATAAACCCATGTAAATCATTGGCATTTTTGTATATTACTAAAAAAGACCAACAGCAAGAGATAGAAAAATTCCATTTAAAGTAATTGTAGACAATATAAAATATATGGGAGTCTACCTGCAAGACAAACCCAGGAACTACATGAACAAAATTACAAAACATTTTTCACACAAATAAAGTCAGATCTAAATAATTAGAAGAATATCAGTTGCTCATAGGTAGGCTGAGCTAATATAATAAGAATGACAATTCTACCTAAATTAATTTACTTATTCAGTGCCATACCAAACAAAAAAAATTTTATTATAGAGCTAGAAAAAATGATAACAAAATTCATCTGGAAGAACAAAAGGTCCTGAATATTAAGGGAATCAATGAAAAGAAATGCAAGGCAAGGTGGCATAGCCATTCCAGATCTTAAATTGTATTATAAAGCAGTAATCATCAAAAGTACTTGGTACTCACTAAGAAATAAGGTGGTGGATCAGTGGAATAGGTTAGGTACACAAGGCACAATAGTCAATGACTATAATAATCTACCGTTTGATAAACCCAAAGACTCTAGCTTCTGAGATAAAAACTCACAATTTGCCAAAAACTGCTGGGAAAACTGGAAAATAGGATGGCATAGACCAACATCTTACACCATATACCAAGATAAGGTCAAAATGGGTACATGATTTAGACATAAAGGGTGATACCATAAGTAAATTAGAAAACAAGAAATAGTTTATCTGTCAGACCTATGGAGAATGGAACAATTTATTACCAAACAAGTGATAGAGAACTATGAAATGTAAAATGGATAATTTTGATTACATTAAATTAAGGTTTTGCACAAACAAAGCCAGCGTAATTGAGATTAGAAGGAAAGCAGAAAGCTGGGAAACAATTTTTACTGCCATTGTCTGAATGCAGATTGAAGCACACTATCCACTGCACTGCCTAGCTGCCCTTGCTGTGGACAGTTTGCTGTTTCTTTCTCAAGTTTAACATTCCATGTCTTGCCTCTTTGCCCTTTTATAGTCTGTCCTCTCTTCCTAGAATGTAGGAGTCGTTATGTTGACCTCTTCGAATCCTTAGGTTTCTTCAAGATTCATCTAAGGTGCCACCACCTGATGAAAGAAGCCTTTCTTGATCTAGTTGTTAATGCCTTCTCCCTCCTCAGACTGCATACTTTGTCACTTTTGTACCCCCCTTCTTCTACTAGAATGTCATCCTGTTAAGCTGAAGTACTGTTCTTTTGTTTTGATATCTCCAACACCTACCATAGAAATGCATTTTTACTTCAGTTGTTTATACTAAGAGCAGAAGGTAGAAGTTGCAGAGGTAAATTTAAGCTGAAGTAGAAAAACTTCCAATTAGAGCTCTAGAAAAATGGAATGGGTTGCTTTATGAAGCACTGAATTCTCCTTCACTAGAAACTTCAAAAAAAGACTGGATGACTTTGTTGGGGTAGTTGTAGAGGGTCTTTCTCTTGAAATATGGATTGGAGTGAATGGTATCAGAGGTCTTGTCCAAAAAGAGATTCTTTAAATCTGTGACTACTATCATCTGATCGAATACTTTTGCATTTGTGATGCATTGCATTTATGATCATTGAAAGACTAGAGACATTGCAGAAAGCAGACAGTTTAACTAAGTGACCATAGAGGCCATTCTGAGTCTGGAAGGCCATCTTGTATTTGTTTTCCCTACATATCCAGGTCATGTGGCCTCTGGAGTTCCATTTTGGTAGTTATCACTGCCATGCCAACTACTCCATCAGATTTTGTATCGTGGGTAGGGATTCTGGACAATGATAATGTTATGGACAAACTGTCCTTAGGACATCTACTCTCAGATGGACCATCAATTAGCTGAGTAACCACAGTGGCCTTTTGCCTGTTGCTAAAGTTTGATTACTATATGTAAATGAGTGTTTACTCCTACTTATGCCCAGGTTGCCTTCCAGCAATGTAAAATATACCATATTATATACCCTACACAGTATGGGCATGAACAGTTTGTTTCTTGTCAGTTACTACACACTAACCAACACACTCCAGCATCCAGGCTTTCTTCAAAAGTGATAGCCACTCACATCTGCTTTCTTTGTGCCTTGGCCCTGGTCATGAGCCATGTTACTAAGTATTAAACTAAGTCTGAAATGTTAGACTTGTATTAGAAGTTATTGGGGTCTGTTTTACCAGCCCTCTAAACTCTTACTAAAAAGCAAATGAAAAATGAAAAAAAAAATTCTTGCATTTGAATGGTTAGAGATCATTAGATATTCCCTTGAGGAAGAATTCTCTTGCCTGCAATATTTGGTGTAAGGCTGTAAGTACTCTAGGTCCTCGAGTATGGCCCTTGGACTGAATCCAAACTTCACAGGACAGATCTTTTGAGGAGGCCGCAGATTCCCCACCCCAGATTTAAACCATACTCCATACTGAAAACAAGAATCCTTACATGGAGGTGTTCATGGTGGTGATGCTGCACATTAACATTGGGCTGTAGCACTGGTGCTTTACACAGAGAAGTGCTTAACAAATGTTTGTTGATTGATTGAGAATATCCTTTAAAAATATCCCTTATCTCATCTCATTCTTCTAACTACCGACTCTTCTCTGCTGTACTGCCTCCATTTCCTTATTCCTCTTACTTTTCTGCAATCAGGCTTGATTGGAAGCCCTACTCTACTGAAGCTACTCATTCTAAGATCACCAGTGACCTGCTAGTCTCCAAATTCTTCCCTTCCTTTTCACTGTAGTTCAAGTAGGTTAGAAAGTCACTGTTCTAGGATGTTGCTGATGGGCTTGCTGGTCAGGTATGAGTTGGACTGAATGGCCTTTGAAGGTCGATGCGGTTTTGAGATTTCCTGATTCTTTAAATGGTGAGCCAGCAGGAAGGCTCGTTAACACATTCACATAAGTAAATATTTCAAGAGCAACGATCCACACTCCTTTGTAAAATGAATGGGTTGGAGTATATCATAGAATTATGAATTTAAAGCTGAAAGGGACCTTTGAGGTTGTCCAGTTTAAGCTTCTCATTTCTGATGAATTAATGGAGGTCTAGAGAGATTAAGTGATTTGCTAAAGGTTATACAGGCAGTCCATGGCAAAAGCAGCAACTCTGACTGCAGGTACATTCTCTGTCCATTGTACCATACTAACAGCTTTGCCAGTCTGTCAGTTATTTAAGCATCTGTTAAGTACCAAGCCCTGTATCTGGAGAGGAGCCAAATATAAGAAGATGAAAAGTAAGAAGGGAACAGATCGTGAAGGGCTTTAAATGCCAAATCAAGCATTTTATTTTTGATCTTAGAGGTGATGGAAAAAATGGAGTTTTTTGAAGGAGGGTGTGGGTTGAAAAGGGTCAGGCTTGAGCTTCAATAACTTTGGCAGCCAAGTAGAGGATGTATTGGAGTGAGGAGAGATGAGATACATAGACCAGCCAGAAGGCCGTTACAATAGTTCAGATGATGAGGGCCCACACTAGGTGGGATGGTGGCAGTGGAAGTGGTGAGAAGGGGATGTATGTGATTTAAAGGTAGAAATGAGACTTAACAGCAGTTGGGATATCTGAGATGAATTCAAGTGAGAAATAGAGATGACCCTGAGGTTGCAAGTCTGATTGACTGGGAGACTTGTACCTTCAGCAATAAATAGGGAAGTTGGAGGGGGTAGAAGTTGGGAGAGATAATGAGTCGTTTTGGACATGTTCCAAAAGTCAGTTGAGGACACAAAAGTAGTGCTCAGAAGAGAAATTAAAGTTGGATAAATCTAGTGGGATAATATGGAAGGAAAAGAGAAGGCAGCCCAAGGCAGAGCCTTTTGGGATATCCATGAGTAGTAGGCATGGCATGGATGAAGAACCACCAAAAGAGTGAGAAAGAGTCTAAGATGTTATAATTCTGGAATCCAACTTAGATATACTTAAGGTCAGCCCCATAGTATTGGCAAGCTTCCTTAAATGGCAAGAATGGGCAGTACACATGGGCAGAAGTGAGGTCCAAACTACATTTCCCAGAATGCTGAGAGTACTTGTTGCCTAACCATTTTTTAAAAAAACCCTCCAGGATTAAGGGCCCCAGGGGTTTTTTGCTCTGTGCCATCTGGGAAATGGAATCTGGACATGAAGTGCTTTGACCAGAAGGCTTCTGGGAAGGGTAGTTCATCAGCTCTGCAGGTGTCAAGAGCCTTAGTTTGGCTACGTGGCAGTTGCTGGTGCCTTTGTTCTCTGGAGGCTCCTGGTTGGTGAGTCAGCCCAGGCTCCTCCTCCTCAGAAGGATGCAGACACAGAGGGAGGGAGAGGTAGAAGAGCCTGGCCAAGGGTTAGAGGGGCTGGGGGAGGGATAGAAATCAGAGGGGCTGCAGGTAGGTGTGATCTTGTCATTGTCCTTGGGTCTGTGTGTTGAAAGAGGAAAGGACCCTGCATCCAGGGGTCTGTATGTCTGTCCATGTGTCTCTGTGTGAAGAGAGGGCAGAGGACCACATTCGTACAGGTGTTTGTGGTAAGAGAAAAACTGAAGAAGCACAGAACTGTGTTTCCTGTGTGACAGAGGCGGGGAAAGGAACTCTGTGTGTGTGTGTGTGTGTGTGTGTGTGTCTATGTGAGAAAAAAGAGGAGCCTAGTCTCCCTGCCTATATGTATGAAAAGAGGAGGAGATATTTGTGAGCATGTGAGATGGAGACAGGGAGCATTTATTAAACACTGTATACCAGGAATTGTGCTAAGTGATGGGCATACAAAGAAAGGCAGAAAAATAATTCCTGCTCTCAAAGAGCTCACAGTCTAATAGAGAAAACATGTAAACAACTCTGTACATGCAAGATATATGGGGTACTTTGGAGGTAATCTCAGAGGGAGCTGTGTGACTGACAGGGAGGGTGGAGAAGCCCTATGTATGTGGGGAGGAGAAGAGGGGTGTGTGTGTGTGTGTGTGTGTATGTATGTATGTATGTATGTATGTATGTATGTAAGAGATTAATTCTGTGTCAGTGGTCTCTGGGTAAAGAGACAACCCCTAAGGTGTCTGCCTGTGAAAGGGGAGGAACCTTGTGATTTTCTGTGAGTAAAGAGGACTAGAGACTCTGTGTGTGTGTGTGTGTTTGTGTTTGTGTGTGTGTTGAGGGTAAGGGGAAGGATGTGTCTGTGTGTGTGAGAGGAGAGACTAGCTCCTGTGTTTTAAAAAGAGTGAGACTGTAGGGATAGGGAGGAGTTAGGACTGTTTCAGAGAAGACCCCTGTGTATATGTATGTGTATGTGTCCATATCCCTGTCTTTGGGTGTGAAAAGAGGAGGAGCCCTGTGTCTCTGTGTGAGAGAAGGGTAGGGGGAGCCTTGTGAACGTGTGTTTTTGTGTGCATGCATGTGCATAGTCTGCACATGAGTGACCCTGTGTTTGGATCAGAGGAGAGTTGCTCTGTGTGTGTGTGTGTGTGTGTGTGTGTGTGAGTCATCTAGTATTTGTTAAGTACCTACTGTGTGCCAGGCATTGTTCTAAGGGCTGGGAGACAAAGAAAGACAAAACCCAGTCCTTGCTATCAAGGAGCTGACAAACTAACAGAGACAACATGCAAACAATTATGTACAAACAAATTGTATTCAGGAGCAATTATAGATAATCAGTAGAGGGAAGGAACTGTCATCAAGGAATCATGGGAAAGGCATATAGAAAATGGGATATAAGAAAGAGAAGAGATAAGACATGCAAACCTGTGTATGTGTGAGGAGAGAGGAGCTCTGTGTGTAAGTAGGTATGCAAGTGTGTGAGAGGGGAGGAGCCCTGTGTATGAGTGTGACAGGAGGGTAGAGGAATACCGTGTGTGTGTGTGTGTGTGTGTGTGTGTGTGTGTGTGTGTCTCTGTCTGTCTGTCTTCTTGTCTGAGAAAGAACAAGAGCCATTGTCCCTGTGTTTGTGTGTGAGAAAAGGAAAGGAGCCTGGAGTCTATGTGTAAAAAGAGGGGACTTGTGCCTGTGTGTGTGAAAGGAGAGGAGAGAAGCCATTTACCCCTGTGTTTGTGTGAGAGGAACCCTGTGTTTGTGTGTGTGACAAAGAAGGGGAAAGGTAGGGGGTGTGTGTGTGTGTGTGTGAGTGTGTGTGTGTGTGTGTGTGTGTGTGAGAGAGAGAGAGAGAGGTATACTGTATATGTGTAGATACATAAATCTGTGTGTGAGAAGAAAGGAACTCTTTGTGTAAAAAGAGGAACTCTGTGTACACACACACACACACACACACACACACACACACACATATTTAAAAAGAGAGAGGAGCCTGTGTGTGTTCATGTGTGAGAGGAGCCCTGTGTGTGGAACTAAAGTGGGAAGCAGAACACTGTATGGGGGAGGAAGGTGGAGTAGGAGGGAAGGAGAGCACTGTCTTTGTGTGTGGGAGAGAAGCCCTGGGTATCTCGGTTTCTGTGCTGTGTGTGTGTGTGTGTGTGTGTGTGTGTGTGTGTGTGTGTGTGTGTGTATGTGTGAAGAGAGAACCTATATGTCCATGTGTCTTTATGTGTGAAAAGAGAAGCCCAGTGTGTAAGAGAGGAGGGGAAAAAGCACTCTCTATATGTGTGTCTGGCAGGAGAGGAGCTGTGTGTATGTGTGTGTAGGGTGGGGGAGAAAGAGGAGCAGAAGACTGGAGCTCTGTATTCCTGTGTCTGTCTCTCCTTAAAAAAAAGTGGACCCCTGCTTCTTTGTGCATGGAAATATGAAAAGAAGGAGTCCTGTGGCTGTGGCTGTTTTTGTGGAGAGAAGCTATGTGAGTGTGTGTGTGTGTGTGTGTGTGTGTGTGTGTGTGTGTGTGAGAGAGAGAGAGAGAGAGAGAGAGAGAGAGAGAGAGAGAGAGAGAGAGAGAGTGAGAGAGAGAGAGAGAAAGAGAGAGAGAGAGAGAGAGAGAGAGAGAGAGAGAGAGAGAGAGAGAGAGAGAGAGAGAGAGAGAGAGAGAGAGAGAGAGAGATGAACCCTAGGTCTGTGTCCATAAGAAAGAAGGAGGGCAGGGAAGCCCTGTGTATGTAGTAGAAGAGAGGAGCCCTGTATCGTTGTGCCCATGTGTCCATGCTTCAAGTGTGAGAGGTACAGAGTGTTTGGTGTTCTGTGTCTGTGTGTGTAACAAGAGAATAATTGTCTGTGTGTCTGTCTGCATTAGGAGGAGCCCCAGTTCTGTGCATCTCTGTTTCTGTCTATGGAGGAGAAAGAAGAGAAGCCTCATATGTGTGTGTGCATGCTTCTCTTTGTGTTCAGCAGTTTGTGTACATACCTTTTTGACCGTGGTGCCACCTGCAGCTTTACTTACCAGATTGTAAACTCCTTGAGGGCAAAAAGTTTGTGTTCTTCATGAAAGCTTTGATCTCCCATAAGACCTAGAACACTGCAGTGAGTTAATTGTGGAATGAATGAAACTTACTGTTGGGTTTATTTGTTATGTGTCTCTAGTTGCCTCTGGAAAGCCCTGAAGTCATTGAGACTGAGGCTGTTAGTCTCCACTTGTGACTTAAGCCTTTGTTTACTTACAACAGTCCTGGGAGAGTTTTAAGGGACCTAGCCTGGGACACCAAGGGGAATACATTCACTGTAGGGGAATGAGATATGAACTCCAGAGTGAAGATGGTCCCATCTGAAGGGAATTTACTTTTCCTTCTACAGAGTCCTTCTCCAAAAGAAGGTGAAGATAGAAGAGGCCACTCCTGAAGAACGAGACCTCTCTTAGGAGGACACACATTGGGGCTTTCTGTAGAACCTTTGTGTGGAGTTGGTGACTGCTAGAATAATTCCTGACCATCTTGCTCTTAGGAGACAGTAGTTGGAGGAAAACGGAGCATCCAGTGAACGACAAAGGAGTGACCATGGAAGATCTGGTGAACATGTTTGAGAAGAAAGGTGAGGATTACAAAATGTGAGAAGGTAGAAATCTCTGCAGTGAGAGACAAAGGCAAATAGCACTTAGGGGAGGGTATGTGGGTGAGTAGGTCAGGAAGGATCAAAATCCATAGCTGACCCTAATTTCTGTCTTTTGCTTGGCTCTTTGTTCCCACTTTCCATTTTTCCTTTGGCTCCTCCTTCTCTCTTTTCCCCACATCAACTTCTTTTCAGTCTTGGACTGATCTAGTCCTTTGGCCACTAGCATGAAATGTATCTAGGGTACATTGATTCCTCAATCTATCCTGCTCAAAATGTGAGAGGAAACCCCCCCCCCCAAACAACAACAACAACAACAACAAAAACCACTCTCCTCTTTATTCAGCCAAGATAGGTTGTAGTTTTTTTTTCCTGAAAGGGACTTTCATTAAAAGAAAACAAAAGAGAGAAAAAAAACCTACATTGTGCACAAAAGTATAAAAATGATGAGTTTCCTGAGTGAAGTTTTCTGATACAGAGGAGAATGACTGCCCCAGCCTGTGAGTATGCCTGGCCCTAGCTCTTTTCTGTCTCCTACACGCTACCTGGGAAACCTGCCCCAAAGCTTCCATTTTCAGGTCTTTGATGGTCTACCCTCACAATCCCTCCTTCATGTATCCTAATATTCCTAGGGAAGGACTGGCTTAGGAACTTGGGTCCTAAGTTTGATAAGATAATGTATTGTTAATTGGGTGATGGTTGCAGTGGTTGCGGGGGAAAATTTTTCAGTAGGGACACATTAGAAAATCAGAGTTGTGGCATATTGTATCCAGACTTACAATATGATTGCATAGCCTTTTCAGTACTTTTTGAACAGTATAGTGAAATTTTTTTCTACCAAATAGGCTAGTTTTATCAGTAATTTTTCTTTTTTTTTTGGCTAGGCAATGGGGTTAAGTAACTTGCCCAGGGTCATACAGCTAAGTGTTATGTGTCTGAGGCCGGATTTGAACTCAGGTCCTCCTGAATCCAGGGCTGGTACTCTATCCACTGTGCCACCTAGCTGCCCCCTAGCTTTATCAGTAATTGAACAGAGTTGGGGAGAGGAAGGTCTCCTTGGCTTTAGGGTATGATGGGCTCACAGAGTGAGTATATTCATAGTCTTAGTATGGCCCAATGAAATATTTAGCCCTGGTCTCCCCTTCTAACTCTCCTGTGAGAAAAAAACAATGCCCTTGGCATTAGGATCATAGGTCTAGATAAAAGTGAGTTAACAGGTAAAAAAAACAGTGAAGGTGAGATTTGAACTCATGTATCCCAAATCCAGGAACCCATTCTCCTTCCATTGGTTATTCCTATGGGAGGGCAATAGCCCAATCACCCGCCCTTTATAAATCTCTTATGTGGTTTCTGTGGTAGTGGTTGTATTTGTAGTTTGTTTATGAATTAAACTTTTTACTTGACAAAAAGATTTCTGTTTTATTATCTTATTTTATCTCCACAAGAACAGGAGAGACTGGTAGGATGGACATTTACAATTATTTTACAAACGTGCAAATCATGATTGGAGAGATAAAGAGAATTGCTTTGAATCCCACAGCTAGTTAGTGACAGAAAAAGGTTTATACTCGAACTAGTTCTGTGCTCTTTCTTTTGGGCCACATTGCTTCACTGACAATAAAATCAAAGTATGCTTTCTCTGAAGAATCTGGAAAACTGAAGTAGGGAAATGGCAATATTTTTCTTTATTAAGTGAGGAGGTAACTGAAGCAGAGAGGGTATATCACATTGATTATCAGTGCAGATGAAAACAGCTTTGAATTCATGTCATGTGGTCTGATTCTAAGAATGCAGAGTTCCATCCTCAGAGTTCTGATTTTAAGGATGCAAGCTAGGAAGCGGATAGGGATCCTACTGGAACCCCTTTGACCTGTGTATGCTTGAGGAAGTGGTCAAAGTCAAATGCAGTGTTTCAATTTCTAGCCTTGTAGGTTTGAGAGTTGTAGGATTATCTCTCTTATGGCTCTTTTTTCTTTCCCAGCTCTGCCTGAGAAGTATGACCTTCTCCCCAAACAGAGCACAGAGGTGGAGGAAATGACCTCTGGGCTCCTGGCATCCAGATCCCAGGTGAGCTGGGCTTTCTTCTCTCTCTTTAAAAACCACATCATCTTTCACTGAGTATAAAGGTTTCTTTCTCTTGTTCTGAAGATTTTTTATCCAACAAAGTTGGACCTGAGCTCAAATTGTTCTTACTGAGGAGGATGGTTGATGAAGGGTCTAAACTAGTATTTCCAACTTACTTAGTGTCTTATTTCAGTATTTTTTGTCTCTGCCTTGTTCAGTCAACCAGTTATTCAGGCCTGTATGTACGGTTCCCTATTATGGAAAGGTCTGTGAACAGAACAAAAGTAGAAGACACATATTGTATACGCCCAGTAGAATGTAAGCCCTTTGAGGGCAGAAATTTTTTTTTTTGTCTTTGTATAATCAGCACCTGTATAGTATCTTACACTTAACCGGTGCTTAATATAAATGCATGGGTGAAGATACAGTCCTTGCCCTTAGAGGGATTCTAAGAAGGTAGAAACATACTGTTTTTTTAAATTTTTAATTTTTTGATATATTTTATTTTCATGCAGTAGATACTTCCCAACAGACACCTAAACAAACTTTTATATCGTTAACTTTAACTTTTTTGTGCCTAATAAAAACAATAATTATAATGGTTATTTCTTTGTACTTAGTCTCCCCTATGTGTATGCATCTTAAATTCCTTGAGGGCAAAGATTATGTGTATAAAGTACATTCTGTGAAGTGGAATTTATTGATTTTTCTATTTTGTTTTTAAAAATTTATATATTTTGTTTTGACATGGCAGACTTCCTAACAAACATTCAAAGAACCCCCCTTCCCCTTATGAAGTTAATTCAACAGAACTTCATGAAAAAGTTTATTGATAAGCAAAGCAAGATGGGTCCTTTAACTTTGACTGCATATTTCTAACATTGACAATTAAACCAGAATTTTGTTTCTTTTCCATGTCAACTTTATCAACATTGTTGTAGACATTATATTCTTTTGGCTCTGCTTTCTTTTATTTTTTGCATATCACTTCATACAAGCATTCCCATGTTTTTCTGAATTTTTCAAATTCCTCATTCTTTATGAATAAGTAATGTTCCATTATATTTATATGCCAGGATTTTTCAGCTATTCCTCATTCATTGGGTGCATTATACATAATGCTACCATGAACATTTCTGTACCAGTGGACCTTTTGATACCTTTTCTTGGCATAATTCCAAATTTTCTAGAATATTTGAAATCATGGCTTTGCCAGCAGTGAAAGAGCATGCTACCTTTTCCAAAAATCTACGCTGTTATGTTTTCCCATATTTTTGCATGTTTATTAGCTTGATGGGTGTAAGGTGATACCTCAGGGTTTTTAAATTTATTTTAATACGTTGCATGCATACGTTTTTGTTTTTATGTCAATCAGTCACCTACTGGGCCTTTTCCTGTAACAAAGGAAAAAAAATTTGATTATAACCAACTGATAAAATGACTAGGTATGAAACATTCTGTACCTATAGGCCCTCTCTGCCTCAATACCAAAAGGAGGGAGATATATTTCATCAGCTGTTCTTTTGGACTAATTAGAGTTGTTTTAATTTATATTTCTATGGTTTTGGACTTTTTTTTTCAGGTAGCTATTGGTAGTTTGCATTTTCTCTTTTGAAAATAGTGTTCTGACAGAGTGTCTATTAAGGAATGCCATTTAATCTTACATATTTCTGTCAACTTCTACATATTTTTGAATATCAGATTTTACTAAACATACTTAGTAAAAAGAGTTTTTCCTAACCCATACCTTTTTTTTCTAATTATAACTGTATTTTTTAAAAAAATTCTTCAGATGCTTTTAAAATTTTATATAACCACAATTATCTAGTTTACTTTTATGAGCATTCCTATCTTGGGTATGGTTATGAATTTTCCCTTATCCATAATTTTGAAAGATATAATACTCTTCTCTGTCTCTGTCTCTCTGTCTCTCTCTGTCTCTCTCTCACACACACACACACACACACACACTGCAATAGCATTACATTTAGATATTTTATCCATTTGAATTTATTGTGTCTATGGCTTAAGCTTTGACCTAAACTTATTTTTCTGTACTGCTTTGCAGTTTTCCTCATAGTTTTTTTTCCATTAAAAAAGTCTCTTTTTCAGTAGTTTGTGTTTTGGGTTTATTGGACACTATATTGAAATGCACATGTATTACTAGGTCTTGTCTAACAAGTACATTGTTGAAATAATTGACTAAGGAATTCAGCGAGGGTAGGGAAGCATGTGAAAAGAAAAGAGGATTAATTGACTAGGAGACTAGGAAAGGTGACCAGCCAATATGGTAAAATAGGAGGAAGCAGTACAGCCCAGCTCTTTCTCACAATTATTCTGGTGATAATTTAGGAAGATTGCTAGACTCAATCCTGATAGAGAAATCTAAGGAAAAATTAAAGAGTCATTTTTCTTTTCAGCCCAAGTTGGCATAAGGAGACAGGCCTACAGACAACAGGGTAGGATTTTAGGCAGGAAGGCACTTCATGGGGCCTTCCAGGAGAGGGTCTAAATTATGGTCTGTGGCTATGCATTAGAGTAAGAAGCAGTCCCAGATCTTCCAGGGATGACTGATGCTGGTTAAGGAGCAGGAATAGCTCCTTGGAAGATTTGTTGTGGAATTGGGAGAAGACCTGAGCTGGAGGGATAGTAGATCAGAACATATTGTGGTAATTGCCCAGGAATGAGTACTAAATCAGGAACAGAAGGAACTAGTAGCTCTGTGGCTTTTACCCTGGAGCAGGATCTCATGCCCTGTCTGAGGTCTGCAGCTGAATAAGAAGGGTAGAGAGCTCAGACCAATGAGGAGCCTGTAGTTGTGCCACTCTTAACGTGCAGAACCTGCCAGCTAGCTGACAGGATCTGGGATCAGCAGCAGTCTACTGGAGCTCCAGTCAGAGACAAGGTTACAGTTGTATAGCCCATATACCAGCTAGAATTATTAGCTTGTGGAACTCAGACCAGGAGGGCAGTGAACAGGTTGTACCCGAGATTAAACTCTTTTGAGCTTAATGAAAGCTTGTAGTTCCTCAGCCTGAGCAGCACCAGAGTTTCCTGAAGAACACAGCACTCAATATCCAGGGAAAGCAGCAACAGCACCAAAAGTAATTTAAAACAGAACCCAGTCATTCCCATTCCTTGGTCCTAAGAAAAGTTCCAGTTTGGAAAGTAAGGCTAGAAGAAAGAGTAATAATTTTAATAATAAAAAGATTTTTAATATAAAGGGATGTTAGAGTGACAGACACACCAAAAACACAAACCCAAATGAAAACAATGCCTCCAAAACATCTCTAGGTAAAGCCTCAAAGAAGAACAAATTTTCAACTAGAATTCCTGGTAGACATAAAGTAACAGTTAAAAAAAAATTTAAAAAATTATTTCATCAGTGAAATCAGACTACTCAAAGCCATGGCAAAAAAAAAAAAAGTAGATGTATTTCAAGAAAAACTAAAGAAAGCTTCCCAGATCTCACAGAACCAGAAGGCAAGGTTTTGAAAACAAAAAACCAAACAAAATAGAAACTACCAAGAACATCAAAGCCAAAATCCAGAGTTTCCAGATCAAAGGAAAAACTTCAGATACCCAGGAAGAGAATTCAAGTATTGAGGAGTCATAGTCAAGATTACACAAAATTTAGCAACTATCACAATAAAGGAGTGGAGAACTTGAAATACAGTAGTCCAAAAGGCAAAAGAAATAGGCTTATAACAAAGAAAAACTTATCTAGAAAAACTGAGTATAATCCTATAGGGGACCTTTAATGAAATAGAACTTCCAAGCATTCTTGATGAAAACTCCAGAGCTGAAGAGAAGCTTTGAAATACAAACACAGGAGTCAAAAGAATCCTAAAATGGTAAATACGAGTGAACAACCAGAAAGGACTAAACAAGGATGAAGTTTTTATATTCAAGTAGTAGGAGAGTCCCCTCAGAATCAATGTCTTCAGGGGTCATAGGGGGAGTTAAGTAAGACAGTTTTTTGTATGTTTTGATGCTTTTAAAAGAGGGAAAGGGAGGCAGAAATGAAGACACAAGGACAGGGAGTGGGAAATTATTTCACATAATCATGTACAATTATAAAATAAAAAAAGAAGAAAGAATGGGTAGGGAAACACTTTCATCTGAATTTGTCAGAGTAGATCAGAATACAGACACATACAGAGTTAGGTACAGAGTATATTTCACTCATTGAGGAAACAAGAGGGAATGGGGAGGAAGGAGGGAAGGAATAAGAGGGAGGGTAGAATCAGGGAGGGATTAATCATAAGCATACTCTTACCATGAAGGGTAGATCACAAACAAGGGTTTAAAAAGAAAGAAAGGAATGGTAAGAACCTCTGATTGGGCTCTGGTTAAAATAAAGAGAGCAGGGAAGCAGATTGCTTCAAACCTAGAGCACTGATGCTGAGCACACTCCTTCTCCTTTAATACCTTCTTTATAAAGTAGACTTGGGAAACAGTGGGGAAAAGTATAAGAGAATAGGATGAATGGAGGAAAGCATACAGATAACAGTCATCACTATGAATGTAATGAACTCACCCATAAAATGGAAGAGGATAGAATGGATCAAAAAGCAGAATCCAAAATATGTTGCTTACAACAAACACATTTGAGACAGAAAGATTCACACAAGATTAAAACAAAGGGCTTAAAAAGATAAGAGTAGCAATTATGATCCCAGATAAGGCAACAGCAAAAATAGTCTTAGTTAAGGATAAAGTTGGAAATTACATTATGCTGAAAGGTACTATAAACAAAGGATTAAATCAAATGCTTAGTATATATGCACCAAATGGCACAGCATCTAAATATTTAGAGTAAAAGTTAAATAAGTTACCGAAAGAAATAAGATTTCTCTTTTAAGTATAGACAAATAATAAAAATAAACAAGATTGAAATTAAGGACCTAAATGGAATTTTAGAAAAGTTAGATATGATAGGCCTTTGGTGATTATTGAGTGGGAATAGAAAGGAGTATAGGATAGGGGCAGAGAGACTAAAGGGCATAAATAAGGAAAAAAATACAGATTTAGTAGGAATAAAGGTGCTTAAAATGTAGGAGAGTATTTCAGAATTTAAGATTATGGAGATGAGACAGTTTCAAGTTATAGTGAAGTTTAAAGTGAGCAGCAGTAGTGAAGTAGAGATGAATATAGGCAGGTACCCTGTTGTCTCAAAAAATTGGTATTTTTGTCATATTTTTAAAGTTTGTGTTTCTAAAATAAAACTTAATTGAAAAGTTAAGCTTAGTTAAATTTTTGCTTCTTAATTCTTTGATGAATAAAAAGGGAATATTCAATAAAAAATAACATTGCCTGTGTTAAAATGTACTACCAAATGAAATGTAATTTATACTTATATAACATAAAATTCAGGCTAAGTTGTCTGAAGTCATCAAATATAATTGTTTAAGTAATTGATCATGGACCTCAGTTTTCTTATGTGAAAAATAAGAAAAGTCCCTTAAGGCTGTTGTTTAAGGCAGAGAATGAAATGAATTAGAAAACCAATTAGTTGCTAAAGTTATTGAGGAAAGTGGGAGTTTGCCGTAAAAGGTGACTGATTTGGAGGTGAAGAGGTTGATGTAAATAGATGTCAGTCAATAAACATTAAATGTCTCCTGTGTGTGGCACTATGCTGAGCGCTGGGCATATAAGAAAAGATAGGAGTCCTTGCTCTCAAGGAGCTCACAGTGACATGCAAACAATAATGTTCAAACTGTACACACACACACACACACACACACACACACACACACACGCACACACACATGCACACACGTGTGTATAGGTATTTATACACATACATATGTACATATACATGTGTACACATACATACATATATGTACATACATGTACGATACATTGGAAATAAACAGAAGGAAGGTACTAGAATTAAGAAGGACTGAGAAAGGCTTCTTGTAGAAGGTGAGATTTTAGCTGGGACCTGAAGGAAGTCAGGAGATAAAAATGAGGAAGGAGAGCATTCCAGGCATGGGGGGTAGCCAGTGAAAATGGCTACGATGGAGAGATGAAGTGTCTCATTCAGAATAACAGCAAAGAGGAGAGGGTCATTGGATTGAAGATCCAGTAGTGGGGATGTAAGGTGTAAGAAGACAGTAAAGATTGAGGGGTAGAGGAAGGCAGGTTGATAAGGGATTTGAATGCCAAATGACTTTATATTTGATTCTGGAGGTGATAGGGAGACACTGGAATTTATTGAGGTGGGGTAGAGGTAACGTGGTCAGATGTGTACTTTAGGAAGATCATTTTGACAGCAGAATTGAGGATGGATTGGAGTGAGGAGAGACTTGGTGGCATGTAGGCAAACCAGCAGGCTACTGTAATAGTCCAGGTGCTAGGTGATCAGGGTTTGCACCAGGATGGTGGCACTGTCAGCAAAGAGAAGGAGGTGTATGTGAGAGTCGTTATGAAGGTAAAACTGACAGGATTAGACAAAAGATTGGATATGGGAGGTGAGACTGAGGATGAAACCTTAGTTAGGAACGTGGGTGAGTGGGGGCATGGTGATACTCCCCAGCAGTAATAGGGAAGTTAGGAAGAGGGAAGGGTTTTTTGGGGCTACAGGTTCCTCACCCCTGACTTAGAGGAATATCCAGCAAAGGAGACTAAGAAGGAGTAGCCAGATAGGTGGGAGGAGAACCAGGAGAAAGTGATGTCAGGAAAATGGAGAAAACAGGTGACTTAAACTTCAAAAGAGTACATATTTTTGAGTAGTAGAGGCAGGAAAAGCAGTTGGGAGGAACTTGTCTCAACCCACAAATGACAAAGACAACTTAGAAGGTCAGTGGGAAAAGTCTGTGACTGTGGTGATGAGAGAAGCTTGGTCCCAGCCCCAGTCCCTGAGCATGACCCCAGGGCAGCAGTTATCTCTGAATCTTCTAGCCCACAGATTGAGGGGGAATCAAGTGGCTGATCAGAGGGGGATTGCAGGGATCTCTTTGCCAGCACTGAGGCAGGAATCTCTTGCTTTGCCCATGCTTGGATCTGGGTCACAGTTCTAGGTGGCAGTCCTGGGGCAAGTAGGAGTGCTGGTGTGGTGGAGCTTGTAGTGGTGGTGAAGAACAAATCCTCCTCATACTTCCAAGGCAGAAAAGAGTGCTTGTGGTCACTCACAGACCAGAGCAGAGGCCAGGAAAGGAGTAAACATCTCTCCCCTTATCATACCACCTTGGAAGAATTGAAAATTTACAGGTCCCTAGAAGTGTCTCTGAAAACAGCTGTACAAAACCCTCGAAACTTGGGACAGTACATTCTCTGCACTGGAAGCAGACCCCTACCTTAACAAACAGTTTAAAACTCAAGTAATTGGCTGGGATCATGAGTAACAAAGAAGATCAAAACATACAACCAGAAGAAGACAACAGAGTCAAAGCTCCTGCATCCAAAGCCTCCAAGAAAATATGAATCAGTCCCAGGTCATGGAAGAGCTCAAAGAGGATTTTGAGAAACAAGTAAGAAGTAGAGGAAAAATTGTGAAGAGAAATGAGAGTGATGCAAGAAAATCACGAAAAAAAAGGCAATAGCTTGCTAAAGGGGACCCAAAAAAATACTGAAGAAAATAATGCCTTAAAAAAATAGTCTAACTCAAATGGCAAAAAGGTCCAAAAAGCCAATGAGGAGAAGAATGCCTTAAAAAAGAAAAATTGGATGTGGACAGCATTTCCTATCATGAGTCTTTTGGAGTTGTCTTAGATCCTTGCATTTCTAAGAAGAGCCAAGTCTATGAAAGTTAATCATTGCATATTGTGGCTGTTCCTGTGTACAATGTTCTCATGGTTCTGCTAACTTCATTCAGCATCAGTTCATCTAAGTCTTTCCAGGTTTTTCTGAAGTCCACCTGCTCATCATTTCTTGTAGCACAATAATATTCCATTACATTCATATACCACAACTTGTTTAGCCATTCCCCAATTGAAGGCATCTCCTGAATTTCCAGTTCTTTGACACCACAAAAAGAGGTGCTAAAATATTTTTGTACATGTGGGTCCTTTTCCCATTTTTATGACCTCTTTGGGATACAGACCTAGAAGTGCTGTTGCTGGGTGAAAGGGTATGCAGTTTTATAGCCCTTTGAGCATGGCTCCAAATTGCTCTGCAGAATGGTTGGATCATTTCCAACTCCAACAACAATGCATTAGTGTTCCAATAGGAAAGGCCCTAAGCTTAAAGAGAACTGAGAAAGGCTTTTTTAATTTAGTACTTTTAGAAATTTTCCCGTTACATGTAAAAAGGTCTTTTTTTCATTTTTAAAACTTTGTGTTCCAAATTCTCTCCCTTCCTCCCTCCCCACCTTCCTTTCCCACTGAGGTAAGCAATTCAGTATGGGTTAAATACGTGTAGTCATATAGAACACTTCCATAATAGTTATGGTATAAAAGAAATCATAGACAAAAAAAAATTCAAGAAAAATAAAGTAAAAAAAATATGGTTCGGTCTGCATTCAGACACCATCAATTCTTTATCTGGTGATGGATAGCATTTTTCATCGTAAGTCCCTCAGAGCTGTCTTGGATCCTTGTATTGCTGAGAATAGCTAAGTCATTCACAGCTGGTCATATAACAATATTGCTATTACTTTATACACGGTACATTTCACTTTACATCAGCTCATATAAGTTGGTTTTTTTTTTTTTGGTTTTCTCTGAGAGTATCCTGCTCATCATTTCCTATAGTAAAATAGTATTCCATCATAATCACCTACCACAATTTGTTTAGCCATTGCCCAGTTGATGGGCTGGGAAAGACTTCTTGCAAAAGGTGGGACTTTAGCTCAGACTTGAAGGAATCCAGGAGGCAGAAGTGAGGAGGGAGAGAGCTCTGGACGTGAGAGTCAGCCAGTGAAAATGCTCAGTCAGGAAATGCACCATCTTGTGTAAGAAGCATCAAGAAGGCCACTGTCACTGGATCTCACAATAACAGAGGGGAGTAAAGTATCAGATGACTGGAACGGTAGGAAGGGACTAGGTTTTAAAGAGTCAAACAGATGATTTTATAGTTGATCCTGAGAGTAATAGGGAGCCACTGGAGTTTATTGAGTAGGTGGATGACATGGTCAGAAATGTGCTTAAGGAAGATCAATTTGACATCTCAGAGGAGGACGGACTGAATTTGGGAAAAGTTTGAGGCAGAAAGACCAACTAGCAGGCTCTTGGAATAGTCCAGGCATGAGGTGACAAGGGCCTGCCTGCACTAGTGTGATGGGCATCTCAGAGGAGAGAAGAGGGCAAATATGAGAAGTGTTACAAGGGTAGATATGGCAGGATTTTTCAACTGATTGGATATAGGGGTGTGTGTGAGAGAGTAAGGAGTCCAGGATGACACCTAGGTTGTGAGCCTGAGTGACTGGGAAGACTTAGGGCTTATATGTAGTAAGACCAGTGACTTAGATAAAAATAAACACCAACTTATAGTAAAGGATGAGAAGATGATCTGGAATGCAGTTACAACAGATCCAACCTAATCTCTTCAAATAAGCTATTGATGCTGAAGATGGGAAATGGAAGAAAGGCAATACAACAAGAGTATACAAGTAGCACATTTTATGGAGGTTTACATAAAGTAGCTCAGACACAACCCCAATCTGTATATGCTTGATTTTCTGGTCAAACGAAGAGTTAGGATAACCAAGGGCTAGGCCATTTTGGAACATGAGCTCATTTGCAGAAACTGACAGAGGTACTTCCTGCCAACATGGCTGCCTGAATAAGAGGCAGACCTTTCAGCTATCACATCTTTACTTCTTCCAAACCTTGAAAATCATACCAAGCTGAATAATGATTAAGAAATCTAATGAGGAAGTATAGTGAGTTCCTCTACCCGAGAAAGTGTACAAAAAGTCATCTAGAATCAGTGGAATAGGAAAGGGGGCCCCTCCAGAAAAACCAGAACAAGGTAGCTCCTCATATTACCAGAGATAGGCTTTGTGTAGACTGCAATATTCTATGTCAAGAGGCAGCAAGTACAGTGCTTCCCAGGGCTGTAGGAAAGCCCCAGGGTGGGAACTTTCAAAACCTAGGAAGTGGCAGCAGGCAGTAGCCAATGACGAACATAGTGCCACAGTGCTTAGGTTTGTATAGTTTAAACCTTAGAACTCTGAAGTCTCTAACATTCTCTCCTGAGATATCAGAGAAGGCTCAAAAGATTCAGCACTCTGAACCTCAGCAAGCAGGTGGGCTTAATCCTGGGAGATGCAAGAACCCAAGGAATCCAAGGTGAGAACAAGGAGGGCAGACCACCCTATCCAAAAACAGCGGAGGATTGAGCCTGGCCTTGGCACGAAGTTCTCATTTAGGGAGTAAAACTAGAAATATGAGTAAATCAAAGAATACACTGATGAATAGAAAACATTATTGAAAATCTCAAGATCTTCAAAAGGAGAGAGTATTTCTGTAGTAACTGCATGCAGAGACTCAAAAGAAAAAAGAAAGGCAGGTGTGGGGAGACTTGCCACTGAATGCCTAGATGAAACAAAGGAAGAGGTAAAAAAATACATAATTAGAAGAATAAGTAGCTTAGAAGAGAAGGTAGTAAACCTTACCCAAGTAACAGAATCCCTAAAAACTAGAATAAACAAATAAACAAAAATCAATACTTCCATGGGATAGCAAGAAATCATTAAGACAAAAATCTAAAATTAGAAAAATAGAATAAAATGCAGGCTATTTGATATAAAGAACAACTGACCTAAAAAAAAAAAGCAGGTCAAGGAAAGATAATTTAAGAATCATTGGGCTTGCTCAAACTATGATTTAAAAAAAAATTCTCAATGCTCCCTATCAAGGAATCATGAAAGAAAACTACCCAAATCTCTTAAATCCAGAAAGCAAAGATAGAATTTACCATTTACCTCCTGTAAGAAACCTCAAAAGCAAAAGTCCCAGGAATGTCATAGCCCAAATCTAGAGCTCCCACATCAAAGAAAAAAAAATACTGTAAACATCCAGAAAGAAGAAATTCAAGTCCTAAGATTCATAGAAAATATCACAAAAGACCTGCCAGCTATTGCTATAAATAACGGATCTTGGAATGCAATATCCAAAAGGCAAAAGATCGTCTTACAAATGAAGAAAACTTACCCTTCAAAGCTTAGTATAATCCTCCAGAGGGAAAGATAGACCTTTAATGGAAGAGGACTTTCAAGCATTTCTGATGAAAAGACCAGAAAAGAGTAGGAACTTTGAAATGCAAACACAATAGTCAAGAAAGTCCAAGAGAAACAAGGTCAATTTATTTGAGCGTTTGAGTTGTATGATGGAATAGTGCTAACACTCAAATGGGGGGAAATAAATGTGTCTCTTTAAGAATATTAATTTTAAAAAGTTATTTGGGGAGTTGAATATGAAAAACAGAGGTCCTGGGAGTGGATTAGTTTTGTTCTGAAGGTTAAAGACGTGAAAAAGAAAGGGGGAGGGTGGTGGAAGGAAATGTATTTGTGTTGAAAGGAGGAAGAAGGGTATGGAACTTGCTATTTCTCATAATTGGGTGTGTTAGAAGAGTATACAGATATGGAGGAAGAAGAGGTGGAGAGAGTGAGCAACAAATGAACCTCACTCTCATTTGAAATGGACAAAAGATTTGATCATACTTGCATGTGCGCAAACAAACAATGGAAATACACCAAACTCAATAAGGAGACAAGTGGGGATAGGAAAATGGAGATTAAACTGGAGAATAATTCCAAAGAAGGAATAATCCCAAGCAAACCAAACTTTCTGATCCTGAAGGGAATATTAAAGGGAGAGGAAAAAGAAAGAAACAAAATCTATAGGGCCACCTCCATCATCTCAGGTAACTGGTGAATGGCTGAAAAAACTGTGGTATATGAATGTCATAGAGTATTATTGTGCCATAAGAAATATGCTACAATATTTCATAGAATCTAGGGTAGTATGATGTGAGCTCAACCAGGAGAACAATTTATACAAGTACAGCAATTTTGTAAAGAAAAACAACTTTAAAAGACCTAAGAACTCTGATCAGTTCAATGACTAGCCATGGATCTGTGATAAAGCATATTAACCCCCTCTTGATAGAATGGTGATAGATATAGGGTACAGAGGCATGCATTTGGACATGGCCATTGTGTGGATTCATTTTGCTTGATTGTGCTTGTTTATTACAAGGGCCTTACTTCATTCTCTCACTTTTTAAAATGGGGGATGATGGAAGTTATCAATAGTGGTGTCAATATGGGGAGACTTTGTAATATTTCAAAAAATATACAGAACAGAAGGAAGTTTGGAAGGAAGCACAGATAAGCAGGACGCTTTTTAAGGTAACATGTAAAATGTATTATATACTTAAAAAAAAGCAAGCAGTAGGACATGGAGATGCATGGTTTCACATGGAATTCTCTTTTGGTCTGTAGACTGAATAGAAATATAAATTTTGAGGTACTTAAGATTTCTTTCTTTTCTTAAAAACAATAACAAAAAGCTTATAGAGATGGAAAGTTCAATGTTATGAGCAAAATCACCTCATAAAATAACTAAAGCCAATGATTGGGGATGATCATGGAAAAAAAGTAAACAAGAAGACTTCGGTAACTACTGATCTATATTCCTACTTCCTCTTTATGAAAACTTTATAAGAACCATCTTTGCATAAATTAAGTGTCTACTTAATGAAAACATGAGAAGGGTAGGCACTCAAAAATAATACCTTATACCCCATTGTAGCATCACATTTACACCACTTGAAAGGCATACAGAGAATTAAAGATTCCACTTTTTATTGTTTATTGATAATAATACACTGTTTGGTATAATAAAATGCAACCTTAAAGACTCTTATTCAACCAGATGGCTCCCACGCATAGATTAAGGTCATGATTTGTGACAGATGCAACAACAGGATGACAATGTTTAATGGTCATCTGGTTTTCAATATCAAGTTAATATAGTGGAGACATGTTCATCAAAGATGTTTATCAGTATCATTCAGGATGGTTGATGCAGAGTGCAAATGAATGAATCATTCCCTGACGATGGTGAGATCCTTCAGGAGCTCCTGTTTGTGGGTGCTAATGTATTGATTTTCTTCAAATTCTGGAATATTATAGAAGTTTCTCTTTTAAAAAATATTATCTCTCTATTCATTTTTGCATTCTGCTCTTTTCTGAAAATATCCCTTCTCTTCCCTTACTCTCTTCTAGTATGGACATTTTAGTTGCTTCTTTAGCATAATTCCAAATTGCTTTTTGGAAGAAGTTGGACCAATTTATAGCTCTACCAATGATGTATTAATGTGTCTGTCTTCCCATAGTTCTTTTAAGTTGTACTATTTCTGTCTTTTGTCATCTTTGCTAATTTGCTCAGGGTGAAGTGAAACCTCAGAGCTGTTTAAAATGTTTTGCAAATTCATTGAGGTAAATAAACCACTTGTTTGAAGAGGTCAGCAATGAAAAACAGGTAAAAATATAAATTAGATAGTACCTAGGAGGAGTTGCAGAGTAAACCATAACTTTTTTTGGTGGGGCTTTTTTTTGTTTTTGTTCTTAAGAGAGGGTAAGTAGCATGATTCATGAAAGATTTTCAGTTGTGCAAGTTTGGTCAAAACTTTAAAAGATGAAGTTTAATGAGGACATATTCACAATGTAGTATTTATATTCTAAACCTCAACTGTACAAGCATAATGAGGGAGATGTATTAGATAGCAAGTTCATTTCCCTAAGGATTCCTGAGCTTTGTCATCCACACTTGTGCTGGGGCTTTACATCTGCCTTGCACCCAAACGTCCTATATGCGTGTCTTCTCTAATTAGAATGTGAGTTCCTTGCGAGTAGGGACTGTTGTACTTTTCAACTTGCATCCCCCACACTTAGTACAATTTTAGCACAAAATAAGTGCCTAATGAAGGCTTTTCTATTTCATTCTATTTGATGACAACTTTTACTTTATTCTAAACCCAGTATGAGGCAGCAATGTGTTGTGTCTGCTAAAAAGACTAATACAATTATAAATTGCATTAATCAATATATAGTGAAAAACACTGGGTGGTGGTGGTGGTGGTGGTGGTGCAGTAACAAAACCACTGTCACTACATTGTTTATAACATACTTGAAGTTTTGTGTTCAGTTCTGGGCTTCCCATTTTAAGAGGGATGTTGAGAAACTGGAATATGAGGGTATATAAAATTGCATAGAGGGAATGGTTGAGAGAACTGGGAATCTTTGTCTGGTAAAAAATGTAGCCAATATAAATTTTGAGGATCCTTATCATAATTCCTGGTCTTACAGACAAGTATTGGGTCTCAGAGCAAGGCTACATCCCTTCAGGGCTCTAGGGGTACCCGTGGAGAGACCTTGGCTCAAGCCCATACCTACATGCTTCCCTGCTCAAGATTATCAGTTGAGAATAATTTCTAGGAGTATTTACCAAGTTGATACAATAAGAACAGTTGGTATAAAACATCTGTGATGGTCCCACAAGTACATACAAAGTTCAGGGGAAAATTAGATCAAGCTTAGATTACATAGATAGCAAAGGGGTAGCTCATAGCCCCTACTTTCTTGAAGTCCTTTTCTCCCATGTGTGGGATGCTCAAGAGTTTCTCTTTAGTCATTGTGTATAATTTCTTTACTCAGTTCATTGTGGGGCCAAGAAATGCTGTCCAATTTGTCCTCAGATCTCAATGTAGACATTGCTGGCAGCTCATCTAGGGAGGCTGCTAGGATGCCAATGGGAAAATGAGAAGTCCAATATCCTTCATACCCTCTGAAGTTCTTCACCTGGTCAGAGGTGGGTCAAGAAATGAGGAGGAGACACAGGACAAAGCTGAAGCCTAGGCTTCTTCTTCCATTCAGATATAGTAAAACTCACTTCAGAGTTTTATTACAGCACTACTCTTGCTCCAGCTTCTCTAATGACTACATTCTCAAATCAATTGAAAATTTAATAGAACCACTAGGGCGTGACAAAGTTTCTTTAATCGATCTGAATCCTCCTTCTGTTAAGACATTCCAGTTCAAAGGACTTTTCCCACATAGTCTAGTGCTTATAATTGATTGATTGTTTTCACTTAAGGTACTATATTTTATCATTTAATTTCTCAGTAGGTTGAGCTAACAGCTGAATAATTCAATCAATCCCATCCTTACTAGACTACTTAGTAATTCATGGCATCAAATATTTGAAGTTCTTTAGAAGACGAGTTAGACTTATTTTGTAACACTTCAGAGGCCAGAGAGAAATTACAATTAGACAAATTTCTGCTTGGCCAATGTCAGCAGTCAAATGAATGCTCTCCAGGAAATCTTTTTTTGTTTGGAAGTAGGTTACCATATACTTAGAGAACAGAGGGGTATGGGGCTCTGCTTTTCCTTGTCCATCTCCCTTGCCCAGTCTTTGCAGTTTTTGAGCATCTTGAATGTACTTTGGGCTTCTGTTGAGCATTGGATTGACACTACCTCTTCCAAAATAAAAAGAGGTACATAGATTCAATCCTGGGATACAATGTGTAGCAGTCCATTCTATTAGATGTCTACACTAGACCCCCACACACCTAAGTGAAGACACTCAGAGGCCACTTATTTACCTTTGGAAAAATGGCAACATGTGTATTCTTAGAATCATAAGTTAGATTTCTTGCTTTCTCATGACCACGGATAGGATTGTTCTTTTCTTGTTTTTTCTTCCTGCTTTTGTCAGTCTTTCTCACCTTGTTTACATTTTTTTCACTTCTCTTTACCTGCCTGGCTTTGTTTAAAAACAGAGCAAAAACATTGTTGTATCTCTGTCAGTCAAAGGCCTTTATTTATTTGAACTATGTTCTCTGTTTTATTTCATTTCTACATATCTAGGTTATCTGTATTACTATTGAGAAATAATTTATTTATTTAAAGTGAAGAACTCAATGTAGAATGTAGAGAGATATAACGTGGACCTTTGTCTTAGCACATCCAATATAACTCACTCAGGATTATTATGAGGAAAGTGTTTTGTCAACCATTAAGCACTATACAGATATGAGTATTACTCTTTTCATCAAAACAATTGCATTATTGGTACTGTAGCTGTTCTTTTTAATATTTTTAATCTTGGACAAAATTTTACCAATTTCATACCATATGGCCACATGTTTTTATAGATTAGTGTTCAATTGGTGAAAGGTATGAGGGAAATAATTTCAGCTTACTTTAAGAAAGAATGTTTAACAATTAAAACTTTTTAAATGAAGTGTCTTCCCTTTTGAAGTAGTATATAACTAGTCTCAGAAATACTAAAACAGTGACCAAGATAACTACACATCTGTAATAATTTAGAGGACATTCTTACTCTCAGGTTCTGTAATTCTTCTGGCTTGTCTTCCTTCCCTACCCTACCCAATCTCTTCATCTGTGAAATACTCCATACTATGGGATGTTCAGGGAGGACTAGCGCCTCTGGTATGAGAGCTTGCTAAGCTCTTTTCAGAGATGTGCATCCACCTTTGATGTCCATCGTTACCCAGCTCTCATATGTGGCTTTAGAAATGGTAGCATGTGAAGCAGCCACTTACTGGGAAACCTGTCTTGGCAGACAGGCTAAACTAGGTTAGGGTAACTAACGGGCCTCATCCATTGATGAACCGGGGAATGTCTCCCCCAAACACATGAAGACTTTCCCCTGGTGGAATGGGTAGATGAGAACAATTTGTTCCAATGGCCATGAAGGAAGCTGAAGCAGGCATTGTGGGGTGCTTAGAGCTTGTGCATCCACTGCATACCAGGCCATAGCTGATCATCTTGACCTTCGTCTTGCCACTGAACTTCAGTGACTCTGGAAGAGAGAGTGAGGCTGAAGACTTTGTGCAACTCCGCCTCACTTAAATGTGGTTGACAAGCAAGTCAAGACATCACTCTGTGATGTCATTGGTCCTCTTCAAAGAAAATGAAGGAGAAACAACTTGATTCTATGTACTTACCATATAATTTAGGACTTGAAAATATTCTGCCTTATATTATTTTCTAAATTTTGTCATGGCTGTGTTTTCCAACTGAACAAAATTGCATTCTTTACAAGGATATAGGTCATGTCTTATACTTCTTTGATATGTCCTACTTGATAAGTCCCACATAGTCTAGAACAGCTTTTTTAATTATCAGTATTGGCATATATTTACCAATTCAAAAATCTTTTCCCACTAAAGGTACTTGCTTCCTTTTTTAAAAAAATGTTTTATTGGTGTCTTTTGTTTTTACATCACAGTCATTTCTGGAAATCCTGCACCTACCCCCTCCTTTATCCTCCGCTAAAACTTCTTTTGTAACAATGAAAAGCAGTTAAGCAAAACTAGTACATCTGAAAATGTAAACAACATGGTTCCTAGTATTATTCAGAACTGTGTGTAGTGAGGAGAGGGAGGCATGTTTCATTATCTGTTCTCCAGAATCATTGCTGGTATTTCAGTTACTCACAATTTGGTTTCCTTTTCGTGATCTTTTCCTTTACATTTTTGTAATCATCGGATATGTTGTTACTTTGGTTTTGCCTATTTTGCTTTGCATTAGTTCATACAAATCTTCCTATGGTTCTCTGAATTTTTCATATTTATCATATCTATACAGTAATATTATATTCATATGCCATATTTATTTTTTAAACCATTCCCCAGTCATATACCTACTGTTTCCAGTTCTTTGTTACTGCAAAATATCCTACTATGAGGATTTTTATATTATTTTCTTCTAAATGTTGTTACTATTTAAAACATAAAGACCAAATAAATTGACTACTCCCTTAACCCTATTTATTGCCCCACTTCCTGCCTTCCTCCTGGCTTTGGCTCCTCACCTGACATTCCCAGTCCCTGAGCTGCTAGAAGCCACTGTGCTGTGGCTGCAGAGGGCAGAGCAATCTTTGATGGAGAATTTACATATTATGTTGTTTCACAATACAGCCTGAGTTAGGCTAAATTATTGTCAGGTATGGAACAAAATAAAGGTTTTATTTGACTTGAAACATCAAGCATACTGGTTCCTATAATCCTGCCAATTTACTTTTACTCCTATTAGATTCTGGCTCGTCTTTCAAACTCTGAGTAAAGAAAACACCAGAAATGGTCCTAGTGAACAGATAATAAAACATGCTTCCCCCTCTTCACTTAATACAGGTTTGAGGGAGGGATTATTAGGGAACCATTCTGTTTACATTTTCAAATGTGATGGTTTCGCTTAATTGCATTTTTTTTGTTAAAAGGGAAGTAAGTTTTAGTTGGTGGTGGGGAGGGTTAGGGAAGCAGTAGATGCTGGATCTCCTGAAATGACTATGATGTAAAAGCTCCTTAGGGCAAAGACTGTTTTTCTTTTTTCACATTTGTATCCCCAGTTCTTAGTACAGTGCCTGGCACATAGTAAGTCTTTTATAACTGTTTGTTGTCTGACCGAATGTTGCCATCTCTCTCCAAGGCCATTTCAGGGCTCCAGGATGGTTGTTCTAGTCTTGAGTAAAAATGTTTTTGAAGGACTCATATATACAGAACTATAATCTTCACAGAGTAGTAAAAAATTGGGAGCTAAGGGGAGTACTCATCTGTTGGGGAATAGCTAAACAAATTATAGCATACAAGTGTTATAGAATATTATTTTGTCATAACTAGTTTCAGAGTTAACTTGGAAGAACTCTGTGAGCTACTGCAGAATAAGGTGAACAGAATCAGGAGAATAATTTATATATATAATGTGACATCATAGAGAAAACTTCAAAAGACCTTAGAACCTTGATTAATTCAATGATAATCATGAGTCTGAGTTGAGCAGTCGAAAGATAAAACATGACACCTGCCTCCTGTCAGGAAGGGAAGGGGTTTAAAATGCAGAATAAACACATATTCTTAGACATGGCTAGTGTAAAAAAAAATTTGCTTTTGATTCCTTCCTTCCTTCCTTCCTTCCTTCCTTCCTTCCTTCCTTCCTTCCTTCCTTCCTTCCTTCCTTCCTTCCTTCCTTCCTTCCTTCCTTCCTTCCTTTCTTCTGTCTTTTTGATTGTAAAAGGGAAAGGTCATAAATGCTTGTAAAATAAGTAAGTAAAGTTAAAAAAAACTTGGTATTTCAGGAATCACTGATGTTCAAGGATTCATCTGTGAGCTTCACCGAAGATGAATGGGGGCATTTTGATTCTGCTCAGAAAGGTCTGTATAGAGATGTGATGCTGGAGAACTACAGGAACCTGGCTTCAATGGGTAAGGGTTATTTCCCTGCATGATTCATGGAGTAATGTTAGGCAAGAGTAAGTTTTCTCAACCAGGTGTCCAGGAATGTGATTTTAAAAAATATTTTGATAACTTCCTTCCTTCCTTTTTTATCTTCTCTCCTGTCCACTCCTCTGCAACCTGCAGGCATAGTTTTTAGGATAAAGGAAGCCATAGTATCATCATATTTTTATTTGGTCAGATCATAGCTGAAATATTGTTTAGTTGTAAGCTCTGCATTTTAGGAAGGATATTGATAAAAGAACATATTCAGAGGAGAGTGATCAGGATAGTGAGAGAATTGAAAACTATTCCATACAAGAATTACTTAAAGTACTTGGGAATACCTATCCTGGAACACAGATGGCTTGGGAGATAGGGTGTAAAATGAGAATTTTCTTTAGCAGACTGTAGGCCTTTGAATTTTACTTTTATTCCTGGGAAAATTCTAGAATGGACCATTAAAGAGATGATTAGTGAAAATAAAGAAAAGGATGCAATGAGTACAAGGTTGCAAATGAAGCACGGCTTCATTGAAAATAGGTCATGTCATACTAACATGATTTGCTTTTTAACAGTGCTACTAAACTGGTAGATAAGCAAAACATTGTAGATACAGTTTTTCTGGATTTTAGCAAAGAATTTGATAAATTATGTCATTTTATTCTTCCGGAAAGGAACAAGAAATGTGGACTAGACAATACAATTAGATAAATTCAGGTTGTATAGCTAAATTCAAAGAGAATTTGTTAATTGTTAACTCAGTGTTAACTTGTTTGGCAGCCTCCAGTGGAGTGTCCAGGGATATATGTTTGGTCGATTTCTTTTTAAAGTTTTTATTATGGCTTGGATAAATATATAGATGGCATAATCATTGGGTTACAGAAGATCCTGGAGCTGGGATAGGTACCATAGTAGATGAAAGAGTCAAGATACAAAAAAATCTTGACCTGCATTGGGTTGAATCTAATAACATGTAGAAATAAAGATGAAGTGATACTTAGGATTAAAATCAAGTTTACAAATGTAGCATGGGGAAGGCATGTTTAGATAGAAGTTTATTTGAAAAAAGAAATGCGGGTTTTGGTGTGCTGCAAGCTCAATATACGTTATCAATGTATTGTGATAGTCAACAAAAGTAATTTAGTCTTGAACTATATCGAGAGGCATAGCCTCCAGGAATTAGGGAGGGAGATGAAAGTCCCTCTCTACTATGTAATAATCAGACCAAACATAGAGTACTGTATTTAGTACTGGGCACTAGTATTAAAGAAAGACATCATAAATCTGGAGAATATCCATAGGAGAGCAACCAGGATATATATCAAAGGTCCTTGAGTCCATGTTATATCAGAATTGGATGAAGGAACTGTGGATGTTTAGCCAAGAAAAAGAAAATTCAGGGGAGACATGGTAGCTATGTTCAAGCATTTGAAGGGCTGTTATGTGGAAAAGAAATTAGACTTTTTCTGTTAAGGCAGTTGCATGTGCCATGGAGAGTGTGATGGACTTGGAGTCGGGAAGATCCAAGTTTTAATCCTGCCTCAGATACAACTAGCTGTGTGGCCCTAGGCAGATAACTTCATCATTATCATCAATAAGCATTTGTTAATCACTTATTGTATGCCAGGCTCTGTGCTATACTAAGGGGATCCAAGAAAGGCGGAGCCATGGTACCTGCCCTTATTGGAGCTTACGTTCTAACTGGCGGCAATATGCAAACAACTATGGCTGTACAAGATGTATACAGTGTAAATGGGAGGTCATCTTAGAGGTAAGGCATTAGAAGGAGTAGATGGGAAAGCCTCTTGCAGAAAGGGAGATTTGACCTGAGTCTTGAAGGAAGCCATTAGCTACCACAGTTTCCTCATCTAACACAGAGATGATACCAGAACCTACTTCACAAGTTTGTTGTGAAGATGAACTGAGATAATGTGTAAAGTGCTTTGTAAACCTTAAATTGCTATGTAAATATTAATTATTATTATTGTTATTATTAATACATTTCTAATAATTAGAGTTGTTTGAAAGTGGGCTGTCTAGGGAGGTGCTGGGCATCCCACCCCAAAACTGAAGGTCTATAGAATCTGCATCAACACTTGTCAGGTATGTTATACTGGAGATTCCTTTTAGGTATGAATTAGACTAGATGGTCACTCTTAAATATGTTACAATGAAGTATGTCAAATTCTGGTACTGTAATAACCACAATAGCTAGCATGCATAAGCACTTTAAGGTTTACAAAGTGCTTTACAATATATTATCTCATTTGATCTTTACAGCCACCCTTGGAGTTTGGTGTTACTATTATCCACATTTTACAAAAGAGGAAACTAAGGCATAGAGAGGTTAAGTGATATGCCCAGGATCATGCACTTTCTGAAGCAAGATTTGAATTCACTTCTTTCTTTTTTAAAAAAAAAAATTTTTTGGGGGGTGAGGCAATTGGGGTTAAGTGACTTGACCAATGTCACACAACTAGTAATGTTATGTGTCTGAACTCAGGTCCTCCTGACACCAAGGCCAAAGCTCTATTCACTGCGCCACCTAACTGCCCCTAAAGTGCCTGGAAGTTAACCACCAAATATATATTTAGGTCTTTTTTTTTTCTATTTTTTTTTTTTTGGCTAGGCAGGGGGTTAAGTGACTTGCCCAGGGTCACACAGCTAGTAAGTGTTAAGTGTCTGAGGCCAGATTTGAACTCAGGTCCTCCTGACTCCAGGGCCAGTGCTCTATCCACTGCACCACCTAGCTGCCCCTCAGGTCTTTCTTGACTCTCAGTCTAGCACTCTGTCTACTCCAAAGCATAGCTGCCACTGCTATGAATTATGGAGAGTTGAAAGAGTAGCCTCCATTGGAGAAAGTTGCAAAGGATACTAAATTGTCAGAGAAAATATGGGTTTCACAAAATATGAGAAAATATATGATGTCATAGAGGAAATATTGTAGAATATAAAGGTGTTTGTTCAAAAGAGTGCAGCTGAAGTGTGGGGTTGTAGAATGTTCCTGTGTATAGACAAGAACAATAGGATGGCACTGATTTCTGCTCTGATTCTTTATCTTCTGTCACCAATACTCAAATCTTTTCTTTTTACCTTATAAACAGGACATCCCGTTTCCAAGCCAGATGTGATTTCTCAGCTGAAGCACGGAAAAGACCCCTGGACCAAGAAAGAAATTCCAAAAAGCCACCGCCTAGGTGAGTGTGAGAACCCAGAAGGAAGAAATCACTGTAATAGTCCTAAAAGGGTGGAATTTTGGAAGAAGTGATTAGGTAAGTCTCCTTACCTGAAGCCATTTGTCTTGAACTCCCTTAGATACCTGAACTTCACCTAATCATTTCACAGATTCTTGGAGTTGAAAATGATCTTTGAGGTTATCTGGTCCTACTTAATACCCAATGAATCAGTGTCCTCTGCAATATCCCTGACAAAGAGCCCTCTGCTTCTGACACAGCATGTTATATTTTTGGTCAGCTGCAGCAATTATTAAATTCTTCCTTAATTTGAATCTAATCTCCCACATTTATCTAGCCAGGGTGTTTTACTTTGTTATTCCTATATTTTCTTCTGCTACAGCATAGTTCCACTTAGATATCCCACCATTAAGTGGATTTTTTTTTCATGTTTTGAATTTTTATGTAGTTTATGAGGCTTTCTGATGTAGTCCCTCCTAAAAATATCAGCTCTTGAAGGAGGCAATCAGGTGTAGTGGGAGTCACACAGTCAAGAAGACTGATCTTATCTCTTGCTTATGGACACTCTCTCTCAAGGTCAGTATGTCCTTCTGCAGGAGTTAAGTCTCTCCTTCCCTCCCCACCTTGACCTCTGGCCATAGCCGAGGGCCTCACTTCTCTTGTTTAGAGAAGGTGATTTCTTGGGGTGCCCAGTAAAGACCCATTAAAAGATTTCTTTCTTTCTTTCTCACCCCCATCCATGGATGTACTTGAGCAGTATTCTATCACTTTGTCTAGATTAGCTTTCTTGTCCCGGACTCTAATGCAGTCCTTCTCCTTCTCTGTTATTTTTTCTGCTCTTCCATGGCCCCTAAATCTTGTTATCAGGCTGCAGAAATTACTGTTCTTTCTCTGCTCCCTTCTCCAGCTCTTGTGTCTTTTGCTTTCCCTCTTTTCACTGGAGCTACTTGCCACTGTTGGAGGCAGGTAGATGGCTCAGTAGACAAAGCAGTCAGGAAGTGGAGTCAGGAAGACCTGAGTTCAAATCTGGCCTCAGACCTTTACTAGCTTTATGACTCTGGACAAGTAACTTAACCTCTGTTTGCCTTAATCCACTTCAGAAGGAAATGGCAAACCATTTCAGTATCTTTGCCAAGAAAACCCCACGGACGATATAATCCATGGGAACACGAAGTCAGTCATTGAACAACACAGACTGAACAACAACTTCCTGTTGTATTTTTATTCCTGCAGAAGATATTGATTCACTTATAGAGGAGCATGAGATTCAGTTCACAGAATGTTAATCCAGTCCTTCCTTCTTACCTTCTTTGGACTCCTTCCCCCCACCCTTTGTTTTTCTTTTTGTTGAACATGTGATTTCATCAGGGTAGTGAGCTTCAGGTGAGCAACGTTTTCTACCAGTGTAGATTGGCTTTTTCAAGGTCATCTTTGAGAAGTTAATCTAATTTATGGTTAATCTCCTGAGAGGTTAAGAGACTTGCTCAGGGACACACAGCTGACATGTGTTAGAGACAGGGCTTGAAGCTAGGCTTTCCTGATTCTGAGGCCATCTTTGCCACTATGCCTGGCTCCTTATTTCCTTTTAATATGTAGCCCTTTAGAAACTTTTGTCCCTTGCTGATCCCTCTCTGTTATATTTTTTAAAGACAGTCTAGAAACAAGAGAGAATTAATTTCATAGCTCAGTTTTTTCCCCGATAATTGTGCTTAGTTACTTTGCTTCTGTTTTAGTTTTGTTTGGATTGTTTGCAGGTGGAATGTTCTTCTCTTGTTTCTTTTGCAGGAATAACTGAAATCCTCTTTTTTGTTGAATTTCCAAGTGTATCTATTGATGATTAGGCCAATGTTTACAGGCTATTTTAATTTGGGGGTACATCATGATCTTTTTTAGGAATCTGTTATTCGAACCTCTCATTTCTAACCTAATCTCTATCCTAATTTCTTTTTACAAGTTTTATTTGTGTGTCGAACAGTTTTGGAGGCTCCTTGCGGCTATTCCATGATCTCTGGGAATATTTTACTGGGGGTTTTGGGTTTGTTTTCCTTTAAAGCAGGAGTTCTTCACATGGGGTTCACAGATGAGGTCTATGGGTTAATCTCAGTTGGTCTTTGAACTTGAATGGAAAAAAAATATATCTTTATTTCAGCATAATTGGTTTCCTTTCTAATCCCATGTATTGTATTTTATGCACTTAAAAATATTTACCCAAGAAGGAGTTGATAGGCTTAGCCAAACTGCCAGAGTGATCTGTGATACTAAAAAGGTTGAGAATCCCTGCTTTAATGTATACTTATTAATTGTGTTATGGTCTTCTTTTGAATTTACTCATTTTTCCTTTTTGTCTTTATAAGTCTATCATTCTGACAACAGGACATAGGAAACTTTGTCTCTGTGTCCCAATAATATTAGCAATCTCTTATCAGGTCGTAACCCTAAAACTAACCCTAACCTCTAAACCCTAACTTCAACAATCACTTTTATGATACCTTTCACCAATGACACTGCAGCAAGCATATAAATGATTAAATCTTCATCTTGTCACTGCCCTGATCCGAAAGCTATAATGCCAGCTGTCTCAAGGCTAAAGTATATTTCCTTCTAATTCCTCAATTGCTTTCTCTTCATTTAGTTTCCATTCTTTTTACATATCATGTTTGTTCCTCTATGTGTAGCAATCTAGTATAGTAGAAAAATCCCTGGATTTAGCATCCAAAGATCTGAGTTCAAGTCTGCTTTGCCACTTACAAACTGTGTGACTTTGCACAACCTCTGTTTTTTTTTTGAATCTAAAATAGGATAAAGATATTTGTAACCCATCTTTTAGGGTTATTTTGAGGAAAGAACTTTGTAAATATATATATATACACATCTATATATCTATATCTATCTATATACACACATAAATTCACATACATGTATGTACATATGTGTGTGTGTGTGTATATATGTATGTATATACACAAATTATTATTAAAGAGGCAATGTGGTATAGCAGAAAGAACCCAAGTTATGTAATGAAAATCTGGATTCAAGAATGAGTATATTCTACATTTGACCAAATACTATGTATTTTTTATTTTTGTTTCATATGTATGTCTTGTCTCTCCACCTAGATTCTAAAGACCCAGAAGGAAGGGCCTATTTATCTCCAGTGTTGGATACATGGTAGGCACTTGGTAAATAAACCCTTCGTTGCTTGCTTACTGTAGAGTCAGGATACCTTTCTTTAACTCCCTTCTTTCTATTTTCTTTCTCTCCCCTCTCCTTCACTCACCCCTGATTATTTATTTTCTTCCTCCACTTCTTTTCCTTCCCTCACAAATTAAGAATTTAGAATCTAAATAGGAAGATAAAACTATGAAATATTTTAAAATGGAACATTTAGGAATGAAATTCTAAATAAATTGGGTAGAAAAATATTATATGGTTAAATTCCAAAATATATAGGCAATAAATGATTTTGAAGTTCAAGTTAGCAAATATTGATTGACGGCCTACTGTGTATAGCACCCTCTATGGTCAGTATTGTAGGGAGCAGGAAAAAGAATAAGATAGCCTCAAATTCAATCACATTTTCAGCCTAGTCAGGGGATCAAGCATGTGCCAATTATAATGCAAGATGGTTCAGACAGGGAACATCAGCATGTGGTGGCATGATCGGCTTTTTTTGTGAGTGTGACATGATCTGGACCCTGAAAAATGTTTGGAATTTGAATGGGCGGAGAGAAAGAGGGATGGCATGCCAGGCAGAGTAAACAGCGTGAACAAAGGGTTCAGAGTGAGTATGGCCACAGATAAAGAAGAGAGACCAGACTGAACAGAGTGTAAAGTACAACTAGTATAGCAGGGCCAGGTTGTAGAGGGCTTTGATTACCAACCTGAGTTCTGTAAATTATATGTGAAATGTCTAATCTATCTATGTAAAATTATATAGGGAGTAGAGGAGGTCTTTCAGCAAGGGAAAAGTACTACCAAATTGGGGGATAGACAGTAGCAATGGGTCTGTAGGAGCCAGCAACAGGAGGGAGTTGAGTAGTCAAGAACCCAGGAACAGCAAATTTGGTTTAAAGCTTTCTCCCACCTTTTTTTCTTCCTGATGGCAACTATCCTGATTTTAAGTATCAAGATGATGAAAATGATGGATTCAACACAAGGAAATGGGTTATAAAAGAACAGATTTTTTCACTTATAGAAATGTGGTTGTCAAACATGGGCAAGTTTAGTGGTTGAACTGAGACACACTTTTTTTCCTTTTTTCTCTGTGGATATAATACTTTTATGGTGGCAAACATAGCCAGCATGGAACATAGAATCTGTCATGTCTGAGAAGACAGGATAGGGCTTTTTATGGGGCCCTGGGGATGCCAGAAACTGTGTCACTGGTGCAAAGAGCCTTTGGTTATGTATGAGACAAAGAACCTTCATACTCTTGCTGCCTCAGTAACAGTGGCTACTGTCCTTAGCATTCCCTAGTTCCCATGTGACTTATAATTCTATCTACTCTGAAACTTAAGGACTTTTCCCCTTGAAATCCTATCTGCTTCTCAGTCTACTCTTTCACTTATAAGTCTCTTGGCCCGACCATAGCCTACCATAAGCTTTCATTCCATGCTTCTTAGAGGAAAGCCCCAGATCTGCAAACCGATGTAGTTGAACAGTTTAGTAAGCATTTATTAAACTCTTTTGTGCAAGACACACACTTTCAGTTGCCAGTGAAGCAAAAGCAAAAATGAAATATCCCTGTCCTCAAAAGATATTTTTTTTTTTGCTAGAAGTATACAAAATATATACACACATACAAATATAAAATAATTGGTTGGAGAAACCAGAAGGAATTAGGAAAGACCCTGTGTCAGAAATGACAGTTGAGCTGAGTTTTTAAGGCAAGTTGGGGAGTCTGAGAGGTAGAGATGAGTAGGGACAGTACTCCAAGATTGTACAAAGACATGGAGGTGGGAGATAAAATATCATGTGAAGGTAACATCTAATAGAACAGTTTGAATGGCAGATAGTATGTGGGAGGGAGATTCATGTGAAATCAGTATGAAATAATAGATTTGAGGCAGATTGTAAAGCTCTGTAAGTGCCAAAAAGAAGAGTTTATGTTTTATCCTAGATATATTAAGAAGCAGCAGGAACTTTATGAGCAGAAGAGTGACATGGTGAGATCTGTACTTTGAGAATATTAATTTGGTAGCTCTGTGGAGAATGGATTTGAGAGGGAGGGGCTGGAAACAGGGAGACTAATTAGGAACTATTGCAATACTCTAGGTGAGAGGTGAACAGAGATGGAACTGGTGTGGTGGCCTTTTAAGCAAAGAGAAAGGAATGAAAGTGAGAGACGTTAGATAGAACCAAGGAGTCTTGCCAACTAATTGAATGGGAAGCCAAGAAGGCTGAAGAGTTGAAGATCATTCCAAGGTTGCAAAAATGGGAGCCCAGAAGGATGCTTTTGCCTTTTATAGGAAGAAGGAAATTAGGAAGATGGGACAAGTTTAAAGGAAAGGTAATGAGTTTTGTTTTAGATAAACTGAGTTTAAGATAATCCCAGGGGACATACAGGTGGAGACATCCAGTAGACAGATGATAAAGGATTATAACTTAAGAGAGTTGAGGACTGAATATGTACCTATACACATACACATGCATATATATATCTATAGTGTATATGCATGTAGGTATATATATTGGGAAATTATCAACATAATTAAATCCCTAGAAGGTGATGAGATCACCAGAAGACAGTATATAGGAAATAGAAGGCCTAATACATAGCCCTAGAGTGTCACCCATTCATAGTGGGACCAGGAAATAAAGGTAAAAATCAGAAAGCCTGGCATCAGTGATCAGAGTGGGTTTTGACAGGTGAAATGGGTCACAGCCCCTAGATCTAGAAGGAACATTAGATATCATCTAGTCTAACTCCTTCATTTTTATACATGAAGAAACTGGGATTCAGAGTTATGGAATGATTTGCCTAGTCACACACATAGTAAGCAACTGAACAAGAATTTGAACCAAAGTCCAGTAAACCAAAGTACTCCATTTCCAGTGCCTGTTCCATTGTACCAGTTTGTGAGGATGTACAAATTGGTTAGTCTATGAGAACAGGAATAGCACAAGTGATCAGAACTTGGCCCAATCCTGGGTAAATTTGATGTGCCCTCTGGCTCATTTAAACTTTCTCTTTAGCACGGTAGATGCTTGTCCTACAGATGCAGGCCTGGCAAGATTGCATCTAGATTCTAGTAGGGTTCTGTGATTGAAAGAGTTATCTGCGTATAGTTAGGGTGAATGTAGGAGAGCTGTGCAGTAGGAAGGAATGAAATTGTTGTATGTGAAAGATTACTTTGATAGTGCTGGATAGATAGCTGGGAGGGCGAGGAAGGATTAGAAGTAGGTAGGCTAGATATGAGGTGGTGTAGGCCTCAATTCTTAGCCCAGACTGCTCCTTTAATCTCAACTCATCTCACACTTGCCTTTAGCCAGATCTCCTCTCATTAATGTGTCATCTGGTCAACCAGGACTAGTTGTTTCAATAAGCCTTGATAAAGTTGTTTAACCTTCCTTTGTTCACCTTGCACAATGTATCAGTCCTCTTCTCTATCTCCAGCCCCTTTAACCTAATGACTTGTCTCTTTCTAACTGCTTTTCCCTTCTGTTTTCCATTATATGAACAGAATGTAATGTCTTTTGTTAACTGCCCATTGCCCATTCAGAACACATGTACCTTGTGTTCCTTGTTAATTTCACTCTTCCATTCCACTTTAAAGTGGTTTACTTTTTCCTAGGACAGGGAACAGGGACATATGCAGATTTGATTTCTTTCAGACTGGGAGACTAGGCTTGAAACCAAGGAGTGAACTCTAAAGCAGGGCATTTTTGAAGAAGAATCATCCAGGAAAATTATAATAGAATGTGTTCGAAAGGCTAGCTCTTGAAATCCAAGTTTAGAGAAGCTTCTGAATGTGATACCCAGTTAGAGACACCATGGAGAATCCAGGATCGATATTTTTAGGCAAATAATAATTTCACAAAAGAAAACCCTTTCTGGGAAGATAGGAATTAAGTGTAATGAATTTGGAGAAAACATCAGTCTAAGTTCAGTTCTTGTTATACAACATAGAGTTCCTATGAGAGAGAGACCCCACAAATATGATACTCATGGAAAAATCTTCAAATACAATTCAGATATCATTAAATATAAGATACTCTGTGGAGAGAACACATCCTGTGTATGTAACGAATGTGGAAAAACTTTCAGTGATAGAGAAATCATATTGGTGAAAAACCCGAAGAATGTAATAAATGTGGGAAAGCTTTCAGGTGGTATACTCACCTTACTCAACATCAGAGGATTCAGATTGGTGAGAAATCTTATGAATGTGGGAATATGTGGGAAAGCCTTCTTTTGTAGTATAAGTCTTACCAGATACCAGAAGATTCATACTAGAGAAAAACTTTATGGATGTAACAAATGTGGGAAAGCTTTCTATTGGAGTACCTATCTAACTCTACATCAGAGAATTCATACTGGAAAGAAATTATATGCATGCAGTGAATGCGAGAAAGCCTTTAATCAGAGTACAGCCCTCATACAACATCAAAGAGTTCATATTAGAGTAAAACCATGTGGGAAGACCTTCAGTGACAGATCATCTCTTATTCATCATCAGGAGATTCATACTACAGAGAAACCCTATGAATTCACTGAATGTGGGAAAGCCTTCAGATGGAAAACATCTTGTTCAACATCAGAGAATTTACACTGGAGAGAAACATAAATAAATGTAATGAATGTGGGAAAGCCTTTTTTGGTGACAGATCATCTCCTACATGTCAAAGAGTTCATACTAGAGAGAAACCTCATCAATGCAATGAATGTGGAAGAGCCTTCAGATGGAATATGTACCTCATTCAACATCAGAGAGTTCATACTGGAGAAAAACCGTATGAATGTAAGGAATGTAAGAAAGCCTTTAATGACAGGTCATCCCTCACAAAATATCAGAGTCCATATAGGAGAGAAATCTTTTCACTGCCACACATGTGGCAAAGCCTTAAGTTAAGTTGAGCCCTTGTTAGACATCAGAAACTTCACAGTAGGAAATAACTCCACAAAAGTAGTATGTGATGGAAGAGATTCCTTCTGAATCACCTTTTAGTTAAATACCCTAGATCATTGGTTCTCAGAGTATGGGGACCACTGAGAATCTTTGAGACCTTTTAAAGCAGGCCACAAGGTCAAGACTATTTTCATAACATAAAGATATCTTAATTTAATATACAATAAATATTGATAGATATGATCCAAATAAACAAAAGCTCTTTGGAGGGCAGGTCCTCAATGATTTTTAAGAGTATAAAGGGCTCTTAATACCAAAGAAGTTGAGAATTATTGATTTAAGACGTCACCAATTTATCATTTGTGATTCTGTTTGCGGTGCCTGGCAGATAAAATTGCATTTCCTAAGTGTTAGTGGGAAGTGTGCTGGTTTGTGCTGGACTCTTATATAACAGCTACTCAACTTGAAGGTTTTTTTTTTTTGAAGTTAAAAATTTGTTTCAATATTCAACTTAACATTTTGTAACAAAGAAAACAATGGGATTTACTGCAACAGAATTGAACAAATGAAGTATGTACTGCAAGTACATTGTGTGAATTTCCTTGTAGTAGCAAGAATAGGTATTATAGTTAAAGTTGTTCATTTTCTCCTTTGTTTAAAAACAATGCTTAGTTTCTTGAACTGTTACCTTTTTAGTGGTAACTGTTTCACATTGTACCCTTATGTTTTCCAAAGCAGACTATGCCTTTAAAATTTCTGAACCAACCCTTACTGCCACTGAATTTTTCATCCTTTGGTCTATGTCTGTGTGATTTCATAATGTCAAAAAGTTTGCAAGTTATGGTTTGAATGATGATTAAACTCAAAGATCACAGCCTTGATTTTGGACTTGAATTAAAAAAATATGACTTTTCATCTCACAATCCTGCATGTAATCTCTTAATAAACAGTGAATTTTAATTCTATTACTTTCCTCCTTGCCCCTACCAATTGTTTTTAAGGACTGAATATCCCATAATTTAAGTAGATTTCATTTTAAACAAACATATTAGAACTCACATCCAAATGAATTTTGTCATATCTCATGTAGGGACTTGATTTAGTGGCTACTAAAATCCCTCCTATTTCCTCCTAAGAAGTCACTTTGGAAGGCCATTCATTTATTCCAGTGCTTTTGATCAAAACAAGAGTGAAACTTTTCTGTTAGTATTTTCCCATAAACAGTTCATCAGCCACCTAAGAAATCAGTCATATTGTATCCTTCTGTCAGTCATATGCACTCACTCTATGTCTTTTGTTCAAAAGGCACTAATACTAAGTTAACCCATCTTCATATGTCATGGTCTACAGTTTTCTCACCATTCTGGTAGCCCTTTTTTGAATGTTCTCTTGTTTGTCAATGTTCTTCCTAATATGTGGTTCCCAGAAATAAACTTCATATTCCTGATGTGGTATGACCAGGTAGAGTGCAATGGAGTTATCACCTGTCATTTTTCTGGATATCCTATCCCTCTTAATGAATCCTAAGATAGTAATAGGATGATTTTTTTTTGTGGGGGGTCAGGTAGGGTAGGAGTAGGTGTTATGTCACACTGCTGGCTCTGTAGAACTTGTAGTCTACTAATGTTCTCTAGCTTTGTCTTCTCTATGCTATACTTGTATAATATGGGCTTAAAGAACTGGCTTGGATTTATAGATCAGAGGGATAAGTATTTCCTGAGAGTGATTTATACTATCATGATTTTTGAGAGGGATTTGTCAGCTACAAGAGAACAGATTGAAGGGAATGGGGAAATGGGTCTCTAACCCCACCTAGGACCTTATAAGCTGAAATGGAAAGTAACACAGGGACAACTATCAAAAAATTTGAAAGGAGGCTGGATCTACAGCAGAGAAAGAAGAGATCAGGGTAGGTGATTGGACATTTCAGAACAGAGAACTGGGGCTAAACTTACCAGTTTTATTCATCTCATCAAGGACTGTTGGAAGGTCTCCCCCAAAAGTCTGCTCTTCCTCCAATATTCCTTCTCTGTGATTGTCCAGTAACAGACACTGTAATATGCTCCATTTTTGTTTTTACCTAAACATCTCTTTATATTTGTTACCTCATTTGTAATAAGCAATTTTGTTTGATTATTGGTGTTTCTAGGCCAGCAGACAAACCTCATCCTATAGTCCATAAGTCTTAGGCAGAGCTGGGGACACTGTCTCCCTATTTCTTTCTTTTTTTTTTGGCTGGGTAATGGGGTTAAGTGACTTGCCCAGGGTCACACAGGTAGTAAGTGTTATGTGTCTGAGGCCAGATTTGAACTCAGGTCCTCCTGAATCCAGGGCCGGTGCTCTATCCACTGCGCCACCTAGCTGCCCCTCCCCACTATTTCTTCATTTGAGTTCATTCTCTGTGCTCTTTTTTTTGTCTTGTTTAAAATGTCTAGGTATGAATCAAGTTTTGATCCTGGCTGAAAGATTTCAAAATCCCAAATCACCCTCAGGGCTATGAGGGAATAATTCTCCCTGTGAAACCAGATCCTAGGATGCCAGTCAGTTTTCAAACCCCTATTACACTTGTCTAGTGCTCTTTCTGCTGCCTCAATATAGTCCATCTTTAAATTGGAGGGAGTCTATTGAGCCCAAGAAAACTCAGCAGTAGCAGAGCAAGTATGGCACAGTGGAGAGAGTACTGTGCTTAGAATAAGGAGGGTATTAGTTCCCATTCTGATTCTGATGGAGCATTTGGCATATTAGGTTTAAATTAGCAAGTCCTGTAGCTTCTTTGTGTAATAGCCAAATTCCTGGGAATTGTTTACAAAATCATAGACCTTTATGAACTATAGCAGTGGACAATCAACCTCAAAACGTTGAAAGGAAAGCGCTTTGTAAACCTTAAAGTCCAGTGTAAATGCTAGTCCAACCTATATTTCTTCATCTTGTCCACAAGTATATTGAGAAAGACCTTTGTTGAAATCCAGGTAACCTATGTCTACAACATTCCTTCAATACAAATAGGCTTATAACCCTGTCAAAAAAGGAAACGAAGATATTGTGGCGCCCCCTACCTCCATACTCCAACAATAAAATTTGAAACAAAACTAATTTTCTTAAGCCACACTCAAATGGATAATAATCATAATGAAAAATTAGTAGAAAAAAAATTAGCAAACATTCAAGACAATTAGCAAACATGAAAGACATTTCTTGATTATTGCAACCACAAATACAGTGAAAACTTTTTTTGTGATCCTTAAGTATGACTATCAGGTAAATCATTAAAGAGAGTGATATACATTACCAAAGGTGTTTATCAGTGTTGGATAATTTGTACAGTTGTCCCAAGTCCAATTGGAAGAGGTATTCTCTGTAGTGAAATTCCCCAAATGTTTCTGTTTGCAGATGCCATTGTAATAGTTGTTTCACCACTACAGGGCCTTTTCATTGAAATCTACAGCCATTCAAAAAATTGGCTGAGCATCCACACCCCCAATGGAGAATATATATTATCCAAATTATAACATTCATTTGGAGAGATGGCTCATTGAATTGGTCTTTTGCTATATATATACCTTGGACAGGTAATTCAGATGGATAGCAAACTAGGTCCAGAATTGAAGATAGGATTGGTTTGTTTTGGGGAAATTATACACAGATTTTTCAGTTAAGTTTCTTCGTGCAACAAATGCCCATCTGTTCAATGCCAGTATTCTCCCAGTAATGTCATATGTCTGACCTTGAAGACAGGAAGACCTGGGTTGAAATTCCCTCTTTGATACTTATTATCTATGTAGCTCTGGGCAGGTCACTGGGTCCCTGTAAGCTGCTCCCTATGACTTATTTATGTAGTAATCGATAGTTTGGGTCTGCCACCTGAATAGGTAGAGGGAGTCCCTACCCCAGGAGTTTGCTACCCTGATGAAATCACAGATCCTTTGTATATTTGCATAATGTTATATGGATATGGACTGTAATCCTAGAATGATAAGATTGCTGGTGATCCTAAGGACAACAGATAGATGCAAGAGGAGTGTAATGCACTGTAGCATATTGCCAATGATGAATTGCAAGAACCATCCTCAAGAAAACATATGAGAAAAAAGAAGTAGACCAGTGGCGTAATAAGAGCAAGCAATAATAGCTGTACAAACCAAGCAGTTTGTGGTTGCCTACAAAATGTCTAAAAGACCAAGAGCAAGGTTGCAGTAGGAGTGACATCTTCTTTATGTAGGCTGGACTGTTTTACTTTAAAGGGGCAAAGAGGCCATCCTATGGGGATGATTGGTCTAGGGAAGTAGGGCATAAGTCAACAATATGGTTTCCAGGTCATCTAATGCATTAAAAAGTCCAGGCTAAGGAGAGCTGGTGCTTCTCAGGTTTATCCGAATCCTGATTGACATGCAAGTCAGTAAGTACATCCTTCTGACCTGCATTTGCTAGAATGTCAAAGGTACAGGTTGAGGTGAGTAATGTCTTTATGAATCAGTGATTGGATCCTTTAAAACTTTTCTTTTAAGTCATTTTTTAATTGAATTATATATGGTCCATGAGTGTTTCATTGCATTCTAATTCTGAGCCTGAATTACTAGACTGGTCTGAATTAGGCCTGTCTCACAACAAAGCTGTATAGTGTATGAGGCAGATCCCTGTTGGAGATTTTATGGAGGAACTTAAAATAGAAATGGTGTGCATTGCATTTTTTACCAATAGATACAGTGCTCATAATGATAAAATCAAGGATCCCTTGAAGTAATAAAAAATATAAGAAAGAAAAGCATGTATTCCTCATTTTTTCTTTATACTCTCCAAATATATACTAAATAAAGTTTTATTTCTAAACACAATTTAGTCAGAAGCCAGTGGATCTGTGACCTCATCCATTCGTGTATTCTTTCTATAGGTCAAGACTCCATCTAGATCTCATTTTGTGTGATAAACTCCTGTCCTTATCATTCCATAGATGTTCCATACAAGGCCCATCATTCATTCTAGAGGCTTTCTTCTAGGAATTTTTTTTATTTTGTAGGTAGCAATGCTGCTAAAATGTCCTCTGTTACCTCTTACTTTTGCTATATGACCAACCCACTCCTTTTTCTATCTTACATTTATTAGAGGATTCGCTGATTGCCTTAAGCCACTTGTGGCACATAGGTCATTGCTGGCAATATGCCCAAGTATATGCCTTAGATGTTCTCCCTTCTTCCCCTTCCCTCCTATCTTCCCCAGCATTCATGACTACAGTTCACCTACTGATGAGCCTCTTCCTGGTTACGTAGGTTGGTCTTCTGACAGCATATTACCAGCAATGACCTATCTGTATATGCTGGTAATATGTCCAGCATACTCCACTGCCCTTTGGGTCACCTGAAAATTTGATTCTTCAAAGAGTATTCTAAGATTTATAACCATAAGCACCAACAGAAGAATATTGGTTTTAGAATTTTTCTGTTGGGGGCAGCTTCAGAATATTAAAAATAGCTATATACTTTCCCAAATATAATTCAACCTTTTTTCCACCTACTCAGCTATACACCAGGGTCAGTATCCAGATACAGTGCTTGTCCTAGATACATGTGCTACTATACTAACTCCATAGACAAGCTGTCTAACTGTGTCATAGTCTGGACAACATATTTTTCAGCTGCTCAGTTCTTCATATGTGGATTTTTAGGCCAATCTCAATGAGATCTCTGGATCTCATTGAAGAGGCCTTGTAATGCTCTTGAAGTCAGTAAGCATGGCACCATCTTTAAGTATATATCTGTAGGGTCTTACCATTTTTGTGGTATGTTAATCTTTTCTGGTTCCTCTTCTCTTAAAGAGAGAATGCGTAATATATGAGCATGAATTTCTGAGTAGTCTACAAGCGTTTGGCTTCTGTTGTTTATTAAATTCTAACCATATTTTCTGTTGTTTGCTATCTTTTCTTATGCCCATCTTTTCATGTATGGAAGTTATTAAGGATTCAAAATATATACTGACTTAGTTTGGAAGATCTTTTCATGTGCAGCAGATGATACTGCTTAAGGTACAGTTATCTTCATTGTGGTAATTTTATTTATGCTTATCAGGAGCACTGCAAATGAAGATGACCAATTATCCCATGAAATGATATTTTTACTACCATTTGGGTGCATGATAATGCCAACTGAACTAACTCCTTTGCCTCATATTCAAGGAGAACCTTTGAGACAATCTTATTTGGCTATAACTTTCTTCTGATACCTGGTTTTATTTATTAAGAGAATACCAGTATTGATATGGTTCAGTTTTTCTAATAATTTGTTTAGAGTACCAATAAGTAAGCTTATTTTATAGATATTATAAAAACTATAACATCTTCTCTGCAGAAGCGGAAGAGGACCATTTGAGTTGTTTTTGTTTTTTTTCATGGCATTTCACTCCAGGTGGTGAGATTCTCCTAGGATCATAGTGTTAACGATAGAAGGGAATGTAGAAGCTATCTAGTTTAATTCCTTTATGATGCCAGAGGAATTGAGGGAGGCCTAGAGAGGTTGTGATTTCTCCAAGGTAACACAATAGTAGAGTAAGGATTCAAACTAAGGCCCACTAACTTCAAATCCAGCTTTCGTTCCCCTGTATCTTTAAGAGTTGGAGAAAGGAACTGTTCTGCATATTCACCACAAACAGGGAGTCTTTTAATGGAGGCCCTAGAGAATTCTATTAGTCATGTGGCCATCCCTAGGCCCTGGTGTGCTTTACTCTAGAGGACGTAACAGGCTTGTCTGATCAGGAGATACCCTGTACCTTTTGAGACAAAGATTAGGATTGAGTGGCCTAACCTCTTTGTCAGTCACTCCTATGGTAGAAGAAGTGTCCATGAAGGCAGCATCAGCTTGTTGCAGTGGTTATTTATTTTTCCCGTGAGGCCCAAATCCTGAGCTGTGAACTTTACGTACTAACTCCGTATAATTCTGTATCTGGTATGTACAATAGTGCCTAGGCCAGTAGGAAGGGGCTCTTCCTTTCTTTGTGCTGGGCAGCCAGATGGGCACATAAATGAATCAATAACTCTCACCATTGCTGAAAAAAAAAGGATACAGTTATAAAAAGGGCCCATGGTATATAAAAGCTAATTACATACAGGGTATCTAACTATGTTTAAAGAATTTACATATACATAGAAATAATGGGAAAGAACTAATGTGTCATCCAAATAAAGACTTATTTTCGCATCTTGATCAGGCAGAGGCATCAACAGGTCTGTGGCCCAAGTATATGACTTAGATGTTCTCCCTTCTTCTTTCCCTTCCCTCTTGTCTCCCTCAGCATTCATCACTATATTCAACCTACTGGTAATGACCCTTTTCCTAGTTATATAGCTTGGTTTTCTGACAGCACACTCAACAGGACTATAGTTAAAGCCTTTGCAACTTCATCAACCTATCAGAAATTGGTCTTCATTGCCATAGTCTTTGAAAACGTTGAAAACTCATACCACAATGAATCATCTGAGGTGGGACTTTGAAGAGATAAGGAATATAGACCTCCAAGTATTTAATCAAAGACTAGCCAATAAAATAGAGGAAAATGAAAAAGAATTCATTATATCTAGTGTAGATTTATGCCAGGAATATAAAGATTTTCAATATTAAGGAAATAATATTATAAATTTCATTAATAATAGCAATAATTAAAATTATGGCTTTATGTTATATAAGATTATATGTATATTGAGACCTTTAATAAAATTGTTGTTCAGTAGTTTTAGTCCTGTTCAACTCTTTGTGACCCCATTTGGGGTTTTCTTGGCAAAGATACTGGAGTGGTTTGCCATTTCCTTCTCTAGATCATTTTATCGATGAAGAACTGAGGCACACAGGGTTAAGTAATTTGCCCAGGGTCACACAGCTGCTAAGTGTCTGAAGTCAGATTTGAATTCATGAAGATGAGTCTTCTTTACTCTGGCAACAGCATTTTATCCACTGTGCCACCTAGCTGTCCCACAGAGAAATGGTAATTTAATAAAATACAATATTCATTTGTGCCAATTCCTTTAAAAATTGAACAGAATGATATTTTATCATAATAAAACAATTACTTGAAATGAAGGGCTGACATAAAATGGAAACTGTTAGAAGAATTACCACCTGAAAGGTGCAAGTAGGAGTTGCCCAATTTGGTCATTTCTATATAACATATTTTGTCTAAAGCATGAAAAGCAAAAGGAATACACATTGGTGACAAAGGGACAAAGATATTTCTAGTTGTAAAAGAGGCTTGCTTCTTGGAACTAAAGTTATGGCAAATCTGAACAGCATACTAAAAGTAGAGACATAACCTCGTTGACAAAGGTCCACAGTCAAAGCTGTGGTTTTTGAAATGTATGGTTGTGAAAGTTGGACTATAAGGAAAGTTGAACACTCTAGAATTAATGCTTTCAAATTGTGGTTCTAGGGAACACTTTTGAGAGTCCCTTGGACAGCAAAGAGATCAAATCAGTCAGTACTTAAAAAAATAACAGGCTATTCACTGGAAGGTCAAATACTGAAGCTGAAGCTTAAATACTTTGATCACATAATGAGAAGATTGGACTCATTAGAAAAGACCCTGGTGTTGGGAAAGATTGAAGTTAAAAGGAAAACGTGATGGTAGAGAATGAAATGGGTAGATGGTGTCTTGGAAACAATAAACATGAACATAAACAGACTTCAGAGACAATAGAGGATAGAAAGTCTTGGCATGCTGTGATCCACGGGGTTATGAAGAATCAGACATGATTGAAAGACTACTCAACAACAAAGATGAAATGATTGCCTGTCTAGAAAATCTAAGATGCCCAATAAAATTTTGAATTTAGTTAATAAATTAGTAAGTAATGATATGTAAAACAAACTTACATAAAACATTTGCTTTTTTATATGAATAACCAAAAAATAGGGGCAATTGAGAAATACAACTTCAAATATCAACAAATTTTGGGTATCCACCTATGAAGACACATACAATATATCTATTCAGGGAACTCTGAAGTCAATTTAACTGATATAAGTAATTAAATTGAATAATTGAAGGGATGTCCCCACAAATTATTTCCATGACTTTATGATTATAATTATACTAAATTTCAGCACACATTCCAGTGCTTCACTAATTATAGTTCTACTTAAGTCACAGTGAAGATATCATGTGTGTTACTTTATAGCATTAGATGAAATAAAAATTATATAGGGAAATAAATATACAAGAGTATTAATGTGAAATCGTAGGTCTGGACTCCCCTCTCCTCAAATCAATAAAAATAGTGAGGAGGAACAAAACACAAAACCAAGAGCTAATGGAGGCATATTAGCTGTGGAATAGCCAATCCGAAATAGAACCAAGAATTTACAAGAGATTATTAGTATTGAGTAATCACAATATTAGAAGAGAAATATCATTCAAGAGAATTTTGAAAGAGAAATTAGATAGCAAGTGTGATAGAATGAGTTTAGACATGCTCTGTACAGAAAGACTACAATGAATTCTAGTTGATAATAACCTAAAGAAAAATTTTGAAATGAGAAATTATAAATCTCAGTTGTGGAGAGGAAAAAAATGTACTGGAAAATAGAAGACATTATTGGAGATGAAAAATGGGCTTTATATAAAAATAAACAATTTTATATGGCAAAATTCAACATAAACATAGAATCAATAGATCATTGGTGAAAGAAATTATGGTGAATATGTCTCATATGAGCACATCAAGAAGCTGCGATTTTGTCAGTGTGCAAACACCTTTCACTGATGTGGATTGCAGGCTGATAACAGTACAGCCGTTCTTAAGCTTTATGTTCTCAGGACCCCTTCACACTCTTAAAAATTACTGAGCTCTTGTTTATATGGATTATGTCTATCATTACTGACTATATTAGGAATTAAAACATCATAGTAATAATTATGAAAATACTTTTGACCTCACCAAACCCCTGAAAGGTTCCGGGAATCTTTGGATCACACTTTGAGAACCACTAACTTAGAAGATAAACTTCAGAGGATTGACTAAGGCTCATGTATCTCACAATATGATCAAATGAATGAGTAAAAATATGTCTATCATGTAAGAATGAAACACTCCCTTGTGTTAGGAGAGTTATAATGAAAGGAGCCACAAGGCAGCTGATAGTCATGCCCTTTACAGAAGCAATGATTTAATTACTAATTTAATTATCGTTCTTAGAGAAAAGGGTAGAAATAGGTGAACACGGAAGCAGGGTACATAGTGAGATATCCAGGGTGGATGGATGAGTGGAATGTGAAGCATGAGCTGGGGCCAGCTAAATGTAGTGGATTGGGTCAGTTTGCACTCATCAATTTAGACAATTCATCCTCAGGGTGCATTAGCAGTCTCCAGGGAGAGGGGAATGTTTTCTAGCTCATATTTGTACAGCACATCACAGTTTACAAGTTATTTTCTAAGTATTCCACCCTCTGATTTTCTCTCAGCTTTATGAGATAGCTAATGCAGGTATTACATTTAATAAATAAGGAAATTAGAGCTGGGGGAGCTGAAGGGACTTGCCTCAGGTTAAACAGCTGTTAAATGATGATGATACTTGTCGCCAACAAACTTATGGGATTCATTCAAGTCCTCACCATAGTTGGCTCTTCAGGACCTAGGGTTTAGACAAGTTGGCCTTATTGGAGCTCCCAAGGATTCAGACTCTCCTACTTTCCCTTGCCTTTCCTGGAGTCAGGATGGCATTCCTGGAGTCAGGAAGACCCAAGTTCAAGTCCTGCCTCAGACATTCACTAGCTGCAAAACCCTAGCTAGCAAGTCTTTGCACTTCAGTTTCCTCATCTGCAAAATGAAAAGATTGGATTCAATGATCTCTAACTAAGGTCTCTTCCTGCTCTAAATTTGTGATTCTATGATCCTTCCTTGCCTCTGGCCACAGTAAGTATGGGTGATGCTATAGGTGAACGTGTTTGATTTTGCCCTACTTTATTACTGGACTTATAACAGTGTTTCACCCATCTCTTTCCAGGGTTGTCTCTACAGCCTAGAATTTGGGGTTTGGACTACTCTGCTCTTTGAGAGCCTATATACTTTAGATTTCTGCTTTCCCTAGGTTTAAGAGATAAAGGTATTGGCATATGTGTGTAAACAGAGACTGCTCAGGGCCCCTTTCTCTTTAAACACAAACTTACTACTTTTGGATGTGGGGAGGGACACAACAAATTGATTTTCTCAGTGCTAAAGCCCTACACTTTTGTCACTGCTAATTGAAATAAGCAACCTTTCCTCCCTACTTCAGAGTAGGCATGTGTTAGTAACAATAAGGAATCCAGGATAGCTGAGTTTGGGGGATGGTAAAAACGCTGTTGTCAATAGCCCTCCTGAAGCTCCCTGCCTCTCACTCATGCTGGGTTGTGCAAGACCAGCGCCTAAAAGCTTGCAGAAGTAGAACTTGCTGGATATTTGTCTAGTCCTATTAATTACACAGCTACTTAAAAAGCTGGTTGTCTTTGCAGGAAGGAAAGGGAGAGAGGATGGCTTTGTAATAACGGAGCAGTGCATTTATATTCCATTGTGTTATACAAGTCTCCTGGGGAGTCTTGTATGCTGAGCTGGTCTGTGTACTCTGTGAAGTCTTACACACGGAGCACCCTGATGGGTTTGTGCACTGGTGTTTTATGTGACAGTAAACAACATCTGTACCTTGGCAACAATTGAGACTTTTCCTTTTTTCTCATGTATGGGTGATTTCCTGCATCCTCTGGAACTAATTTTTTCAAAATTATGGAGAATTTCTGAGAGGAAATGCTAATTCTTCTGTCTCCTTACCATTGCAGGTATTGGCTCTGTTGACAGCCCAGGTTTCCACATTTCCAGCCTTAGGATATTAGGATGCAGGCATTTTGAGGGGGGAAGTGAAGAAGCAGTAGTCTAGATAATTTAGATTCCTGCTCTTTTTTTTGCGTGGCAGCAATGGGGTTAAGTGACTTGCCCAAGGTCACACAGCTAGTAAGTGTTATGTGTCTGAGGCCAGATTTGAACTCAGGTCCTCCTGAATCCAGGGCTGGTGCTCTATCCACTGCACCACCTAACTGCCCCTAGATTCCTGCTCTTGAAAGACATGAAATGAAACACTCAGCCCCCACATGCAAAATCAGAGTCTTTCCCCCAGTTTCTCCTTTCTTGTCCACACAACCTCTTTGGCTTTACTGTACTCTAGCAAGATCAACATTCATGTGTATGATTAAGGTAGGGCCTAGCTGGAGCTATGTTATCTCAAACTAAAAAATTTTAGCAGATGCACTCAAACCCACCCCAGTGAAAACCTGGTTTGGGCTTAACTATATAAAAAGAGCCTTGAAGCTAGATGAAATTTGTTTTAGTTTCTTGTAATCGACCAACTTTGAGTGTTTAACCTGGTTTTCCTTTTAGATTGGACATACTCAAAAAAAAAGTGACCTTAAGCAATTGCTTATTGGTGGAACTCAGGATTTCCCTCCTCTTTGCCTCCTTCCTCCCCCTAGTCCTTTCCTATCTCTTTGAGGTCCCATTGTTAACTTACATCTTTCTTATCCACAGGTACATCCTTGGCTAAGCACCAGCTTGTGTTACCCAGAGTTTTCTGCCTGATGGTATGCTGCTTCTCACGAGTTGCCAAAACTCAACTTATTTGAAGCATTCTGCTCATCTCCAGTCCTTCTGATCTCTCTGGCTTGGAGAATCTCCTCTAAAAGCGTCAGGACCATACTGCTTCTGGTAACTTTTGCTGATGCCTTTGGCTAGGTTGTTTCCATCCTGCCATTCATTATCACCATATATGAAAGACTCACACTAGGCTATATGGGCTCTACTTCGCTTCTCTGAACTGATGGAGGGGAGCGTAGGAAATAAGGGAGTACTTTGGTGTACTCTATAGCAAGGGTCTTCAGATCCCAAGGGATATGTAATCAACTAGCTGTCCATCCTTCCTGCAGTAGCCAATATTGGGGCTGAATACAACCTACTCTTCATGCCTTATCTCTGAGCAATTTTTCATTCCACACTGTGTAAGCCCCTAACTTTTCCTCTGGTACGGGGGTAAGCCCAGGGTAGTTATAATCCAAACCCTACTTGTTACCTATAACAACATCTGAGCAGGTGTCATTGGTAAAGGGCTACCCTAACCACCCTATGTGTCCGTTCCCTATCTTCCCAGACCAATTTGAGGCTGCAGCACTAGACTTCTAATTGGTTTCCCATCTCAAGTCTTTCCCTACTCTAATCTATTCCTCAGACAACCACCAAAGTGATTTTCCTAGAGCAGATCTGACCATATTCCCCCCAAATTCAAGAAACCTCAGTGGCTTCCTATTCATTCTAGGTTCAAATGTAAAGTCCAATGTTTGGCATTTAAAGACCTTCCCAATCTGGCCTCAACCTGCCTTTCTAGCCTTGTTATACATTTCTGTCCTTCATGCGCTGTACAATCCAACCAAATTGTCCTTCTTCCTGTTCCTCATCCTCATACGAAAACATCCAAAATTTTCAAATATGAATAGGATATTAAACATCCATTAAGCAGAACCATGAAAAGAAAGAGGAATACATTTATCTGCTGAGTTGAATTCAGAGACAATTCACTTTTGCTTACTGTTTTTCCATTGTATATGATGATTGTCTTCATGCAAAAACATGACTCCAGAAAAGCTATTATGTTCACTGTTATAACCTATTGTTTGTTGTAATTTGTATTTGTGTATATGTTTTATAATGTGTGTACAGTAGAGCATGTATGTAATTTATAAATAAATTCATATAAATGTATAAATAGGGGAGTATGCTCAATAATTTTTTTTTTTACTGATAGAGTATGTAATGAAAAAGTCTGGAGACTACTGTTTTTAGAGGAATCATTATTATGCCACAACCCCCAAAGTGAATGAAACTTTTCTTAAGCATCCCAAGGTCCTATTATTTTTTTTGACTGCCACGTCACAAATTCTGATATATTGAAATCAATTAAACCTCAATATTCTGCCCTACTATGATTGCAGGCTTGAACTCCACAAAAATACCTGCCACCAGCAAATCTGGATGTCTTGGCTGCAACACTTAATCTCTTTCTCACCTCTACTTCCACCAGTTAAACTCCTCAGACCACAAAGCTGCCTTTCCTAGGGTCTTTGTTTATAAGGCACAGACAAATATTAGCAATCAATTAATCGACAGTCATTCATAAAACACTTTGTCCTCTGTGCTTTTTAGACCATCAGACAAGTCTTCCTCCTCCCTGCCTCCACTGGATGGCTTTGCTTAACAGGTTAGAGTTGACAAGCACTAAGACACAGGGCATCTAAGCACTATTCAGGACTTCAAATAACCAAAAAACCCTTTAGATTGTTCTAAAGAGCAAAGCCTTTTAGCATGAAAATATAGGATGAGGTGAGACACTAGATTCTCACAGAGTAGATCCAGTACAACAACATGAAGAAGGCAATATAGTATGAAAAAGCATGATAATTTGCTTCAGAGAAGCAGCCTCAGAAAATAGCACTTCATGGTAGCATGTGCTGTTTACACTTCCAGCTCAGCTGAAGGCTCCATAGCTGTGGGTTTGGACAGTAGCTAAAAACAGCAATAACTTTAATGTTTAAAAAACTGCTTTGTATACACACAGGGGTTTGCTGATAAATGTTTAACAACTGGTTCTCCAGAAAAAAACCTCACATGACATACTTTTAAGTTCAATCTGCATTATTAACATTTTCTCTGTCTCTTAACTCTAGAGAATCAAGAAAACAATAAATAAAGCCCCAATTTTTGCATATGCCAATTTCTTTCTTTTGATTAGGCATTGGGGTTAAGTGACTTGCCCAGGGTCACACAGCTAGTACGTGTTATGTGTCTGAGACCAGATTTGAACTCAGGTCCTCCTAAATCCAGGGGCGGTGCTCTATCCACTGCACCACCTAGCTGCCCTTGCATATGCCAATTTCTAATGCTTACACTTACATTAACAATAAGCTCTAGTGAATTAATTTAATCTGCTCTAGCACACTCCCCCTAATATATACCTAAGTTGATTCTCACAACAACCCTGTTAAGTAGGTAATTAGTTTCATTATCCCTATTTTATAGGAGATGAATAAAAGGCTTAGAAAGGTCAAATGACTTGTCCATTTGGGGTCACCTGGCTAGGGAGTGGTGGAGTTGGGATTTGAAACTAATGCTATTTCTTTGGCCACCTGCTGCCACCTCAAGGTCATGACCAAAAATGGTAGAAGTCTTCAAGCAGATCAGGGACATGGAGTTTCCATGTGTTTTTTTTTTTTAGGCTTAACTTCCAAGAACTTGAGGTCAGTCCCATTATCCACCCAAGTCCAGGATCTCACACAGTCACAGAATTGGAGAGTTGGGAGAGATTTTAGCAATGGGTGAGTTGGCCACCTAGTCCAACTTACACTTTTTTGGACCATATATTCTGCTCGGCCATCCACAACTAGTTTAGATGGATATATTAATCTGGTTCATCTGAAGACAGAAAATACCAATTGTCCAGATTGTGATATATCGTTGGATGGCCAACCGAAAGAGATAGTCCATAAGGACATAGAGCTTGGGCAGACACTGCGCATGGACAATAAGCTGTACCAAACATTGAACAGTGGGAGGTGAGTGTGTTGGATTGCTTTTGGGAAGCTGTGTAATGCTCCCTCAAACAAAAGCTCATCTTTTAAACGTCAATGCAATGGTGAATCATCATGAGTCATAGCATCTGAAAAATTAAATTGAGGGTTCACACGGGACAATGGAGAAGTGCATGGTGGTTGAGAGCAGTCTTGAACGCATTGTTAATCAACAACTGTATGACTGGAAAAGAAGGTGTCTAGTCATGTAGTAAGGGTTTAAACAACATCAAAAGTTTTACAGGACTGTAAGACATGAGTGGGTTGTATCTGCATCATTGGAGAACTACCCCCATTGAAAATATCCCAAATTCATTCAGCCTTGAAAGTTTTGTTTAAGATGGGCCTTTCATAATGAAAACAAATGGAAAACATGGTAGATATGGATCAGGGAAGCTAATCATAGTTAATAGGACATGTGGATCACTGTGCAATTGAGAAGGGACCTATCCCACCCTCTGCCAGTTTCCTGAGGGGTGCCTATGCACAGATTTGGAGCAGCCATCCAGATATGATTTTCAGTGGGTAAAGTTTCCTTAAGTGCAACAGATCATATAATAGCAATTCATTTTTTAAATAGAATTTTGGGGTCATTTTGTTTTGTTTTGTTTTTGTGTTTGTTTATTTGTTTTTAGCCCTCAGGAATATCACATTCCTGCCATCTCTAAGGCTTAATATACTGTGCTGTAGACACACTCCTTCCTCCCACACCATGCCTTTTCTAGAATGCAGAACAGCTGGAAGCTTCCATGCCCCATGGAAGGATCATATCCTTAGGCACATCTTATTGCCTCCTTGCTCATAATGCCAAGGGTGGTAAAATAACCCTACTGAAACCGAATAAGACCCTGCCCTCTCCTTAAAACAAACCCAAGACTGCTCTAGTGAATAATCAGAGGAAGCTGTGGGCCTTCTCTCCTGGGACTGTATCCTGTTATCATAACTAGTATGCTTAAGGGTTCAATTGCACTCAATTGTAATTATAACAGACTGCTAAAACTCATTAGCAAATTTGCTGATGTGGCATAATTAAAATTCTATCTTCTTCATCATGAGCAAATTTTCCTGGGAAATTTAAAAAAATCCCCTTTTACTACTGGTTTGTGTTCCTTGACCCCTTTGTCCCATCATCAGCATAATAGCTGCTACTGTAGACTCTCATTGAAAACCTACACAGATACTGGGCCTTATACCAGATAGTACATCCCACTACTTTCCAAGCCACCACCTAAAATGTTGCATCATGGGATAGTGGGGGCACCTCATGTGACTCTATCCCTGACTGGATTGCTATACCTTTCTATGCTGGGTTTGGCTGTTTCAACAAACCTTCATTTCTCACCCCCCAATTTTTTATTCAGTATTTTATTTTTTCCAAGTTACATGTAAAAACAATTTTAATATTCATTTTTAAAACTTTGAGTTCCAAATTCTCTCCCTTCCTCCCTCCCCACCACCCCTCATTGAGAAGGCAAGCAATTCAAAATAGGTTATACACATGTAGTAATGGAAAACACTTCCATAATAGTCATGTTGTAAAAGACTGACTGTATTTCCCTCCATCCCATTCCTCTCTGTTTATTCTGTTCTCCCTCTCCTTTCACCTTGTCCCTCTTCAAAAGTATTTTCTTTCTGACTACCCCCTACCCCAATCTGCCCTCCCTTCTATCACCCCTTCTCCCTTCTCCCTACTTTCCTGTAGGGTAAGATAGATTTCTACACTCAATTGAGTGTATGTGTTATTCCTTCTCTGAGCCAATTCTGATGAGAATAAGATTCATTCACTCTCCCTCACCTCCCGCCTCTTCCCTCCCACTGTAAAAGCTTTTTCTTACCTCCTCTATGTGAGATAATTAATATCCCAGTCTACCTTTCCCTTTCTTTCATAGAGTACATTTCTCTCTCACCCCTTAATTTTATGTTTTAGATATCTTCCCTTCATATTCAACTCACACCTGTGCCCTCTGTCTATATATGCTCCTTTTAATTACTATAATAATGAGAAAAAATTTTATGAGTTACAAATATCATCTTTCCATGTAGGAATATAAATAGTTTAATAAGTTCCTTATGATTTCTCTTTCCTATTTACCTTTTTATTCCCCTCTTGAGTCTTGTATTTGAAAGTCAAATTTTTTATTTAGCTCTGATCTCTTCTCAAGAATACTTGAAATTCCTCTATCTCATTGAACATCCATCTTTTCCCCTTTCCCCTTATGGATTATCAGTTTTGCTGGGTAGGTGATTCCTGGTTGCAATCTTAACTCCTTAGCCCTCAGGAATATCACATTCTAAGCCCCTGATCCTTCAATGTAGAAGCTGCTGAATCTTGTGCTATCCTGACTATGGCTCCAAGATACCTGAACTGTTTTACTTCTGGCTGCTTGCAATATCCTCTCCCTGACCTGGGAACCCAGGAATTTGGCTATAATATTCCTGGCAATTTTCATTTTGGGATCTCGTTCAGGAGGTGATTGGTGGATACCCCCAATTTCCATTTTATTTTCAGAATATCAGGGCAGTTTTCTCTGATAACTTCCTGAAAGATGATGTTCAGGCTCTTTTCTTGATCATGGCTTTCAGGTAGTCCAATAATTTTAAAATTATCTCTCCGGGATCTATTTTTCAGGTCAGTTGTTTTTCCAATGAGACATTTCATATTTTCTTTTGTTTTTCCATTCTTTCAATTTTGTTTTATTGTATCTTGATGTCTCATGGACTCATTAGCTTTGACTTGCCCAATTTTAATTTTTAAAGAATTATTTTCTTCAGTGAACTTTTATACCTCTTTTTCCATTTGGCCAATTCTGCTTGTCGAGGCATTCTTCTCTTCACTGGATTTTTGTGCCTCTTACCGTTTGATCTATTCTGTTTTTTAAGGTGTCATTTTCTTCAGTATTTTTTGTGCTTCCTTTACCAAGCTGTTGACTCTTTTTTCAAGTTTTCTTGCATCACTCTTATTTCTCTTCTGTATTTTTCTTCTACCTCTCTTATTTGATTTTCAAAATCCTTTTTGAGCTTCTCCATGGCCTGAGACCAATTCATATTTTTCTTAGAGACTTTGAATATAGAGTTTTGACTTTGTTGTCTACTTTTGAGTTTGTGTTTTGATCTTCCCTGTCACCATAGTAACTTTCTATAGTCAAGATCTTTTTCTGCTGTTTGCTCATTTTTCCAGTCTATTTCTTGGCTTTCAGCTATACTAAAATGGGGCTCTGCTTCTGGAATGGAGGAGGCACTGTCCAAAGCTTCAGATTTTTTATACAACTGTTTTCAGAGGTAATTCTGGAGATCTGTAAGATTACAGTTCTTCCAAGGCGGTATGATCTAGGGAGAGTTGTGTTTACTACTCCCTTGTACTGTGCACTGGTCTTTGAGTGACCCCACTTTTTTCTGCCCTGAAACTGTGACCAGGATCCCAAATTCCCTATAGCTGCAAGCTCTGGTATGCTAGCGCTCCTCATTGTCCTGGGCCTGAGTTCCAGGATTGTGACCCAGATCCGAGTACAGGCAATGCAACAAAGTCCTGCCCTTACTGCCAGCAAAGGGGCCCCTGCAAACTCCTTCTGACTACTACTACTTCCTTACTGTCTGTGGGCTGAGAGCTCTGGAAATCAAAACTGCTTCCACTGATTCAGAGACCCTGCTGGTTGGCTAGTAATCGGCCTACACTGGACTGTTCTCTACTCTCACCCCACTCTCACCCCACTCTCACCCGGGTGCAACAGATCTTTCCTGCAGAATTTTTAAGTTGTTCTGGGCTGGAAAATTGTTTCACCTCATTCTTTTGTGAGTTGTGCTGCTTCAGAACTTATTTTGGGACATTATTTAAAGTTGTTCTGAAGGGTTTTGGGGAGAGCTCAGGAAAGTCTTTGCTTTTTCTGTACCATCTTGGCTCTGCCCCCCCCCCCAGCATATTCAATTGATAAATCTGTCTTACCCAATAAGTAAGTAGGACTGGAAGGGAAAAAGAAAAAAAGGAGAAGGTGGATAAAAAGAAAAAGAGAAGGTAGATAAAAAAAGTCAATGGCCAAAAGCAAAACAGACTTTAGAAGAGAGGAAGGGTAAAAAAAGAGAGAGAAAGATAAACAGAAGAAAATAGGGTGGAGTGAAAGGCACAGTTAGTAATCATAGCTGTGAATGTGAAGGGAATGAACTAACCCATAAAATGGAAGCAGATAGCAGAATGGATTAGAAACTAGAACCCAAATAATATGTTGTTTACAAGATACACTCTTGAAACAGAGACACACAGGTTTAAAATAAAAAGCTAGAACTGAATCCATTATGCTTCAGCTAAAGTAAAAAAAAGGCAGGGGTAGAAATCATAAACTCAGACAAAGCAAAAGCAAAAATAGCCCTAATTAAAAGAGATCAGCAGGAAAACTGCATCTTGCTAATAGGTGCCATCCAAATTAGCCGTCCAAACTTTTAAAGGAAACACTAAATGAATTGTAGGAAGAAATAGACAGTGAAACTATATTATTGAGGGACCTCAACTTTCCTCTCTGAGGGCTAGATAAATCTGACCATAAAATAAATAAGGAATTAAGGAGATGCAGAGAATTTTAGAAAAGTTTAATATGACAGACTGGAGAAAACTGAATGGGAATAAAAAGAAATATACATTTTTGTTTTAGTGATACATGGCACCTTCACAAAACTGACCATATATTAAGGCATAAAAATCTCACAACCAAATGCAGAAAAGCAGAAATATTAAATGTACCCTTTCTAATAATTCAATACAATTCTATTCAATAAAGGTCTGTGCAGGGTAGAGCCAAGATGGCAGAGTGAAAGCAGTGACTTGCTTGAGCTCTCCCCTACCTCCCTCTCAAATACCTTTAAAAATGGCTCTAAGAAAATTCTAGAGCAGAAAAACTCACAAAAATGACAGAGTGAAACAAATTTCCAGCCCAAACAGCCTGGGTGGTTGATGGGAAAGGTCTGTTGCACTAGGCTGGGAGAGGAACACAGTTGAGCGTGGCTGCGCAGGCAAAGACCCAGCCTCAGCAAATTTGGAGAAGGACTCAGGAGACTGACTCACTAATAGCTGTAGCAGTTTCCAGACTTCTCAACCCACAAACACAAAAGACAACTTTGAAGTCAGTAGGAAAGTCTGTTGGACCTGGGTGGGAGAGGAGTGTGGTCTGGCCCCAGTTCTGGCACAGCCCCAGGATGACAGCTGTTTCCAGAGCTCTTGGCCCACAGACGAAGGGGGAATCAAGCAGCTGATCAGAGAGGGATTGCAGGGATCTCTTTGCTGGTACTGAGGCAGGATTCCCTTTCTTTGCACATGCTTGGATATGGGTCACAGTCCTGGGTGGTGGTCCTGGGGAGAGGAGGAGTGTTAGTGTGGTGAAGCTTGTGGTGGCAGTGAAGAGAAAATCCTTTGAGGCAAAAAAGGTGCTTGTGGTCACTCATAGACCAGAGCCCAGGCTAGGAAAGGATTAAACACCTCACCACCTTGGAAGAACTGAAAATTTACAGGTCCCTAAAAGTATCTCTGAAAACATTTGCACAAAATCCCTGAAGCTTGGCACAGTACATTCTCCACACTGGAAGCAGACCCCTACCCTAACAAAGAGTTTAAAATTCAAGTAATTTTAAAGCAAACAGCACAAAAAAAGTCAGACAATAGAATCTTTCTTTTGTGACAAAGAAGATCAAAACATACAACCAGAAGAAAACAAAGTCAAAGAGCCTACATCCAAAGCCACCAAGAAAAACTATGAATCAGTCCCAGGCCATGGAAGAGCTCAAAAAAGATTTTGAGAAGCAAGTAAGAGAAGTAGAGGGAAAATTGGGAAGAGAAATGAGAGTGATTCAAGAAAATCATGAAAAACAAGTCAACAGCTGCTAAAGGAGACCCAAAAATATATTGAAGGAAATTATACCTTAAAAAATAGAATATATTAAGAGATAATTGAAAACTAATCAAACCCTAAAGAATAAGTGGTCAAAGAACAAATCATAGAAACAATAATTTTGTTAAAGAGAATGACAACAATAAGATAACATTCCAAAATCTATGGGATTCAGCCAAAGCTGTACTTAGGGGAAAATTTATATCTCTGAATCCATACATCAATAAAAGAGAAAAAAAGAACAGATCAATTAATTGGTCATGGAACTAAAAATAACTTAAAAAGAACAAATTAAGAATCTCCAATTAAACAGCAAAGTGGAAATCCTGAAAATCTATGGAAAACCAACAAATAAATAAATAATAAACTATATGAATAATAAATAAAATAATAATAAATAATAAATTAAATAAATCTGAGAAAAATAAACTAATAAATTAAACCAATAAAATAAACCATTGGTTAATTTGATTATAAGAAGGAAGAAGAAAACCAAATTACTGGCACCAAAAATGAAAAGGGTGAATACATCACCAATGAAGATGAAATGAAATCAACTATTAGGAGTAATTTTGTCCAATTACATGCCAGTAAAACTGACAATCTAAGTGAAATGGATGAATTTTTGCAAGGATATAAACTACCTGACAGAAAGAGAACTAGAATGCTGTAATAACCCCATCTTGGAGGTGGGGGAGATAGCAAATGAAAATAAAATGAAAGTAAAACGAATGTGAAAAAGGACCTGAAAAAATCTACTCATTTTTTATTTTAGAAGATTATTTCAGACGAATTGGACAAGAAATGAAAACACTATCCTTTAATGTAGAATGAAGGAGAGATTTTTAAAACAAAGAAAGCAGAATTCGAACATTGTTTTGTTGTTTGTTTTTATTTTTGTAAATCTTTTCAGCAAGGGTTTAGCCAGATTAATTTTAAGGAAACTAGAAAATTCGTCATTGCCATAAATTAACAGCAGGTGGCAGCATCTCTCAATTTTTGGGAAGTACTACTTGAAACACTGGTCACTTGAAATTAATCATGGAAGATTTTAATCCACAAATTGCTTTTTTACTTCTAAGTTTCTCCCCCCCCTTTTTTTTGGTAAACTCTTCAGAATTTTTTTGTTAAGTTGTTTAATAATTTTTCAGTTGCGTCCGCCTCTTCGTGACGACTCTTGAGGTATTCTTGGCAAAGATACTGAGTAGTTTGCCTCGGGGCACACAGACAAGTTTACTAATTTAATAAACATTTTGAACTTAGACACCGTGCCTGGCAAGGACCGCTAGGACATGGGGTTTATGGTCAGGTGGCACTCAGCCCCACGGACAGATATGCAGAAAGAGGCATTCCGGGGCGGAATGGGGAGTCAGTCCCAGGAGGACAGAGGCACAGGCTACCCCGGTCTCCCGCCCGGACCTCACTGTCCCAGAGCTGAGGGCACAGCTTCACTTCTAGGTCTGGACAGAGGGAGTCCCACACCTACAGGGTCCCTCCACAGTGCCCCGGGCCCCGGCTTTGAGCCTGGCTGGTCAGTGTAATCACTTCCGAGAATGCCCGCGGCCTTGACCTTGAGCATCACCCGTGACTTAGACTCCCCCATGGGAATTATACCGCCAAATAACTGTGAACAACTACAAAGAGTTACGCAAGCGCAGAAACGACTTCCAAGCTCCCGTTTGAGCATCCTTCTGGTAGGACCTCTTTCTGAGTCCGGACTCCAAATCCCAGAAGGCATTGCGGCCGAATCCGTTCCTACATGTTTGAGGGAGCCCCTCTGTAGCTTCTGGTCCACGTTAGACTTGGTTAAAGACGAGTTAAAGACTAGGAAAGCGTAGTGATCAGAGTAGTTGAACAAAGTAACACAATGAGCAGAATAACACAAGCACCCTCCCTAATCCATCCATTAATAAAGCAAACAGGTATTTATTAAAAATCAAACACGTGAGTAGCACTGGTTTGTGGAGCGGGACTGTTCTGACCTCCTTCCTTTGGCTTGGTCCGGGAGTCTGCATTCTTTCCATGCTCCTTAAAAATGTGAGTATAGTTCGTCATTCACCAAATGCTATTCAGTTCCGCCAACGTTCATTAAACAGTTTTTGCACGTCCAGCACTGAGCTTGATGCTGTGGCCATAGAAAAATGTCCCCACTCCTGGCACGTGTCAGGCTCCATCCCCAGATGAAACCCTAAGTGTTCCGACTGGTGCGTGTGAAGGGTAGATGTCTAGGGATACAGTTCTATCCTCTAGGGGTTCTCTAAATGGAGATTTTCTCATTGTTGAAGCAGGTATGAGCTATAAGGTCTCTCCTACATTCAGAGTTTTAATCAACACATTAACACTTCTCAAAGTCCTATATCCCTGCTCCTGGATTAGTAATTGTACAATAATATTTATTAGGCACAAACTATGTAGTAGGCACCTTGCTAAATACTGAGGCTACAAAGATAAAAAAAAATGAGAAGAGACAGAATCAAGATGGCTGAATAACGGGAAGCAAAGTAACCAAATTCTTCCCTCCAAACAGACCTAGAAAACATATCAGATGGAAGCCTGATGGGGAAATCTAAGAAAAAATGTCACTGAGTCATTTCTTCAGCCCAGATCAGCACAGGAAAATAAGGGTGGAGGTGGGGGGTGAGGGTACTTGGGATGAGGTCTGGTCAGGAGTGCAATAGATGCCTGAGGACAGGCTGTATTCCATTGTAAGAAGAAGTCTCAGACCCATAGCAGGTACCTCCAGACCCATACTGTGACTTTACACAGTAACAGCTGTGTTGTTTTATTGTCCACTGGCTTCTTTGTTGCCCGCTACTCAGTTATATCACAGATCTAGAGCAGATTGTGGAAGAGAACCTTTGCCCAGGAGTGGCATTCCAAAGTAAGGAACTGCCACAGGTTCTGGAATGAGAGGAAAATGTTCAGAAACAAATAGCAGTGATGTAACTCTGACTTTAAGAGCAGAACAGAGGCTCAGTTGCAGCTTCTAGCCCAGCCTGAAGCCTGCAGAGGAATAACTGGAGCAGCAATCACATACCAAAGGGGAGCCTGAAATTCTGTCACTCAGAATAAGCAGAGTTTCCCATCTGTCTGACAGTGGCTATGTCTAGTAGCAGTCTACCATTACTCACATTCAAGGCCAGGTCGGGAACTGCAATGTCAGGTTGGTGGGGTGGGGTAAGGGATCAGACCACTTTAGTAACGCTGAAAGCTTACAGGTCTCCAGCCTGAGATGTAGCTGAGATCCTGGAATAAAACAACACTCAATACCTGAAGAAAGCAGCAATAAGATCAGCCTATACCTTCCCTCTAGAAGAATTCAGTGTCTGGCCCTAACATCAACTCCAAAGTAAACTGGAAGAAATAAGCAAAAAGAAAAAAAAATCCCATCAAAAAACCTACTATCATGGCAGGGATGTCAGGACACAAACCCAGAAAGAAATGACTCCAAAATATCATCAAAGTCTCAAAGAAAGAGCTTGAATACAAATTTAACTAAAATTCCTGGAAAAGATGGAGCAAGAGTTTTTTTTTTTAAATTAAGAATTATTATTTTTTTTTATCAATGAAATCAGTGCTTGAGGGAAAAGATGGAAAGTAATTGAGAGCTATGGAAGAAAGAATTGGAAAGAGAATTAATGGCTTGGCACAAGAGGTGCAAAATCTTGTCCAAGTAGCAAACTCCTTAAAAATTAGAACAAAACAAGTAGAAGCCAAATGTCTCCATAAGACAATATTCTTATTGTCTAATTATTATTATTATTATTACTATAACAAAGTTAAAAGACTAGAAAAAAAGATGGAAATATAAAATTTTTCATAGCAAAACCAATTGACCTGGAGAACAGGTTGAGAAGAAAAAAAAATTAAGAATCAGTTAGACAACAAAAAATAATTAAGTGCTTCCAAGTGCCAACCACTCCTTCTGGAGCCCCAGTGGACTCTACCCAAAGATATTGGCTAAGGTTAGAGACAGCATAAGGAAACTGTAGCTTCAGTCATGGTCAGACCCTTGGTATAAATTTGCCCAGGGACACACAAATGATTTCATTAATTTAACAAATATTTTAAGCCCAGAGACTGTGCCTGGTAAGGATGGCTAAGACAAGGGCCTTTAACCCCAAAGATTTCGTGGTCAGGAATCACTGACCAAAACAAGAGCCTAGAAATCATATTTCAAGAAATCTTAAAAGAAAACTGCGCCCAACTATGTGTATGTATTTTTCTTCCTTTAACCAATTCAGATCTCTTAGAAAGAAGAGGGCAAAATGGAAATAAAAATAATCCACTTGTGACCCCCTGAAAGAAATCCCCAAATGAAACCTTCCAGGAATATTATAATCAAAGTCCAGAACTATCAGATCAAAGAAAAAATACTGCAAGTAGCCAGAAAGAAAGAATTCAAATACCAAGGGACAACAGTCAGGATCACATATGATTTATCAGCCACCAATATAAATGAGCAGAAAGCTTGGAATATATTTCAGAAGGCAAAGGATATAGGCCTAAAGCCAAGAATAACTTATCCAGCAAAACTGAGTATAATCCTGCAGGAGAAAAAGGAATTTTTAATGAAATAGAGAACTTTCAAGCGTTTCTGGTAAAAATACCAGAATTGTATAGAAACTTTGAGTTCAAACACAGGAGTTTAGAGAAACATAAAATAGGTATACAGGAATGGACAATGATAAAGGACTAAAGTAGGAGAAAATGCTTACATTCTAATATAGAGAGATAATATGTGTCCCCTCTGAATATTATGATCATCAGGGGTCATAGAGGGAGTGTAATTAGACAAAAGGCCTAAAAGTGATTCTGTTATGGCTTAATGATATTAGGAAAAAAAAATAATATACTAAGAGGGAAAGGAAAGGGAGTTATCTCAAAAATCAGGATGTGCAAGCAGACATCTATACAAACCAGGAAGAGGGGGTACTGAGGGGAGCAGCCACTACTTGAACCTCAGTGCCATCCGAATTGGTTAAAGGAGGAAGAATATATACACATAATTGGGCACGAAAATGTATTTTACTCAAGAAAGAAATAGGAGATAGAGGCGAGAAAGGAAAAAGGTAAATTAGAGGGAGGATAGATTAAGGATGGGATTGGTTCTAAGCAAAATAAATTCAACTAATATGTTCAAAATATTTATAACTCTTTTTGAGGTATCAAAGAATGGGCATCTGAGGAAATGTTCTGGAATGTCTGGACAAGTTACAGTATGTAAATGTGATGAAATGCTATTGTGATGTAATAAGCAAATTACATGATTTGAGAGTTGGAAGGCACTTGAGGGGCCATTTACTCATATTCATACACACAAAAAAGAATTCCCAGTATAACATAGCCAACAAGTAGCCGTACAGACAGAGAGTGAGAATCCACCATCTTTTGAGGCAGGTCATTCTATTTTTGGGTGGCTCTGTTTATTAGGAATATTCTATTGATATCAAGCTTAAATTTGCTTTTTTTTTTTTACTTCTACCCATTGATACTGGATCTACTTTCTGGGGCCAAATGGAACAATTCTGGTACTTCTTCCAAGTGACAGTCAGCTAGCATTTATTAAGTACCTATTATGCACTGTATTGAATACTGAGGATGTAAGGAAAGGCCAAAGCTTTTGAGGAGCTTTCTGTCTAATAGGGGATGTAACATGTAAAAACCTTTGTAGAAAGCAGATATATACAGGATAAGTTGGAAATAATCTTAGAGGGAATGCACTAACATTAAGGGGGATTGCTAAAGGCTTCTTATACAAGGTAAAAGGTTAGCTGTGGCTTGAAGGAAGCCAGGGAAACCCAGAGGAGATGAGAGAGAGCTCCAGGTATAGGAGACAGCCAGTGATAAAAAACTTATAATCAGGAGATGGAGCATCTTGTTTGAGGACAGCAAGGAGGCCATTGTCACTGGATCACAGAGGGCATAGAGGGGTACAAGTTACAAGAAGACTGGAGAATTAGAAAGGGGCCAGTTTAGAAGAGTTTTCAAAGCCAAACAGAGGATTTCATATTTGGTTCTAGAGAAAACAGTCATTGATGTTGACTGAATAAAGGATGACAGGGTCGGACTCGAGCTTTGGGAAGATCAATCTAACAGCTATGTGGAGGATGGACTGAAGTGAAAAGAGACAAAAATAGGGAAACCTACTAGCAGGCTGCTGAAATAGTCCTTTAGTGGCGTGATAAGGGCCTGGATCGTGGTAGTGTCAGTGTCAGAGGAGAGAAGAGGATGTTTATGAGATATGTTACAAAGGTAGAAATGACAGGCCTTGGCAACAGTTTGGAAATGGCAGATAAGTGAGAGGAGTCCAAGATGACGCCTAGATGGTAAGCCCAGGTGAGTAGAGGATGGTGGTACCCTCAATATTAATAAGGAAGTTAGGAAGAGGGGAGTGTTTGGAGGAGAAAGATAATGCATTTAGTTTTAAACCCTTGAAGAGAGCTATCATGACTTCTCTCTTCCCTCACCTCTCCAGTCTTCTTTTTTAGGCAAAGCATGTTCTAATTTCTTCAGGCAGTCATCATATGGCATGGACTCAATGCTCTTTATCATACTGATTGCTGTCTGGACACTCTCCAGTTTATCAATGTCCTCATTAAATATAGTTCCCATGTCTGAACACAACTCTTCCAGGAGTTCAGATGAAGGCATAGTAGATGGGACTGTCATTTCCCTTCTCCTGGAAGTTATGCTCCTCCTAATGCATCCCGAGATTGCCTTAGTATATTTTGGCTGCCATATCACCCTCCTGGCATATATTGAGCTTGCAGCTCACTAAAACTTCAGGATCTTTTCGGGAAGACTATTACCATCTATCTATACTTCCTTCATCTTATACTTGTGAAACTGACTTTTTGTACCCACGAGGAAGACTTTCACATTTATCCTTACTGAATTTCATCTTAATATATTTAAAATTTAGTCCGATGTTCTACTCTGTCAAGATATTTTGGAATCCTAAATGTGTGATCTACCATGATAACAGCTTTCTGTTGTCCTCAAATTTGGTGAGCATAATACCTATACCTTTATCCAACTTAATGATAAAAATGTTAAATAGTGCAGGACCAAACACAGAGCCCTGAGGTACTACGTGAGACTTGTAACCACAGTGGCATCAAACCATTGGCAGATGACAGAATTTTAGACATCTAACTAGTGCCGAATCCATCCGATGAGTGTATGATTACCTAATACATAGCTTTCTATCTTCTCCATAAGATACTTAATACTTAAAAAAATGCAAAAATCTATCTAAAATATGTCCACAAATCCTTTCCAAAAAGGAAACAAGGTTAGTGTGGCATGATCTGTTCCTGCTAGGTCTTTGTCAACCATTGCCTTAATAATCTCTTCTAGAATGTTTGAATTCCCTAGCCTATAGTTTGCAGATTTAGTTATCTAACTTTTTTTTTTTAAATTGGGACTTAATTTGCCCTTCTCCAATCTTGTAGTAACTCTCCTGTTTTCCATGATCTTTTAAATATCACTTGACAGCTGATCAGCAATCTGCTGATATATCAGCTAGTTCTTCTCAAGACAGGAAGATGTATTTCATTTATGCCAGGTAACTTGAATTCACCAGGAACAGCTACACACTTTTACTATTTTTTTTTCATATATCTTTCATGTCAACTCTCTGATAGCCATTTTATTTTGGCGTTTTATGTGTAAAGGTCATTCTTCTTGGCAGAGAAAAACAGAAACAAAATAATGATTGAGTAGCTCTTCTTTCTCTCTGTTGTGATTTACCATGGTCCTATCCATCCCAACCAAGCATTCTACCCCTTCTTTGATCTTCATATTTCTCTCGATATACTTTAAAAAACTATCCACCTTATATTATTTTTGTATAATCATGCCATATACTCATCATAATTTTCTGTTGCCTAGCTTAGTTTCTACCTTCTGTATTTTTCTTTTTAGTATGTAAGTTGATGGAATTCTCTCTGCATCCACATTTGTCTCTTCAGAAAAAAAAATCATCTTTCCTCATTGGAATTATTTGCTTTTTGTGTCATTAGAATTTAATTCTTGAGCATTCTTCTGGGCTGACTTCTCCTACAGCATTTTAGACTATGGATTCCTACATATCTTTCATCTCATCCAGACTGTGTTTGCTAATATCTGTGTCCCCAAGGTTCTGTCCTGGATCCTTTTCTCTTCCTCCCCTATACTGTTCATTTAGTGATCTTACCAACTGCCATGGATTCAATTGTTATCTTTATGCAAATGATTCTCAGATCTCTTGGTCTAGCCCTACCCTTTCTCTGGACTTCTAATCTTTATCTCCAGTTATCTGTTGGACATTTTAAATTGGATATCCTTTGGTATCTTAAACTCAACATGTCCAAAACTGAGGTCAGCATCCTTTTCCCCAATCCTTCCCCTCTTCCTGACATTAACCCTATTAGTATTAAAGATACCACTATCCTCCCAGGATGACCCAGCTTGCCACCGAGGTATCTTCCTTGATGGTTTACTCTTTTTCATCACTCACGTCCAATCTGTTGTAAAGTCTTATCTATTCTACCTTTGTAACATCTCTCATATATGCCCTCTTCCCTCCCCTGATACTGCCATCAATTTTGTTCAGGCTTTCATGATCTCGTGCCTGATTTATTGCAATAGCAGGCTGCTTCAAATCTTTCCTTTTCTAGTCCATCCTCCACTTAGGTGTCAAATTGATCTTGCTAAAGTGCAGCTCTGACCATGTTAGTCTCCTGTACTTAATAAACTCCAGTGACTCCTTTCTACCTCTAGGATTAAATATGAAATACCATGTTTGGTTTTTAAAGTACTTCATAAGCTGGCTTCTCTATCTTTTTGGTCTTTTCATACCTTATTCACCTCCATGCTCTCTGCAGTCTAGTGATACTCACGTCCTTCTTGCTCTGGGAACAAGACATTCCATTTTCTGATTCAATGCATTCTCACTGTTCTCTTTGCCTAGAATTCTGTCCTTATTCGCTTTCATCTTTTAATTTTCCTAGCTTCCTTCAAGACTCAGCTAAAAAGTCTTTTCTCATCCTCCTTAGTCTTAGTGCTTTCTCTCTGACATTATTTTTAATTTATTTTGTATCTTGTTTGTTTATGGTTATTTCTATGTTGTCTCCTGTTTCTTTGGATCTCCAGTACTTAGGATAGTGCCTAGTACATTGTAAATACTTAAATGTTTGTTGATTTTACTTTGAAATCTTTTCCATGATCTAGGTCTCACGTCAGACTATGCTCAGATTTCATCTACTTCTCTGCCACAAATTCTAGCATGTAATGGGCACTTCACTTTAAAGTTTACGTCATTTCCACCTTAGTAAATCATCACAGTAATCAGTTCATCCCTATTAGAGAGAACCATACACAGAACAAAATTTCTCCTTATTGGTGGGTTCCTCTATATTTTTAAGGATGAAATGATCACTATGGCCAGCCAAGGAGTTATTAGCTGTTCTGCTTTTGGTGGAGAACTCTATCAGATGTCTGGATAATTGAAGTCACCCTCACCACTGTACCTCTGTGCTAGGCTTTTGATCTGTTTTCTCAGTTGAAGAAAAAAGTTCCTAGTCCTTCTAAGAATAATATAATATGGCCATGGAAACTATCAGGTGAAAGATTTTTCTATAAAAGGCAGAATGAAAAGAGAATAGTAGTAGTTGGGAGGTCTGTTTTCTTCCTGGAACCTCCCCAGACCTATCAAGTCTGATGAGAACTATTCTATTTTGATGATTCATTTGGGTACAAGTGATAGAAATGGAAGTAACTTAAAAATATTGCCAACAGTTATGAAGTCTTAGGTAAGAAACTGAAGACCATGAAGGCCCAGATTATAATTTTCTCACTCTTGCCCATTGAAGGTAAGAGATGCAGAAGAGACACATTAATCTGTGGAGTGAACTAAGAAGTTGGCATCTGAACGTGGGATTTGGATTTCAGTATCATGACTCAGTACATAGGGTTGATAGATTCCTTGCTAGAGTTGTCATCCACTTAACAAAGTTTGCAAGTATGTTTTGGTGGGATGAAATCCATGTTGATATGTTTCTAGATGATCATTCTGTACTTGATTAAAAAGAAATAGTATAGTTCGGGGGTTGGGAGGAACATTGTGTATCAAGAAGGTGTGCATATGTACTCATATGAGGAAATCCAGGAACCCGATACTCAAAGTGTGATGGAGACTATTTGGGTAAAATTCAAAAGAGAGAGGAACAGAAGTGATTTCTTCCCAATGGAACATGCTATAGACTCCCTGAAGAGAAAGAGGAAATGAGTTTGGGAAATATCTTAAGTATGGCAGAGATATAATATGGGATGTGAAGCATGCTAATGTGATGTGACAACATGTTTCCAAGGCAACCGTGATGGCTATTAGTTTCTGGTCTCTGACAGTGGTCCATTGAAAACTCACCACAGAACTAAACAGGTTTGAAAAACAAGCAGGAACAGAGAAACAGATGTACATTTGTTTATTGAATACAGGGTAGATGATATGGTCAGACCTGCATTGGTCACTGCTATCATTTTGTTCTCGGGAGTTAAGAGATTAAAGGGCTCTCTCAGTTCATTTCTCTTTATTATACTCATGGCTGTCAATTATTAGTAAAGTTGTACAAGTCTGAGTGGGATGTAGGATAACAATCATTATGCTTTCTAAGAGACAGAACTCTCCATGTTAAATCTAAGCATATAAGTGTCAGAAGTAATGAGTAGAATTGACTTAACACCATAAATATGAATTGTGGTGAACCACTGCCAGTATATAAATGAATTGATAGCTACCAATTTTTTCCTACTAAATTTAGCTCTCTTGCCAGACTGTCTTCTTCTGAAATCCTGCCTGTGGCTTTAGTAAGAAATACAATTGTCTCCCCTTACACTAAAATCAAGTTAAACGCATCTTATAACTCAGGCAGCCTTAATATTTTGATTCTTTTCCCTTTCTGCTCTCCTATCACAGTTTCCTAGTCTGAAGAGATTGTAGTACATATTTAATACAAAGTATATATGAACCTCTCCTTTAGAAAGTGATTATCCAGTCTTTACTTAAAGATTTCTGTGGAGGCAAATCCATTAACATATGAGGTAGCCATTATATTTTGGAGTAGCTCATTTTTAATTACAATTTTCTTATAATTTAAACATCAATATATATGAACATTTCAATTTATAAAGAAAAAACAAAAGGAGATTGTATACAAAATTCTGAACTTCTATCATGTGCAGTTTTTTCAGTGTATATGGAATTTAATATGAAAGTAATAGAACCACTCTGTTTATCTGTATCCCCTTCCTTATTTTCCCTTCTGTGTACTATGTAATGTTTCACTGAGGCTTTTTTATTTTTCATTTTAAGGAATGACTATGAATAGTAATTCCTACCTATGATTTCCACCACCAAACAGAAAAATCTCTCCTTTCTTATAAGAAATATTTATAGTGAAGCAAAATAAATTCACATATTGGCCATGTCCAAAAAAGTATGTCTCAGTCTGCACCTCTAGTCCATCACTTCTCTGCCAAAAGGTGGGAAGCATGCTATACTATCAATATTATGATGAGGAAATTGGTTATTGTATTTGTCAGAATAAAAATAGTTGATATTGATTGGTTAAATGATTCTGGGGTGCTAATCACTGGATGAAACAATGATATAAAGGAGATACTCTACATGTGTTTATGTGTAGGAGGAGTTCTGTGTTTGTGTATCATTATGACCTGTATCTGATTGAAAACAAGGAATCTTGTTTCAAGAATATTAAGTAGTTCATTTGAAAAATAATCCTTCATTTGATATATTTGCAGGGTGATGATTCCCTGGTACATCTCTAGTTTTATATGAGGCTGAACTGCAGCTGAAGGCTTTCTCATTTTTACAATTTCAAGGGGTTCCTCTCTATTATGAAACATTTGGCATTTCTTAGGGGATGACTTATTGCTGAAGCTTTCCTGTATTCATTACATTGATAGGGTGTCTCATCAGTGTGAATTTTGAAGTTGAGTAAATGTATATGCTGGCTGAAAATTATGTTCATGATATTTTTCTCCAGTATGAAGGCTTTTATGTCAATATGTACTCAAACTAAACATTTTCCCATTTTAATTCTTTTGGTAGGGCTTCTCTCTAGCATGAATTCTGTGATGATTAGGAAAGGATGAAATCTGAATGAAAGCTTTTTCACATTCATTAAACTTGTAGGATTTCGCTCCAGTATGAATTCTCTGTTGTTATGCAAGATGAATATTCTAACCTAAGACTTTTTAAATTCCTTACATTTATATGATGTTTTTTCTCCAGTGTGGATTAAACTCAAATATTAAGAGAAAGATGTGAACTTAGTAGCATTCTAGAAAGAAAACAGAGAATCTAGGGAAAAAAAAAACATTAGAAATACATGGCATTCACCTATAAGAAAATTCTCCCTGGAAAGAGAATCAAGCAAAGGAAAGAATTTGGATTAAGTTTTAGCCTTAAGTCCAGTATGTATTTTCTGATGTTGAATAAGGCTTTTTACTTTGCCTGAAGGCTTTCCCACATTCATTATATTTATAAAGTTTTTTTTTCCAATATGAATTCTCTGATGATGAATAAAGGATGAAAAGTGACTAAAGGCTTTCTCACATTGATTACTGTCATAAATTCTTTTATTTCTATATAATTTCTTTGATATTTAGTTACATATGAATTAAGTTTGAAGTTTTGTCCACAAGTGTCATGTTTATGGCAACTATTGAGTGAAGACCAAAGCTTATTCCAAATTTTTACTTTTCTTGATTCTCTTTCTGGGGAGAGTTTTCCTATAGGTGAGTGTCATGTACTTCAAATGTTTTTCCTGGATTCTCTGTTCTCTTTCTAGAATGCTACTAAGTTCACATCTTTCTCTTAATATCTATATTTAAGAGATTATCTTTTGTGCATCTTTACATTATTATCTAAGATTCTTCTTCAATAATGTTCTGTTTTGGAATCAAATATTTGGTTTTTGACCTAATATCCCAGTCTGAAAAAAATGCAAATATTTTCTGTTTTCTGTGTTGATAGAAGAGAAACATAGTGGAAAGATATAGCTTTGACAGCTCTCAAAAACATTTTTGTAATCTGAGAAGAGAATGGACCAAAGGGGAGAAGCGGCATTTGAGGTAAAATAGGAAAAAGAATGAGGGCAGCTAAGTGGCACAATGGATCAAGTACTGGGCCTGGAGTCAGGAAGACTTATCTTCCTGAATTCAAATCTGGCCTTAGACACTTACTTAGCTGTGTGACCCTGGGCAAGTCATCTATCCTTATTTTCCTCATTTTCCTCATCTGTAAAATGAGATGAAGAAGGAAATGGTCAATCACATCAGTATCTTTGCCAATAAAATCCCAAATAGGTTCGTGAAGAGTTGGGCATGATTGGAAAACAACTAAAACAACATGCACAAAACTTATCCACTGTGGAAACTGAGCCTGTGATGGTAGATTGGAAGGTAAGAATGGTAAACAGAAGAAGAGGTTAAGCAGAGGGATGTGGCTTAAGGGAAATATCAGAAGAAAAGTCAAGACTAAGGGTGGGCAGTCTTGAACCAGAGTTCAAGCCTTTAACCTTAATTGCCCTCCACTACTTCACTACTTTCTTATTCTCCAAAACTTTTCAATCTGGCTTCCATTCCCATTCTTTTACTGAAATTCCCCATCGATTTGGCTTCTATTTTCATTTCTCTACTGGAATTGCTCTCTCTAAAGTCAACAATAACCTTTTAATTGGTAAATCCAGTGACCCTTTCTCAGTCTTCACCCTCCTTGACCTTTCTGCAGCATTTAACACCATTGGCCACCTAGTTCTCCTCCTACTGGACACATCTTAGTATTCCATGAAACTGTATCATTGTGCAGTTGTCCTCCTACCTTTCTGACAAATTCTTCTTGGCTTTCCTTCACCTGTTCTTCTTCCTTTTACTGATTAAATGTAGACAATCCCAAATTCTCTATCCTGTGGCCTTTTCTTGCTCTACATTCTTTTTTCTTTTTGTACAATCTCTTCTATTCTCATGGCTTCAACTATCATTTCTAATCAAATGACTCAAACATTTATATATCCAGTCTCAATCTTATGGTACTTTACTTGGATCATTCCTTTGTCCTTTCCACATTCTATATTATGTAATACTTCGTTTATATGCCACACCACTACTACTTGATTTTAAGTTCCATGATATTAGGGATTAGGTTGTTTATCATACTTCTAACACTAGTACCTAACACATAATTAATGCTTAAAGATATTTGCTGAATTGATTGCATTCTCTTAGCAAAGTTTATTAAAAAGATTCTTAAGTAGTCTCTCTAGTAACACTCTCTTCTTTCTTCTAAATGTTACATACCATGCCCAGGATTCTATAAGCATCAATTCCATAAGCACAAAATCCCTGAAGCTCCAGTTTTCCTGTAACCAAACAATAATTAGAGCTCATCTGTAGCTACCAGTGTTCATATAGTTGTAACTACTTCTGGCACACACCTGGATAACTACCCATACTTAACAGAAAATGCCAGAGGGCTTAGCGATGTAGAGGGGCAACTGTAAGACTAGAAGTAAGTATTAAATAAATATGCTGATAAAATACATGATAACTATATTAAAATAGCTGAAGAGATATGGAAGTAATAGAATGCTTTCCTCCAGAGGGCAGAACAAGTACCAGTGCATGAAAGTTACAGAGGCATATATCGTCTCCATATAGGAAAGAACTTCTAACAGTTAGGTCTTTCTAATCTGGCGTGAATAGTGCAAATTATAGTAAGGTTCACATCTCTGTAAGGGCAGCTAGGTGGCATAGTGGATAGAATGCTGGGCCTGGAGTTAGGAAGACTCTTCTTCCTGAGTTCAAATCTGGCCTAAGAAACTTATCAGCTATATGACTCTGGGGAAGTCACTTAACCTTGTTTACCTCACTTTCCTCATCTGCAAAATGAGCTGGAGGATGAAATGGCAAACCATTCCAGTATCTCTGCCAAGAAAATCCCTGGAAGAGTCTGACATGACTGAAAATTGACTGAATAACAACTCACATCCCTGTTGGCTATTAGACATCGATTAACAGCAGCCATGTCATAATGTTTTTTCATACTAAGTTTGTGATTCTATAAAAGTTATAGTCGACTGAACTTACTAAGCACCATGTCTCCCTTGTAATTTATTTCACCAGTTTTTTAAAATGCTGTTTTCCAAGTAAGGATAGACTTTTATGAAGTAAAATATGGTTTGCTTGGTGAGATTGATATGCATAAACATTAATTTAATATAATTGCAATCAATATATGAATGAAAAAGGTCATATAACGCACCATACTCAAAGCTATCAAATAAAAAATATTCAGATGATTTGAAATAAAATGGTTGAATGTTAAACTACTCTGTAAATGCACAGCACACATTTTGGAGTCCCACCATACAGATTAGTAAATCTGTGGAGAGAAAATGACTTATGCATAATTCAACCTAAAAGTATAATAATAAAGTGTAACAATTTCTTACTATTATTATTTTTTAACATTTATTTTTTTTGCATCACTTTAATTTCCTAATAAATTACTTCTCTGTCCTCACTCAGAGAAGCAACCCCCATATAATAAAGAATAAAAGAGAAAGAGGAAAAACAGTTCAGTCAAACTAAATGCCATAACAACCAAGGCTGACAGTGTCCTATATCCACAGTCTCTCACCTCTGGGGGAAGGGGAAAGGAAGAAAGTGCATTCTCTTATCTATTTTTTTGGGGGGTGAGGGGTGAGGGACAAGCTTGGTCATTACAGTTACGTAGTTACATAGCATTCGGTTGTAATCTTTATTTTCTTCTTCCATTTATATTTTTGTAGTCATTGTGTATATTGTATTCCTGGTTTCTCTTATTTTGTATTAGTTCATATAAATCTCCTATGCTTCTCTGTATTCCATGTTATTCATATCATACAGTGCCCTAATATACGGTTATCAGACTTCATTTTAAAATTCTGGTTCATCTTTTTAGCCTTGTGATATTCTTTTCTAATCTTTAATTTGAATCCCTATTCTATCATCCAACTAATTAGCTTTTCCTCCCAGCTTCATGGTATGTTCAAATTTGATAGGCATGGCTCATGAGTCCCCCAACTGGGCTCTTGAAGGTTATAACTCAACGATGAAAGCTCTGGTAGATTCTCATGGAATAGAGTGACTTTGAGTATGAGCCTGATGATAGAGATTGTGTGTCTGTTGTCTGACAAGATTCACTTTGGAGAGACATCACCACAAGAATGGCTATCAGATAATGCATTCTTTTTTTTTTCTTTTGGCCATGGCAGATCATGAAGATCATCTACTAAAGTGTGGTTGTTATGAATATCAATGAACAGAGTAGCTACAGCAATAAAATCATGAATTCTTTGAGATATTGAAGTCTTACCTTTCTCTGTCAGATTAGGAGCCTCTCAAGACCAGGGGTGCTGTGTCATCTTTTTATCTCTCCAATGCTAGGCACAGTATACCGCATTTGATTATCTTTTTTGGCCCTTGCATTAGATTTGAGATAATTAGAATTAAGACATATGCCTTTCCCTTGGGTTTTGTCCACACGATCTTACTTTCTTTAATGCTATACCTTCAAATATTTTTGAAGTTTTATTTAGATAGTAAGAGATTATGAAAAGATAGGATTATTCTTCATGCAATGATAAACTTTCTTTTCCCCTCAAAGTAACAAATCTGGAGACATGCATTTCAGCTTGGCTCTTTCTCAGGGACTTCTTTATAAATATGAAAAATGTTGAAGATTTAAAAAATGGGGATGGACTTTTCTAACACTAGTGCATATGACACACTCTTTGAATAGGTCCTAAAGGAAGACTAAGGAGTCTTTTTATTGTTATAATTTATGTTCAGGAAATGTCACACTCAATAAAGATTCATACAATTTTAGAGCTAAAAACGTTCTTACAGGTAATTCGGTCTAATGCTTCATTTTAAAGATGAGAAAATGAGGTCCAGAGAGTATGGAGACCTGTTTAAGGTCACAGAAGTTAGTAGTGGCAAAGCTGAAGTAAGAACCAAGGTCTCTTATATTTTTTGCCACTATGCTATTTTTCATCTATTATGTTAGTGAGAATAGAGTATGTCAGTTTCAACCAGGAATTGAGAATTATCTTTTAAAGGAATACATGTGAAATCGATGATAATGAATCCTAATAAATTTTCAAATGCTTTGGTTGAATTTTCCTCATTTTTAGAGATTATGGTCACAGTTTGTAGGATCTAGAGATGATATTGTTGATGCCTAGGGAAGGAGGACAATGTTACTAGCCTCATACTTGTTCTTCTTCAAAGTCCTATTGCTTAGCCCTTTGTTCATACATGTACTCAAGAGGCTAGAGTTACAAACTGAGAGATTTCTAATAAAAGAGGCCTATTAGATGCTGCTGAAGATTAAATATAATGGTCTTTTAAAATTCTGATAAAAGCAAGTTCCTTAGGTGGAGATGAAGATACCATAGGTTTCTCTTTCAGACGCTCAAAATCTTGGAGAAAAAAACACATCTTGGAGAAACCCTGTCATCAACATTAGACACTATAAATGTATTTGAAATCCATACTCTTAGAGAAAATGGCAAATAGAGTAAGCTGATATAAATTTTTAATTTGCTTCTATCCAGTTGTGAAGACCTTACCATCTGATTCACTATTGCCACATGAAGACCATGTGACCTTTCCATCTGACTTGAAGCTAAAACATTCTATATTACAGTATGAACTAGAACTCTCTTTTCTATCTCTACTGCTTAGCATATAGCAAGTACTTAAGAAATGCCTTTTCATTCATTCATTGTCTTGTCAACGAGAGTTCAAAATTCTTTTAATATACAAATTATTCCTCTCAGAGAACAAAAATGACAAAAACCAAGGAAAAATGTCTTTCTGTGATCGGTGCTGTGTTTATTCTCTTACTCTGGCTTCATCTGCTTAACCCTAAGAAAGATGACCAAATATAAAGATTTGTACTCCAATAGAATTCTTTGGGGAAAAATGGTGTCACCACTGGAGTTAAGCTGATTCAAGCAATTTACAATCTGTATAACATCTGCCTACTCTTATATTTCTAACACAAAGTATGCAATTGAAATCAAGTTCAGATACATAACAATGGAACTGACCTATTTTTGAAGGCACAAGGCCTGTGGCTGATGGAATGACAGTGACACACACACACACACTCACACACACACATACACACACACATTATAATTTCGCTGTAGCAACACAAATGTACAAGTTGATATATAAAAAATCCCCGTAAAACATGTGCCTGCTATGTTTCATAACTGATAAGAGCATAAAAGCTTTAATTATATATTCAATCTCACCTTTGAAATGCTGCCCCTTGGCATTTTGTTGTCTTACCTGACAAAGTGTAAATATTCAGTTTCCAGGAATATACCAACAAACTCCAGCTTCAGGTTTCTTAGACAGCTATGATCATACTGTATCACATTTCTGGACAATTGGGCATCCCTCTGAGAAGAAGCTATGACTGAATTAATAAATCCCCAGAGAAAGGATAATGCTTTCTTCTTCAAGTCCATTCATCATGTTTCAAGACTGATTCAAATGTTATGAGGATTGTCAAGGTCACCATTTTGCCAGTCTCCCAGTATGGAGACTCTGATGTCATCTTTGACTCTTCCCTCCCTTTCATTCAGTATTGCTTATGCAATTCCACCCAATCAGTCATCTATGTCTACTTTGATTCAACAAACAGGTCTTAAGTATCTCCTATAGACCTTTTCCCCTCAAATACTAGCAAGTATTTCAGGTTACTCTCTCTTCTACTCAAAAACATCTATTACCTCTAAATTGATCCAGGATAAATTCCAAACTCCTCAAGCTAGCATTGAAGGCCCTCTACATTTGGCCCCATTGTACTATCTGGGGTTAACTTATGTCTCAAATACTTTCCAGTATGAATTACCTGCTTTAGTCATTCATTGGTTCCCAGAGATAACATATTACTTCCACTTCAAAGTCTTTGACCAAGATATGCTTTTTTGCTTAGAATTAATTACTTTTGCTCTCCCCTCCAACTCTCCAAACCAGAAGACCTGGTAAAATCCTACCTTCTCCAAGAAGCCTTTCTATAAATGCTCTGGCATAAACCTCTTCATTTTCTGAACGCTGGCTAATGTCTATATCACTAGTTTTATCCCTTATTCACATATTTCCTTGGAGTGTTGTTTATATTTTCATGTACAACTGAAAATATTAATTATGTGTATTATTTTATTATTGGTCTAGATCTTTGATTTCCTGGCTATAGGGCACTCCCAGTGTGAAAACTCTGAACTGATTGAAATTGGTGACTTCCATAATTTACAGTCCTAGAGAGTCACCTGGGGCACTAAGACAGTAATTTACTTACGCATGACCACACAGCCAGGTTATTTCAGATGTAGAACTTGAAACCAGGTCTTCCTGCCTGCAACATCAACTCCACTATGCCATGCTGATTCTTTTATTATTATTTCTCAAAGACATTGAAGCTACAAACTTCTCAATGGCAAAGGCTGTCATATTTTTAAGTATTAGGAACAGATTCTAGCACAAAACTGAGTATATAGTAGGACTGAATAACCCACTGAGTGAATAAGCAGGTGTTGGATAGAGAGGAAAGGGATGCTGAAACAGGGAGCTGCAAGTTGTTAGCATCCTATGAGGCTGTCATCAACCATAATAGACCCAGTCCCCCAAGGAAAACAATGGGATTTTTCCTAGGCTTTTGGCCATCCATTCCCCCTTCTCCTTTCCACCCCGTATCAGTGGTAAACTTGTCTTAATTTTATTTTCATAATATCTCTGGTTTTTCTCCCCTTTCCTCTACTCACATAATTGCCATCCTACTTCAGGCCTTCATTATTTTTAACTTGGATCATTACAATAGCCTCTCAATTGGTTTCCCTGCTTCTAGTCTCTCTGCTCTCCAATCCGTTCTCCTTACAGCTGTATTGGTATTTCTAAAGCACAGATCTGTCCATGTCATTCTTCTGCTCAAAAAGCACCAGTAGCTCCCCATTGCCTCTATGATAAAATACAAACTTCCCTCTTGGGCATGTAAAATCTTTCACAATATGATTCTAGCCTATAACTCCAGACTAATTTCATATTACTCCCTTTCATATATTACACAATCAAGCCAAGTTGGCCACTTACTATTCTTTATAAACAAAATGCTATCTCTCCTTTCTACACCCTTGTGCTGTTCTGTATCAAGCTATCCCATTATGTCTGGAAAGCTCTCCATCTTTAGCTTAACACTTTAGAATACGTACCTCTTTTCAAGGTCCAGCTCAAGTGCTACCTTCTATACAATAGTTATGCTAATCATCCTCAGTTTCCTCATTATTAATGCCTTTCATATCCTTTCCTTGAAAATACTTTGTAGTGACTTTGAATCTATTTTGTATTTATTTATTTATATACATGTTATTTCCTCCAATAGAATGTAAGCCCCTTCAGGGTAAGGACTATTTCATTTTTATCTTTGTGTTCCTTAATACAATTCCTGGTACATGGTAACCCTTTTGAGTGCATGAATGAAGAAGGTCCAAGACAAGGAGGGGAAATGTTTCTATCCACAGACCATAGTTGAAATTTCTAGAGAGGTAAAGGAAACCGTAAGTTATCTTGAATCTGGCTCTCTGGAATCCAGGACTCATGCCATCCTTTCTCTGTATGCTCCTTCTAAGGATAATCAGTGTCTTGAGAAAACATCAAGGAAGAGAAAAGAGGACAATTAGCCTCATATTACAGCTTTCCACACTAGAAATTCTGGCATCAGTTGAGTATAGTCTTTGTGCTCCAATCTTTGTGAAGGAAGCCAAGAAAACCTAGTCACCCCTTGCCCAATACCTAATCAAAGAAAAGGCCAATTGGCATATGCCGACTTAAAGCTTGAATAACAGAAATCTTTAGAGTGGCAGGCTTGTGAAGGATGGGTTAATTACTGAAGAAGGAGCCATGCATATCAGTTTTGAAGGGATTTCTTTGCACAAAGCAGAGCTAAGAAAGGAAGACCAGGCTTGATGATTACGAGGGGCTCCCATGCTGAGCTTCTGAATGTTATGACTCACTGAGACCTATACCTTAAACCAAAGAGATTTTTATCTCCCATCCAAAGGCACCAATAACTCTTTATATCACCCATATGAGATCATGAAATGGTAGCATCCGTATATGTATTTATGCCTTGGCTTTGATAGAGTAATATGGAGTTATTAATATAGAATGAGTTGAGTTTGATGTCTTTGGTCAAACAAGGGGCAACCCATAAGCCTCTTAGCAACTTATTAATTTACTTATGACCTAAGCAAGGTAAGTAGCATGGTACAATGGAAAGAGCACTGGCTCTGGAAGCTGAGTTCAAGACCTATTTCTGCTAAGTGGCACAGTGGGTAGAGCTCTGGGCTTAGAACAGCAAGTTGAAATCCTGCCTCATACACTCACTAGCTGTGTGACCTTGGGGAAGTCACTTCATCTGAGAATCAATTTACTTATACATAAAATGGGGATAATAGCATTACCTCACAGGTTGTTGTGAAGATCCAGGGAGACAATATATGTAAAGTGCTTTGCAAGCCTTAAAGCACTAAGCAAGTGTTAGCTATTATTATTATATTTATATGACATTAAGTGAGTTACTCAACCTCCTTCAGCCTCACTTTGGTCACCTGTAAAATAAGGGCATTGGACTAGATGACCTCTGGGTCACTTCTAGTTTTAGATCTTTGATCCTAATCTCCTAATATACCATTTTCCTTAGAACATTGTGGAGAATTACAGGAAAGAGTTAGAAGAAAGATGAAAATGGGGGATTTGAGGCAAAGCTTCACAAAGAGGTTATATTTAGTTGAGGGAAAAGAACCAAATCCAGGCACTCCCAAGAGTCACAATCACCTGGTCTTCTCTTGGCTACACTATAGTTTATATAGTTTAGATTAGAAAACTGCACTCTGCATACTCATCTATTCCTCTGTTCTTGTAGGTCAGGTCTTATGGGACTACAACAAACAGGTCAAAGGCCTGACAGAGCTCTAGAGGGGGAGCCATGTAAGAGTTTGTCTGGTTATATGTGTATATTAAGGATTGGGAAGGGCAAACATAAATAAGGTCAGTTGTAATTCTCTGCAAACCCATCAAATATTTAGGCTGAATCTGTCATGGAAACTCCTTGGTGTTTCCTGTATGCTGTATCATCACCCAAGACCTGTTTCCTTAAGGCAGTCTGGTGAGGACTACCTGAGTACTAGCAGCTTTGGAATCTGCCCTTCTTGATAAAGACTTCAGCTTTTGTCTTGAAGCTCTAGTGAAAGGTATCAGGTCAAGAATGGGGCATCAAAGAATGAATTCCTTCTCCCAAGATAAGAAGCTGGAGTTTGGAGAACAATTTTGATAATTTTATTTACACTTCCCTAACCGTTGCCTCCCTCATCAATCAGTTGCCAAATTCTTTGAGATCTAGCTCTGCCACATTTCTTGGCATCATTCCCTGTCCTGGATTCCCACAGTTAGTCTCCTAGTACAAGTCTTTACTTCTACTTTTTCCTGGACTATTGCAGTAACCTTCTAGCTGGTTTTCTCACATGTTTTCTCTTTTCTAAATTAGTCTTCATTTAGCTGCCAGATATATCTTTCTTAATAGAGATCTGATCATGTCTCTACTCTGCGCAGAATGCTTTAATCCTCCTTATTGCCAGCACAGTAAAACCCAGACTCCCTAGGGTGAAATTCAGGACCTCCACATACTAGCATCAATTACTCCAGACTTATTGTATACTACTCTCCACTACAAAATGCACATTCCAGCCAAACTTGGCATTCCATTCTCTAAACAGGCCTCAGGTTTTATTCTTTATGCTTTTGCTCACACCATTCCCAAGTGTTGGAATTCTTTTCTTTCTAGCAGTTAAATTCATCAGATTTAAAAGTACAGCTGAAATCCCATCTCCTCCAATAAGCTTTCTTCTAAAACTCTCCAACTTTGGACTTAACATAGCACTTTATTTGCATTTCTTGACACATTTATCACACATTATTTTTTAAAATTAAATATCACTTTATTTTCAGATCCACATTCTCTCCCTCTCACCTTCTCCCCACCCAGAAAGCAAGAGAGACAAAACCCATATTACAAACATGTATAGATGATCAAAACAAATTGCTGCATTAGCCATGCTAAAAATTGTCTCAATCTATATTCTGAGTCTATCAACTCTCTATCAGGAGGTGGATACATAGCATATTCCATCTTGAGTTCCCTGGAATTGTGGTTGGTTGGAGTGTTGATCAGAGTTTCTAAGTCTTTCAAAGTTGTTTTTCTTCATAGTGCTGTTTTAGCATATATTGTTCTTCTAGTTCTGCCTATTTCATCCTGCATCAGTTGATATGTCTTTTCATGTTTCTCTGTAATCATCCACTTCATTATTTCTTACAGCAAAATGGTGTTACATAATATACATATTCCATAACTTATTCAGCCAGTCCCTAATTGATGGGTACCCTTTCAGTTTCCAATTCTTTGTTGCCATAAAAAGATCTGCTACAAGTATTTTCTTTTTGGTACATATTGCTCATTTTCCTCTTCTTTTCATCTTTTTTTTTTTTTGGTGGGTGAAGACCTAGTAGTGGTATTGCTAGGTCAAAGCATATTCAGAGTTCAATAGCTTTTGGGGCATAGTTCCAAATTACTTTCCAGAATAGCTGGACCAAATCACAGCTCCATTGTTTGTGTTTCCCATAGCTCCTCTAGCATTTGTCATTTTGGGGACAACTTTGACAACTTCATGGGTATAATGGAACCTTGGAGTTGTTTTAATTTGCATTCCTCTAATTATTAGTGATTTAGAGCATTTTTTTTCATATAGCTATTGATGGCTTAGATTTCTTCCTCTGAAAACTACCTATTCATATCCTTTACCTTTTATCAATTGGTGAATGGTTCTTATACATTTGAAATTATTCTCTGTGTATGTTAGAAATGAGTCCTTTATCAGAGAAACTTGGTGGAAAGATTTTTTTCCCCACCAGGTGCTTACTTCTTTTAAAATTTGAATGACTGGTTTTGTTCATGCAAAGATTTTTACATAATCAAAATTTCCATTCAAAAGTTTTCGTCTTTTTGCACATCCATTTTTAGGACCAAGTTATTTAGTCTTAAATTAATGTTTAATCTTCACTTCAAATGCCCTTTAATATAATGTAAGATAGGTTAGTTTAGCTGGATATCATGACAAGCTTTCTTCAAACTGGCTTTACTGTCCACTGCTTTTCTTTGGTTTATGAAATGATGCTGTTCATAATCATTCATTACATTTCTTCATAATATTTGATTCTCTTTTTAGTAGTATATTCAATTATTTGTCAACAAAATCACTTTCTGGGCTTTTTTGGTCTATTGTGGCAAATAATTTTTCATGGCTTAAATTGCTGTATAAAATTATTATAGTTGGTTTCAACATGATTTCCATTGTCTATTGTTCATTCTGGTGTCTTACACTTTGGCACAAAAAAATCAAGTTCACAAGTCCAACATTGGGAAGGCATAGTTAGCAGTTGTTCAGGGAAAAGGTCTGGGGATTTTAGTGGAAGTAAATGCTCAATTTGAGTCAGTGGTGGGAGGGGGCACTCCCTTCTTTTTCCCTGAGAAAAACCTAATTGGATGGAGTAGGAGAAGTATATCCTCGTGGTGGGGATAGTCCCATTGTACTCTGCCCCTGTCAGACCTCATGTGGAGTATTGTGTTTGCCACTAGGTGTCATAGTTTAAGAAAGATTTTTAGTTCCTTGAGATAAGGTACTGTGTTTTTTGGCTTTCTTTGTATTCCTTACACTTTGTATGGAGACAGATACACAGTAAACACTTAATAAATGTTTGCTTACTGACTGATTGAGATTGACTTTTAGAGGGTCTTAAGTCCATGTCATATTATGATCAGTAGGAGGAACTGGGTATGTGTAGCCTGGGAAACATGACAGTTGTCCTCAATTATTTTAAAAGGCTGCCATTTGCTTGAGGGACTAGATTTGTCTTGCTAGTCTCAGGGAGAAAAATCATAATTAATACTTGGAAATTTCTATGATACAAATTTAGGCTTGATGACATAGAAAAAAAATCTTCCTAACTATTAGAACTATCTGAAAGTAGAATTGAATACCTTGAGAGGTGTTCAGTTTCACCTTCTTGGAGGTCTTCAAAAAGATGCTGAATGAACACTTGTCACTCATTTTATGATGAGAATGATTTGTACATATGGGTTGGATTAGACGACCCTATGGGTCCAACTCAAATTCTATGATTCTGTGATATATTTCTCCCCACCCTCATCTTTTCTCACCTTCACACTAAAGGCAAGCATCAGTAAGTGTGTTGACTTAATTTTGTGGGTATCATCAGTTCTTTATTGAAATTTTTTTCTCTTTATTCTCAGCAACCAATGTTAATGATAAGTTGTAATTATTTTCATGGCACATTTTGCAAATACTTATTATTACTGTGGTACATGATGACCTGAGAACCTATGAAATAATGTTTCTTACTTTTGGCTGTATGATTAACTCAGTACTCCAATTCCTTTCTTTGCCTCCCCAGGGAATACCTGTGAGCTGTCCTTCCATTTAGCTGTAGCTTCCTTATTTTTATTTAAATAAAAATTTCAAGATTTATATGATTTAGGTCCACAAGCAACATGTCCACTCATTTATTGGGCATTTGAACATACACACATTTAGATAACAAGATACAAATTAAAGTTTACAGGCAGTTTGAAAACTCTATTATTCTTAGTATCATCTGCTCCTTTTCTTGCCACTCTGACACCATCACTGCAGAAGTGGAAGGAGACTTCATAGGACTGAAAAACATTTTGTATTTTCCTTTGTTTCATGGCTTGGTGGAGAGAGAACTGGTCTTTGAGCTGGGAAGATCTGATTTGAATCCATCTGTGACACATTATAGCTATGTGACTCTGGTGAGTTACTTAACCTATTTGTGCTCTCATCATACTTCAAAGACTATAAGTTGCAGATAAGTTGCTGGCCTGAATTGGTAGAGGATGATTCCTCATATGTGAGTTTCCTATACAACAGGTCCATTTCATATCCCTAGACCCATGTGTTTCCATGACTAAACTAATCCATTAGCAATTGGCCCATCTATTGGTGATATTCCTTTCTATGCTCAGCTTGGATGATCCTTGGAAAATATACTTCATTTCTGGAGTTTTAGCTAAGTCATTCCAAATTGGTAGAATATTCCAGAGCTTATGATCCATTTTTGATGACTCAGAGTAATCCCCACACCATGATGAGGCATTAGAGAAGGACTTTATAATAATTTTATCTAGAATTTTAGCCAATGAAAATTATTTGAAAAAAAGAGACAAGAAAGAACCCCAAAAGTGCATTAGTCAGCAAACATCAGACTGACCTGCCAAATAGAGAGAGATGGACATTGGAGGCTGCTGGAGACATCATGGGATTAGAATTTAAATTTGTTTTTAAAATCATATGAAGAAGAATGACAGATGATTATGAACAACACGATCTTATAAAGCAGTAGAGGGCAAAACCAGTTTACAGAAAGCTTGGCATAATTTTCAACTAAATAAAATCATCCCAGGGATATTTAAGGACAAAAATTGAGGGAGGAACATGAATTTTAAAAAATGGAAATATTTGTAAATATGATTATGACAGATTGTTTTTTCCATCAAGGACAATGGAGCCAAAATAGACCAAAAAAGCCCAGAAAATGATTTTGTTGACAAATAATTGAATGAACTACCAAAAAGAGAATCAAATATTATGAAGAAATGTAATGAATGATTATGTACAGTATCATTTCATAAACCAAAGAAAAGCAGTGGACAGTAAAACCAGTTTGAAGAAAGGACACTTGGACTCTACAGAGTCTCAGATGCATTTACAGGGAAAGTTGCAATAATACTAAATATGAAAAAGCTTCCAGTTTGGACCAATTGTATAAAGAAGACATGCATGCTGGAAGCAATGCAATTTTTTAATTGATTTATTTTGATTGATCAACAATCACTTCCATATGCTTTTGAGTTTAAAATTTTTCTCCCCCTTCCTCCCCACCACCCTCCCCAAGAGTGTGCACAATCTGATATAGGCTATACATATACATTCGTATTAAACATATTTTCACATTAGTGATGTTGTAAGTAAGAATTGAATCAATAGAAGGAACCACCAGAAAGAGGAAACAAAACTCAACAGAAGAAAAAAAATAGCCAATAGTATGCTTCAATCTGCATCCAAACTCCATAGTTCTTTCTTTGGATGTGGATAACATTTTCCATCACAAGGTCTTTGGAGATGTCTTAGATCTTTGTATTGCTGGGAAGGGTTAAGTTTATCAATATTAGTCATAGCACAATGTGGCTGTTATTGTGCACAAAGTTCTCTTGGTTTTGCTCACTTCACTCAGCATCAGACCATACAAGTCTTTCCAGGTTTTTCTGATGTCAGCCTGTTCATCATTTCTTATAGCACAATAGTATTCCATTACATTCATATAACACAACTTGCTCAGCCATTCCCCAATTGATGGGCATCCTCTCAATTTCCAGTTCTTTGCCACCACAAAAAGAGCTGCTATAAATATTTTTGTACATGTGGGTCCTTTACCCATTTGTATGATCTTTTTGGGATATAGCCCTAAAAGTGCTATTGCTGGGTCAAAGGGTATGCATAATTTTATAGCCCTTTGGGCATAGTTCCAAATTGTTCTCCAAAATGGTTGGATCATTTCACAACTCCACCAGCAATGTATTAGTGTTCCAATTTTCCCACATCTTCTCCAACATTTATCATTTTCTTGTTTTGTCATCTTGGCCAATCTGATAGGTGTGATGTGGTACCTCAGAGTTGTTTTGATTTACATTTCTCTAATCAATAGTGATTTAGAACATTTTTTCATATGACTATAGATGGATTTAATTTCTTCATTTGAGAACTGCCTGTTCATCTCCTTTGACCATTTATCAATTGGAGAGTGACTTGTATTCTTATAAATTTGACTTAATTCTCTATATATTTTAGAAATGTGGCCCTTATAAGAGAGACTGGTTGTAAAAATTCTTTCTCAATTTTGTACCTTTCTTCTAATCTTAGTTGCATTGGCTTGAAGCAAAACAATTATGAGGAGATTGAGGGACCAGCATATAAGGTATTTGAAGGAGGGAAATATATCAATATCATGGAAAAAATCTTGGACCTTGATAATACCAAACAAAAAAAAAAGGCAACCAAGAGAATATCAGTGAGTAACAACTTATCCACTTATTCTTCAATGTATACGAAATCGTTATGAGATTCATCTATGTATGAAACAAATGCATCTGTTATAAGGGTATTAGTAGGGAATGTGTAGGCTATCAAATCTGATATTCAATAATAGGCCACATTTTTTAGCATTTCACAATTTACTGAAAGATGCAGAGAATATAAGATCTTATTGTGTTGATCATTATCATTACAAAAAAATTTTTGATTCTATATGGCATTACACCACCTTACAGGCTCTTTTTCAATAAGATATTTCCCATCTAGACTTTAAAATAATTTAAGAGTTTTTTTGAAAGATATAGCAAGAGAAATACCTCTGTTCAATTACCTCATGACCATAAAAGTCAGGTTAAAACAGGGTACCATGTGCTTCCAAAGGTGTTCATCACTGTGATGAAGGAATACAATTCAGAGTCTAAGTTAAAGAGGGATTCCTTGAAGGGTGAATTCCTCCAGATATTCCTGTGTGAGATAATATTGTGATGACTACAGTAAGCCTCAGGGAAGAGATTTATTAGGAGTTTGGGCTGTTCATCCACAGAGGAAAAGATCAAGTGGATAAAGACAGTCATGCAGATCACAGTAGCCATTTAAATGGAGACCCAAAGGAGATTGTCCATCAGCATGCCAATCTAGCACATGCTAGATAGATCTAGAAATGCTCATTCAGCTCTGAAATCAGAGTTGAATAAGAGGAGGAGGGTAGATCAGATTATCTTCAGCAAATAATGTCACACAGAGGTAAATGAAGAAATGGTGGGTATGAAAAGGCTGTAATGCATAGCCTGTGAAGAACAAGAGCAAAAAATATTACCAAGGAGTTATATGATAGGAAGAGAAGAGGGGCTGATCATTATGTAAGAAGAAAGGGATCACTAGTGACCACAGAGGTCCCCTGACACCTTTGTGATAGGACGAAAAAGTGAGGAAAGTTTACAGAATGTTGAGTGGATCTCCAACAAGTGGAAAATTTATTGCAAGACATGGACAAAATATAGACAGGCATGGATAGGGTGGAAATTTTCGTACAAAATTACAGGGAAAATCTACATTAATTGTCAAGCAATAAAGCACCATATACATTTCAATATACCCACAAATAAGCTTCAGTCACAAATACATTTTGAAGTTGCATTTTCTTTTTGACTTCTAGGCCTGGGTAGTAGCTTTCATTGCTAGTATAAATGGAAATCAATAGATTACACTGTGGTTGTTTGCATCCCATATTTTAAATTAGAGAGATAAATAACAAAATATAACAGCTTCTGCTATCAGTTGATCACTTGTGAGCAATTTGGTTCTGACACTAGATTGCAGTTTGAACATGAAGACCAAGTGTGTATGTTTTAATTTCAGCATTGAAGAGCTTGCTCAGCCACCCGAATGTGAATTTGAGCTATTCCCCAACTCTAAAAGCTCTCTTATTAATATGATCTAGCAATTTTATTCTCACTTGATGGGTTTCTTTAAATCAGCAAATGATATCATATGCTGTTGCTAGTTAGTGAAAGCTTTCAACTTCATATCTTGGTGTGGCCAAATATAGTGTGGAAGGAGTCTCAAGGTCAGTGATACGGCTTCTGGCTCTTAAGTTTTTGCTCTATTGTCTTCCTTCACTGGATAAAAGAGGGTGACTTTCGATTGTAACTTTGAAAAGAAATTTCTGAAGGCTTGAAAAAAAAACGTTCCCAGGATGGGAATTTTAATATTCAGAGATGCATTCTGCCTGGTATGCTGTACTCTTTTGTTGCACATTAAGACTAGAAGTGCTCTGGAGTTTGGGGAAGAGGCTCCATTTTCTAAAATTGCTTCTGCAATCACCACTCAGTTATCTGTGGGTAGATTGTCCCAATTTGTGGGTTATCGGCAGCACACTCTCTGTCTTCCCTCCTTCCCCCTGAGATGACTCTACATTCTGCTAGTGGCTTCTGCATTACTTCGTAGTCTCCTTTTGAATTGGAGTCACAACTTTCTGAGACCCTTCTTTCCCTCAGGACATTTTTTTTCACAGAACATTTTTATCAAAAGTGACCCCAAATCCTTTCTAATTTACGCTCTCACTTTAATATATTAGTCAGAGAGGTGGCGCTGTCCAAATACTGAAGCTAGAAAGTGCTTCGCGGAGGAGCTGAGTAAGGGAATATAATAGGGGAAGCTGGAGACCTGTGTAGTCGTGCTGCTGTTGTTTACTTATCTGATTTGAAGTATTTTAGAATCTTAGAATACTGCCTTCACTCTCTGTTCAAGCAGTCAGAAATTCGAGTAAACACACGAGCCAACGTAATAAGTTTCTTGGGAATGGTCCATTTGGAAGGGTAAGTTTGAACATTTTTGGGTGAAATTGCTATTAAGTTGAATGACTACTTTTATGTCGGAGTATTTCCTGTGATCTATTAGATGAAATTTCTTGTGGTACTATGTTCTTATTTCCCCTCACAGAGTGAGGAAGGGGGTAATACTGGAAAAAAATATATAACTAGTGATCATATAGGATTGAGCGAATTGACTGCCTAATCCTAGCTTGGTATTGGTGGCCATTCTCAATGACAAGGACTGCATCAGTTGTAAAAATTGGCTAGTAGATTAAATTTCAGAGACAATGCTTAGTTCTTGTTCCATATCTTCTCAGTGTGCTTTCTACCACCTAGATTCTGGAATAAAGCTAAAATGCTGCTGCCAAGTATGAGTTTAGTCTAGTCCATAGGGATGCATTGCTACAGCATCTGTCCCCACTTGGATCTCAGAACTCTAAGAGATTCCCGGCCTCAGGGAGTTAGAAGAAGTAGAGAGCCTACACTGAAGGGAATACAACCACATCTGCATTTCTGAGTAGATCAGTCAGAAATCCTGAGCCTCAGAGGGCCCATGCTTTGTTGGATGCAGAAGTTGGAAGCTAACTATTTCCTCTTTGTACAGGATATCTGGGTTCTCACCATCTTGGGACAAAATTATAAGACTAGTGCCAATAGTGAACTTAGTCCAACATTAAAGATGCCAGTACCAACTTTTTTTTTGTACTGATCTAGATGCCCAGTCAAAACTCCCTGCCACCTATATCCTTTGTTCTCCTGGATTTGGAGTGATTAGCTATGAATACTGATACCATTGTCTCCATATAGACACCACACTTAGTCATCTTGGAAACTTTCAAAGAAGTGTGTTGGTCAACTGTTTTTCTCAGTTACAACTAGCAGAATCTAAATCTTATTCCTCTTATCCATAAGAATCAGAATCACCTTCTCCTGAAGTGAAAAATATTTCTTCTATTACCTTTTCCCATATTTTCTTTCCTTCAAACCTCAATATTACAGTTCCATAATCCATATCTTCTCTTGCCCTTTTATAATCCCTGATCCCTCTAGGATCTCTGACCTTATGTTAATAAATTACTCTTTATCCTAAGTCTCTTCACCTTATTTTACTTCTACCAATATTGAATTAAACCTGGCTTCCTTTGGAAGACATCATATCCTTAGATACCCTCTCTACTACCCCGTATTTCTTTTTCATTCATATATTATGCTAGGAAGAAGAATAAGTATACTTCTAGCTTTCCCTTGCTATTACCAGACTATTCCTTGGCCACTGTGATGTGGAAACTTCTCCTTTGAGGTTTGCTCCACATGTCTATATTGCATAATCTAAATACTTGAGCAAAACTATTTTAAAGACATTGGGGTATTGATTCTCAAGGTGTTTGAAAGAGGAAAGGATACCAAGCAACAAAATCTCTTGAAGGAAAGACAGGAAGTGGCATGTATCTGATGGGTTAAACAATTACCAGCACCGTATTAAAATATCACCTTGTTTCAGACTATAGTGGAGACAGCTCCTTAGACTATGGTGAAGACAGCCCAGGATCCAGAGTCCAAGAGTCCTATGAATTGTGGTGCTCCCTCCCCACCATGACCACCAGTTCTGACTCATTGCTCTCAAAAAGAGGAGCAACAGGAATCTGCCATCTCCACCAACACCTAGCACCAACCAACTGCCACTGATGGTGAGCCTAAGAATCCTGGAAAGAATGCTGCCCTCAAATGATTAACATGTCCCAGGCCCCACAACCATCATTCAGGGGAGCAACCCTTGTGGAAATGTAACCTATCAACTCTCTCTGCTGGTGCTGTAGATTCTGCCTCCTCAGCAGTCAAAGCTACTGAAGATCTGGAAAAGAAACTTGTCTGCACCAGAGTCCTTGCCACTATCAAATGGGTCAATGTTAGAAATAGATGTGGCTTTATTTCTGGAAGTGACATTAAAGCAGACACATTACCATCTGCTTTGCTATTGCACTTTAAGGACCACTGGGCCTTTCTTTCCATCTGACATGCAATGGAAACTATGTTGTGTCCCTAGAAGACATTTAAGTACTTACTTTGTGCTTGATGCTGAGAATACAGACACAAACATGAAATGATCTAAATTGAATTTTATGTTATATAGTAGGACCCCTCTAGCAAGAGTGACCTCTCTGTCCACTGTAAAATAGAAATGATTACAAGATTTTTCTCTAGGCTCCTAATTCTGTCTTTGGAATAGGAAACAAATCTTTTTCAGGTAATTAGTAAGAGTACACTGTTGCAAATCATTTTGGGAGCAGGCTATTCACTAGAAGTAGGTGATTTCCTAGTTTCTCTTCATATTTCTTTTGGATAACTATTTTCAAACATTGGAATTTACACATATGCAATATATTACATTACATATTATATATGTATGTGCATACACATATACATGTACAAATATATGTGTATATGTGTTTATACATACATACACACACATTCCCCTCCCTCTCTACTTGCACGATGAAGTAGTGCTTAATTCAAGCTGTGCACTGAACTCCTTTGACATCAGATTGAGGAATCTCATTTGTGGTGAACATTGAAGGCCTTGACCTTTTTCCCAAGCTAAATTTGACCCATCCCCCAAAGCTTACTTGAAGTTCCCCTTCTTCTGTGAAGCCTTTCCTGATGACCCCAAATCACAGGGAACTTCTTTCTGTGAATTCTTGTGACGTATCTTGTCAGTACTATTTTTTGGTGCTTATTTTTATGGTGTTATTGTTAATTACTTTTGTGTCCATGTAAATCAATAGCACAAAAATGTATTATGTGCCCACTGTGTGCTAACCACCCCACTAAGTATGGGATATTATATGTTCTTTTTCCCCCCAACTTCTCCTTGTAAGCATTTTGAGGCAAAGATTAGGGCTGGTTTTGTTTTGCTAGTGTTTAGCACAGTTTAATAATAATAATAACAGTAAGTGGTAGTTAGCATTTATATAGTGTTTTAAAGTTCACGAAGTATTTTATATATGTTGCCTCACTGGATCCTGAGTAAATCATTTAACATCTCTAGTCTCAGTTTGGACAGGTAGGTGGCAGTGAATAGAGTTCTGGGTCTGGAGTCAGGGAGACTCATCTTCCTGAGTTCAAATCTGACCTCAGACACTTACTAGCTGTGTGACCCTGGGCAAGTCACTTAATCCTGTTTGCCTTAGTTTCCTCATCTTAAAATGAGCTGGAAAAGGAAATGGCAAATCACTCCAGCATCCAGCCAAGAAAATCCCAAATTGCATTATGAAGAGTCAGACACGACTGAAGTGACTGCTGAACAGCAGCAACACCAATGTCTCAGTTTCTTCATCTGTGAAATGTGAGAGTTGGGTTTGATGACATTTAAGTTCCTGTGATCTTCACAACAATGTTCTGAAGTAAGTACTCTTATTATCCTCATTTTATAGATGAGAAGACTGAGGAAAAGTGAAGTTAAGTGACATGTCAGGGTCAGACAGCTAGTAAGTTTCTGAAGCAGGATTTAAACTCAGATCTTTCTGACTCCAAGTCTAATACTCTATCCATTATGCTACCTAGCTGCCCCATATTTATTGAAGTAGATGGAACCTTAGAAGTCACCTCATTTTTGTAGGTGTCAATAATTTTTAAGTTGACTAACTCATTTATTGACCATATAACCAGGACCCAAGCCATATGTGAAGCCTCCAATACCTCTACAATTTGATGCAGCCAAATTGTTCTCTCTGTTATTCATACATAGCCCTTTGTCCATATCCGAGTTTTTGTACTGTTTCCCTCTTATGCCTGGAATGTATTACCAAGATGCAGGTCAAGTATGACTTTCTACCTAAAGCCCTTCTTGATTTCCTCCTAAACCTACAAGGCTAGTTCCATCACTCTTAACTAACTTGCATTTAACTAAGTTGTGTTTGTCATTTTTACACTTTATATAGGTATATACATATTCACATATGTATATTTTACACATATATGTATATATACACTTACATACACATATATGTATGTATTTGAATAGATCTATAGCTATATCTACATAAAATACCAACCCTTTTGTATGTGAACAGTTTGGTTGTTGAAAGGTGACAGGAAGATAATTTTTTTGCATGAAAAAACTGCAATCATAGGTCAGAACAAAGAGTTAAAAAAAGTGCTTGCTCATCTGAGTACATGTTTTCTTCTCCTAATGGAATGTAAATGAGGACTATTTTGCCTTTGTCTTTGTAGCTTCAGTGTTTATCTTGGTGTTGATTTGTAGAGTCACATTAATAAATACTTGTTGAATGATGAAATGATTGAATGAAGTCAAGGCTAATACCAAAGATACCACAATGGACCATCATTTTATAAACCTGTATATTTTATCATTTTCCAGCTGGACATTAATTTTGGAAATCTTGGTCTCACTGGATATAGTGTAAGAGGAGGGTGAGATGGACAGGGACTTGCTATATCGTCCGGCCACAGAAATGGTGCTATTGTCAACTGCTTCTGCTCTTGACAAACATGATCTGAAAGCTTTCCAAACTTAGGTCTAAACTGGATGCCATAAACCAACCCTGGTTCCTTTCTGGTCTTTCCTTAATGGCTTGCATGCTTAATGATACTAAGCAAAGACTGTTTAAAAAGGATGGTTACTCATACCATTCACACCTAAAGACTGAAATTTATGGTTTGAAAATGAACTTCTCCCACTATAAATATGGAAATAAGGCAATAGTCATTTATGCATTTAGAAATTCAATGATAGCAGGGAAATTTTCACAATTTTAGGAGATTATGTATCCTTCATGGATGCTTTTTTGTACTGTTACTTAAAGATATGTGTTTCCAAAGTTTAAATAAAGATATATGGTGTATACAAAGATTCAAAAAAATTCATTGACTCTAACAGAAATTGAGAGGATGGAAAAGGTCAGTTAGGGAGGAACAATGATAAATTATGTTTTGGACTTGTTTGGGCTTTGGACATTCAAGGCAGAGATGTTCAGTAGATAGAAATGTGGAACAGGGGCTCAGAAAAAAATGAATTTGGGAGACATGCTTATAAAGATGAAAAATGAACCCATGAGACCAGATGAGATAGAAATATGAAGGAAAATAGGGAAGAGAGGATAATCTATGGAAGAGTCTTGGATGACACCCTCACTTTGAAATCAGGTAATGAATGATTATCCATCAAATGGATTATGAGATATGGTCAATGAGGTATGCTTAATGTTTTACCATTCCTTGTTCTGGAAGGCCCATGATGACCCAGCTCTTTATCCAACTGTACTATGGACAACTCCCTCTTCCATGATGTTATTGGACATCAAGGAAGAATTGACATTGGGCAGGTACTGAATTTATGCGGGGAATGCTTTTCTTAACAGAAAGAAAATTTGTGACCTGGGGAAGTACTAGACTTATGACACGCACTACTTAATGGAAGAGGAAAGCTACAGTTTCAAGCAATGGTCCTGCAATCCTGTCTTGAGAATAATTATGCTCAATCTAGATTGGGCCTTAAATTTTCAGTATTCATAAAGGCTCTGCCCCACGAATAACTCCTATCTTCTTCAGACAAAGAAAGGCTATGTATGAAGAGGAAAGGTATATGGATCTCATTATTCTTCTGCAACCAAAACAATATTAATTCTGTATCTTAGCTAAAATCTTTTAGACATATTTATTAATGTGCAATTAATTGCTACTGAGAGAACTTTGTGACTTAAGTAATATCCAAATTATGTTCAATGGTAATTGTGAAACAGTAGATGAATAATTCTGCAGCATTGAAAGAATAAAAGTATATAGTTTTCAGTTATGGTTGTTAAGTTATCGACTAAAGAAGCAGTGGTAATATGGGCATACCCTTGAGGGAAGATCTGTCTTCTTGGAACATTAAGAACATACTTTCTCTTGATCTGGTCAAAGGCTCTGAATCCTCAGCAGATAAATAACACCCCCTATCATGATTTGGGTCTTTGATTCAGGGTAAATAAAGGACACTAGCCAAGGATACCATTAAACATTGATTTTTGAGTTTTGAAATATAGTGGAGGCCTTAGTGCTGTAGCTTCCACTCTCTATCAGTGATAAAACACACTCCACACTAGCCAGTATGAATGGGCATTTTAACAGCAGTCAGGAAGCAGCAGAGACTCCAGGGAAAAAATCCTATCCTCTTGTCCAAAGTTTCTTTTGGACTCTGGCCTAATCTCCTCTTGCCTTTCAAATTTCCTGACTTTGAATTAATTATCTCTGGTTTATTATCCTAGCCCAGGTGCAGTAATGTTTCCAGATTATCTGTAATAGCCCTGCCTAGGCCATGATAGAAATAAGTTTAAGGCCTCTTAAAATGACTCATGGAATCTCATAGTGGAACCTTAGCCTCAGATGTCCTCTGGTCCAACTTGCACCTGAACAAGAATTCCCTCTACACCATGCCCAGGAAGTGGACATTCAGCCTTTGCTTAAAGACCTTCACTCAAGAGGAATCCATGACCTTTTAAAACAGCCCATTCCCTTTTGGTTCAGCTTTAATTGTCAGGAACATTTTCTGTTCATCATTCTGAAGCTTGGCTCTTACTCTCAAATAGGAATTCTCTGCTGGAACTCTTTCACCATTGGACTGATCCAGTGCTTGATTGGCCAACTCTGTGCTGGCTTGCTGTTTTTATACTTGCTCTTCTCAACTAATTAAATATTGTGAGATGTTCCCTGTGTATCATATGCCTTCTGCCTTTTATCCAATAGTTGAAAATAAATAAGTCCCTCAAGTTAAAGATTTATTCACACCTGTTTATACTTTTGAGTAATTAATTGATTAAGGTGGGGACCTTCAGTGTCACACTAGCTGGGATTGGAGTGGAATAATGTCCTTACGTATGGCATAATCTCAAGACCTTTTGCCTTTTTAATCACCCTTTTTTGGGGGGGGATAGTTTCCAGCTTATTTATGTCCTTCCTAATTATGAAACTGAAACTAGGACATAACACTTCATTTATGGCCTGACCAGATCAGAATACATTGGAATATAACCCCTTGGACTAGGACACTCAAAAATTCAAATGGATTTTTGACATTGAACTATTAATAGCTAGCTTCTTTCACTTAGGTCATTCAACTTGGTCTGAATCCATCTATATTCACCATGACAATGTAGTCCACATTTTTATATCTTGTCTATAAGAATATCATGAAACACTTTGGGGAAAAGTATCAGAAGTTTTCAGAAAATTTACAACAGTCCCCAAATAAACTGGTTCAGTAATGCTGTGGCAAAACAAAAGAAATCAGGTTAGTTTGGTATAATCTGTTCTTGAACTCATATTTCTTCTTTGTGATTCTTATTTCCTTTTTAAGATCATCAGGCATGAAGTATTTCTTGAGAGCATTAAAAATGTGGTATTTTTTTCCAAAGGAAAAATAGTGGTAGCAGGGACACATTCATTCAGATACCATAGTAGTAGTAGTAGTAGTAGTAGTAGTAGTAGTAGTAGTAGTAGTAGTAGTAGTAGTAGTAGTAGTAGTAGTAGTAGTAGTAGTAGTAGTAATAGTAGTAGTAGTATAGTAGTAATAGTAGTAATAGTAGTAGTAATAGTAATATTGATATATTCACACATACACATATATAATAATTTATAAATGACTTTCCTCACAGTAGCTTGACAAATCATTCTTGTGAATATCATCTCTATTTTACATGTGAAAAAACTGAGAACTGATATAATTTGTTCTAAATTCCATAGTATGTGGTAGAACTAGGGCTTGAATATCTTTCCAGGTTCTCATTTAATGATTTCATTAGATTGTGTTATTTTTATGTACATAATATTGGATTTTTTGGTGGTGCTAGTGGGGTGGTGCAGATGTGATTTCAGAAATAAAGGGAAGTTTCAATGAGTAAACTCCTTCTACAAATTCAGGTTGGTACTAGCTCAGCAATTTTTAGCCTTAGAGAGTTGCTTTGAACACTGAAAGGTTAAATATAATTCCCCGGATACTTATGTAGTAAGAGGAGCTAAGACTTTTAAGTAGCTGAGGCTGGATCTCTATTAACAACTCTATGCTGCTTCTCAATATGTAAAAATAATACATACTGCTACTATTAAGTAATGAGACTGACATTAATTATGCTTTATATTATATATACGCACAAGATTGTTTTATGTATTTCTCTTAAAAAAAGAGATTGAGACTTCCTAATACACAATGTACAAAGCAGTCTTCATATAGTGGGAGGGGGAAATGGACATAATTATTAGTAAATAACACATATGTCCATCTATTTTTTTTTAAAAAAGAATTGCAAATACTCAGAACAACTCCTTATTTTCATGTTATCATGATGGATATTGTTGTCTATGTTGAATACTCACTGAACACTAGGGGGCAGTGATACACTAGGTTTAGGTGGTGTAGGTCCTTGACAATAATGTATAATGTAAGTAATACTCAACTGTTCTGTGCAGATTGATTTTTCCCTCTTTTACAAGAGAATTGAGTAAGAGACCATAGGTCATTCAGCAGCACATCACAAGAAATGTGTGTCTCTCCATCTCACCTTTGTGGCTGTCTGATTACAAGGAAAATATGTCCTCGCCAAAGAAGTTGTGTCCAAGGACATTGCTAGCAGCCTAATGTCCTCTGTTTTTCTGCCATTCCAAAGCACTGCTTTGTGAAATGGGAAATAAGAATGAATTCAACTAAGGAGTCAACTTAAAGGTCTGCTCATTAAGAAAACTACCTGTCCAGACAGCCACCAACCTTTCCTAAAGCCAGGCTATGCTGCTCTTGATTTCAAGTTGAACTACTGTGGCAGAATTTTGGTCTAAGGATCCTTGAAGGGGAATATTGCTTGACTACCTAGCCTTTATGCTTTCAGGGGAAGCTAGGGTGGATATCATATGACTTACAGCTGCTTATCTTTTACCTCACTTCCGCTGCTCTGTCCCTTTGTTAATTATCAGTTCTCTCTCTCACTGAAGGAATATCTATATGGCGCCAGAGGTTTTGCATCCCTAAAATCAGGATGAATCCTTCTGTTTATAAAGCAATATAGGCTAGATAGTATGTGGTACTCCCTAACTCTAAAAATTGCTGTTCCAATATCAAAAAGTCCCTAAGGCATTCTGGGCACGTAGCTGCTGAGAACTAGAAGAACTAGTGACAGTAGGAAGAAAATCAGCAAAAAAGGGATTATATATATGTGAGACCAAAGGAGTGGGATACTTCTTCATTCCTGTTTAGTTCAGAGATTCATAGCTCTCTGCAATAATAATAATGATAATGATACTACCACCACTATTAATAATTATAACTAGTATTTATATAATGTTTTAAAGGTTTGCAAAGCACTTTACAGATCTCATTTGATTATCATAAGAACTCTGAAAGGTAGGTGCTATTATACCCATTTTACAGAGGAAGAAACTGAAGCAGTTAGAGGTGAAATGATTTGTCCAGACTCACATAGCTTGAACTCAAGTCTTCTTGACTTCAATTTTAGTTTGCGCTCTCTCTCTCTCTCTCTCTCTCTCTCTCTCTCTCTCTCTCTCTCTCTCTCTCTGTCTTTCTATCTTTCTATCTCTAGTGCTTTTTAAGATTCAGAAAGCACTTTAAATACTTTATCTCATACTGATTTTATTTGGGCAAAACTTTTGATTTTTATGCCATACAGTTCACTAGCATACTGAATATATCTCCAAAAGAGCAGTCCTCAATAGGAAGCTTGAGGCTAGTGGCCTCCAGAGTGGCATGTGTGACAGAAGTCTGTGGCACTGTTAAATACAATTGGAGCTGCTTAGAATGATTGGTGCCAAACTCTAGGCATTGTGGAAGAAGCCTGTCAGCTTACAAGAGCTTTCATATAAAAGATACATGGTCTGAGAGCATTGAGATCTACTGGGAGGAACTTTAGAGGAGGTGGCTCTATATGAGGGAGTTATACAGAGTTATTACTTTTGTTAATTTTATCCCTCATTCTGGCTTCTAGTAAGGCAGTAAGAATATATAGATTATTGTGATCTTTTGATAGGCTATACCTTGGTTTGCAGTACTGACTTAAGAAGAAATTGTACAATTGATAGAAATGGATTTATTTTTAAAAAACTAATATTTGATAAATTGGTGGCTAGGATCATTTAATCATGGACCTAGAGACAGAAGGGACCCTTGAGATCATCTAACACAACCCCTTCATTTTATGTATGAAGAAAACACAACTGAGAAAAACATTGCCCAAATCCACAGAAATACTGTAATAAGTGCCAGAGCTAGAATTTGAACTCAGGTAACATGGGAATCTCCCCAGGTAATATGATGCAATGCATAAAATATGAATGTCCATTAGAAAAGTATACTGTAACTTGAAAGAAAATGCCCACAGTGATAGTTTATTTGTTACAGGAGTATATTTAATCTATGTTGGTTTTTCAGTGTCCCTAAGCCATCTGCCTCCCTGTTAATATAGTTCTGTTAGTAATTATCATTTAGGTTCCTTATGGCCATTTATTGTCATTTAATTCAAAATTTTCATTTTGTAGGCTTTTATTTAGAGCAGTCATGAAAACTACTAATATGGTCCTTAGTAGAGCATAAAGCTGGAGGAAGGAGCAAAGCCCAAGATAGGGAAGGAATAATAATAATAATAATAATAATAATAATAATAATAATAATATCTAACATTTATATGGTACCTACTACATTCCAGGGACAGTGCTAAGTGCTTTACAAATATTATTTCATTTGATTTTCATAACAACCTTGGAAGGCATATACCATTATGATCCCCATTTTATAGGTGAGGAATCTGAGACCCAGGTTAAATGACTTTCCCAAGGTCACTCAGCTAATAAATGTTTGAAGATGGATTTGAACTCGGACCTTCCTGACTAGAGTCTAGAGCTCCATCCCTTGTGTATCTAACTGCTAGAATATAGAAATGCTTTGCTAGGAAATACCAAATATAATAGACAATCTAAATGAGTTAGATATCTGGCCCTCAGGGAATTCAGAGAACTTGCAGATATTTTTTGCTGAACTTGTGATAGTTGAGCAATTAGGGAGAATGGGGGAGCTGTTACAGGATGGGTAATGGCCAAATATCCTGATCTTCAAAAATAAGTAAATTCCAGAATTTGTCACTGATAGATCCCTGACAAAATTATAGAATGGATTTTTTTGCCTTTATTAACAATTATGTAGTATTTTTTTTTCCTCCAGTGACATATGGAAATAGTTTTTAACATTTTGTTTTTAAAACTTTAAGTTCCAAATTTTTTCCTTCCTTCTCCACCACTCCCCCCAAATTGATAAGGCAATTAATTTGATATAAGTTATACATGTGTAGTTATACAAAACATTTCCCATATTAGACATGTTCTGAAAGAAAACATAGACCAAAAAACCCCCCACTAGATCTCAAGAAAAATAAAGTGGAAAAAAAGTATGTTTCAATCTGTATTTAGATTCAATCAGTTCTTTTTCTGGGGATAGATAGCATTATTCATCATAATTCCTTCAGTGTTTTCTTGGATCATTGTATTGCCAAGAATAGCTAAGTCAATCACAGCTGGTCATCTTACAGTATTACTGTTACTTTGTACACAGTCCGTTTCCCTTTGTATTAGCTTATGTAAATCTTTCTAGGTTTTTTTTTTTTTTCTGAGAATATCTTGCTCATCATTTCTTGGAGTGCAACAGTGTTCCATCATAATCACATCCTGCAGTTTGTTCAGTCATTCCCCAATTGATAAGCATCTCCTTGCTTTCCAATTCTTTGACACCAGAAAAAAGCTGCTATAAATATTTTTGTATTTATAGGTCCTTTTCCTTTTTTTAATCTCTTTTGGGATACAGACCTAGTAGTGGTATTGGTAGGTCAAAAAGTATGCACAGTTTTATATTCATTTGGGCATAGTTCCAAAGTGCTCTACAGAATGGTTGAATCAGTTCAGAACTCCACCAACAATACATTAATATCTCATTTTTCTCATATTCCTTCCAACATTTGTCATTTTCCTTTTCTGTCCTATTAGCCAATCTAGTAGGTATGATGTAGTACCTCAGAGTTGTTTCAATTTGAATTTCTCTAATCAATAGAGAAAACATTTTTTCATATGGCTATTGATAACTTTGATTACTTCATCTGGAAACTGTTCACATTTTTTGATCATTTATCAACTGGGGAATGGCTCATATTTTTGTAAATTTAACTCAGTTCTGTATACGTTTAAGAAATGAGGCCTTTATTGGAGAAACTTGGTTAACTTTTTTTCACAGTTACTATTGTTAACTGTATTTCCCTCCATCCATTTATTCTATTCTCTCTCTCTCCTTTCACCCTGTTTCTCTTCAAAAGTGTTGGCTTCTGATAACCTCCTCCCCCAATCTGCCCTCCCTTCTATCACCCGTACCATTTCTCTTATCCTTTTCCTCTCTAACTTTCCTGTAGGATAAGATAGATAACCATATCTAATTGAATGTGTATGTTATTCCTACTTTGAGCCAAGCCTAATGAGAGTAAGGTTCATTCACTCCCCTTCACATTCCCCTGATTCCCCTCCTCTGTAAAAGCTTGTTTTTGCCCCTTTTATTTGAGATAATTTACCCCATTCTACCTTTCTCTTTACCTTTCTCCCAGTACATTCCTCTCTCACCCCTTAAGTTTATGTTTTAGATATTATCTCTTCATATTCAACTCACACTTGTGCCCTCTGTTTATATATACTCCTTCTAACTGTTCTAATAAGAGGAAGTTCCTATGAGTTACAAGTATCATCTTCCCATGTAGGATTGTAAACAGTTTAACCTTATTAAATCCCTTGATTTCCTTTCATGTTTACCTTTTTATGCTTCTCTTGAGTCTTGTATTTGAAAGTCAAAGTTTCTATACAGCTCTGGTCTTTTCATCAAGAATGCTGGAAAATTCTCCATCTCACTGAATATCCTTTTTACCCCTAAAGGATTATACTTAGTTTTGGTGGGTAGGTGATTCTTGATTGTAAACCTAATTCCTTTGCCCTCCAGAATATCATATTTGAAGGCCCCCTGATCCTTTAAGGTAGAAGTTGCTAAATCTTGTGTTATCCTGACTATGGCTCCACTATACTTGAATTGTTTCTTTATGGCTGCTTGCAATGTCTTCCTCTGGACTTGGGAATTCTGGAATTTGGCTATAATATATCTGGGAGTTTTCATTTTGGGATCTCTTTAAGAGGTGACCAATGGATTCTTTCCATTTCTATTTTACTCTCTGCTTCTAGAATATCAGGGCAGTTTTCCTTGAAAATTTCTTAAAGATGATGTCTAGACTTTTTTTTTTTATCATTGCTTTTAGGTAGTTGAATAATTTTTCAAATTATCTCTTCTAAATCTATTTTCCAGGTTAGTTGTTTTTCCAGTGAGATATTTCACATTGCCTCCTATTTTTTCATTCTTTTACTTTGATTTTATTGTTTCTTGATTTCTCATAAAGTCATTTGCTTCCATTTGCTTCATTCTAATTTTTAAGGAATTATTTTCGTCAGTGAGCTTTTATACTCCTTTTCCATTTGGCCAATTCTAGTTTTTAAGGAGTTTTTTTTTTTTGTCACTGAATTTTTGTGCCTCTTTTTTCTATTTGGTCAGTCTTGCTTTTTAATTTTCTCCTTATTGGCTTTATGTACTTCTTTTAACATGTGGCCTAGTCTGTTTTTTAAGGTATTATTTTCTTCAGTATTTTTTTGTGTCTCCTTTACCAAAATATTCATTTTTCTTGACTTTCTTTTATCACACTCATTTCTCTTCTCAATTTTTTCTCTAACTCCCTTGATTTTCAAAATCCTTTTTGAGCTTGTTTGTGGCCTGCGACCAATTCATATTTTTTCTTGGAGGCTTTGGATGTAGGAGGTTTGACTTTGTTATCTTCTTCTGAGGGTGTTTTTTGATCCTCTTTGTCATCATTGTCATTGTCTATTGTCAGCTTTTTTCCTGTTGTTTGCTCATTTTCCTACTCCATTTCTTGACTTTTAACTCTTTTTAAATTAGGGCTCTGTTTCGGGGGTGGAGGGCACACTGTCTCAAGCTTCATGGGTTCTGTGCAGCTGTTTTCAGAGATACTTCTAGGGACCTATAAGTTTTCAGTTTTTCCATGGTGGTATTATCTAAGGAGAGATGTGTTTACTACTCTTCTGGACTATGTGTGCTCTGGTCTGTGAGTAACTACAAGCACCCTTTCCTGCCCAGGAACTGTGACAGGGGTCCCACTTCACTGCAGTCACAAGCTGTGGTGTGCTGTGCTTTTTACCCTGGGACTGCTGCCCAGGGTTGTAACCAGATCTGAGTATGGGCAAACAAACAGAGTCCTGCCTCAATGCTAGCAAAAAGACCCTTGTAATCTTCTTTTTCTTATGGTGAGGCAGTTGGGGTTAAGTGACTAGTCAAGGGTCACACAGCTCATATCAAGTGTCTGAAACTGGATTTGAACTCCTATCCTTCTGACTGCATGGTTATTGCTCTATCCAGTGCACCCATCTGCCTGACCCTTTTCTTTTCTTTTTTTTTTAAGTTTTAAAATTTATTTTAAACTTAAATGCAAAATAAGAAAAGAAGAAAATTGCCATGTACATAGCAGAACATAAAAGATGACTGAATATAAAACAATAAATTTATATTTCAAGAAAATTTATGTAAGTACTACACATTATTTTCAAAGCTGCCTGTCTTTTCTTTGCTTTCTTGTATGTTTTCTTTTGTCTTCTGCTGTGTACTTTTTTACTTTATTTTTTCCCTTCTCTGCCTGGCCCCCCAGAAGACTACAATTAAGCATGGATATACACACATACATACTTACGTATCCATGTATGCATGTACATATGCATGTATAACACATATACATATATACATATATATAGATATCCATAAACATACACATATATACACATATACACTCAAACACATATACATAAAACCATATTATGCTTATTTCCACTTGTCATCTCTTTCTCTACAGGCAGATAACATTTTCCTTCTTGAGTCCAAGTCTCCATATTTTTCTAAATCTACCAGCTTATCATTTCCTACACCACAATATTCTGATATAATCACATTCTATCTGGAAGATTGTTTATGAGAGTTTCCCCCCAATTTTCTGTATTCTCTCTATTCTTGGCTACATAGATTTTGTCTATATAGGAAAATTTTAATTAAAAAATCAAAATTATCCAGTTTATATTTCAACACTGCTTTCACTTTATAATACGGTTTAAGGTGATACCACTGAATCTAGTTCGTTCACATCTTTTTTCCCTAGTTTCCTTGAAGTTCCTGACCCTTTGCTCTTCTCAATGAACCATTATTATTTTTTTTTCTGACTCAGTGAGATAATTTTTCTTGGCAATTTAATTGGGATAGAATTACAAAAATAGATTAGTTAGATAAAATTGTCATTTTATACATTATATTAGCTTTACCTACCCATGCACAATAAATATTGCTTCAGTTATTTAGATCTAACTTTAGATAAAAGATGTTTTGTGTTTATATTCATATAGTTCCGGTGTCTGTTTTGGCAGGCATACTCTCATTTTTTTATACAGTCTGGTTATTTTTTATGGTCTAAAACAATTAATATGGTTGACACATAGTGTAGTTTCCCTATTTTTCTCTTTTGATTAAATCTGATTTTGCCTTTAACTTTGTGTGACATTATGATAACTGTCCCTACTTTTTTACATAATACATTCTACTTCTGATTTTTATTTTCTTTTCATGTTTTTTATCTTTCATGTTTTTGTGTATGTCTCATTTTTATAGTATTTCCTGATAGCAATATAGTTCAAATTTTTAATCTGTTATCAGTTTCCATTTTATGGGTAAATCCATTCTCTTCACATTCTAAACTATAATTGCTTGTGTATTTTTCTCCTTCTTGTTTTCTTCACTATCCTTCTCACCCTATTCCTATGCCTCCTCACTCCTCTACTTTACTTCTACCCACTACCTTTCCCTCCTATATCTTCACCTACTCTCTCTCCACAAATCCCTCCCTTATCTTCTCTCTTGATTCTACCCCTTTACTCTCTTATTTCTTTCTGAATTTAGATTTTTATACCCTTCTAAATATATATGTTATTTCCTCTTCATCCCATTCCCATTAATCTACACACCCTTCTATACCCCCCTTATCCTATTCCCTATCCTTCCTTTATCCTCTCCCCCTTCCCTATCCTCTTTCCCTCTTATTTCTTTCTAAATTTAGAAGACTTTTATAGCCTTCTATATATATATATACATACATATATATATATATATATGTATATATATATATATACATATATATATATATATATATACATATATATATATATATATATATACATATATATATATATATATATATATATATATATATATATATATATATATATATAGTTCCCTCTTTAACCCATTCCCGATGAGAATAGGGTTCCAGAACTACTCACCCTCCTCTCCCATTTAATTCCTCTCTGTTAGTCCTTCCTCTTACACCTCATTTGTATGAGATAATTACTTTTTACCTTTTCCTAAATCATTTTGATCTTTTAGAATCACATCATACTCAGCACTACCCCACTCTTTCTTTCAAACTACACAATTACTAATGACAATCTTAGACATACAGTTTACACTTCCAGTATAAAAAGTAAATAATTTGTCTTTATTGACTCCCTTGTAATTAGTCTTTGATGTTTACCTTATATTTCTCTTGGATCTTGAATGTCACATTTTCTGTTAAGTTTTGGTCTTTTTGAAATAAAATCCTGAAAGTCTGTCAGTTCATTGAATATCTATTTTTTTTCCATTCAGGACTAAACTTTGTTGGGTACAATATTTTTGGCTGTAGCCCCAGTTCTTTTGCTCTTCAATATGTAGTGTTCCAAGGCCTATGGCCTTTTAATGTACTGACTGCTAGGTCTTGTGTAATTTTAATTGTGGCTCCACCATATTTAAATTGTTTTTTTTTCTTGTCGCTCGTAATATTTTCTTCTTAACCTGGGGGTTTCAAAATTTGGCTATGATATTCTTGCAGGTTTTCCTTGTAGGTTCTCTTTCAGGTGGTGATAGGTGAATTTTTTTCTCTTTCTACATTTTTCTCTTATTCTAACACTTCAGGACAATTTTCTTTAATTATTTCTTGTATCATTGTATCAACATTTTTTTTTTGGATCATAGCTTTCAGGTAGTTCAAATATTATTATGTTTTTTCTTCTTGATCTCTTCTCCAGATCAGTTGTTTTTCTTATGAGATGTTTCATATTCTCTTCAATTTTTTCATTCTTTATATTTTGTGTTATTATTTCTTGGTTTCTTATAACTTTGCTGGCTTTCCCTTGCCCAATTCTAGTTTTCAAGGAGTCGTTTTCTTCCTTAAGATTCTGGATCTCTTTTTCCAGTTGGTTGACTTTCTTTTCATAATCTTATTTTTTTCTTGGACTGTTCTTACTTTAAAAGAAATCCTCAATCTCTCTTATCTGATTTTTGAAGTCTTTTTACAATTCTTCCATCAATTCTTTTTGGGCAGGTGACCATTTGATATTACTCTTTGGAGGACAGGCCTTTTTTGTTTGTTTGTTTCATTATCCTCTGAGGACAAACCTGATTTTCTCTATTCCCGTAGTAACTGTCCATGGTTGGGTTCTTTCTCCTTTGTACGCTCATTAAAAAAACAAATTAGCAGCTTGGTATTATAATCACCTTTAATCCTGGGCCACAGGGGATGGTACTTCTGGCCTCATGTCCTTCTTAACTGTTATTTTTTGAGCTTTGTCCTGGGCCAACCTCTACACTCCTTTTCCCATCCAAGCTACAGCTAGGGCCCTCTGGAAATGTTCTGTCTGGAAATGCTCTTTCTCCCTGAGAATCCTCCAGTGGCTATGACCTTCAGTTTTCCCCTCTGTCCTGGAACTGAGACTAAGAACTCGGCTCCCTTGTAAATGCCCACAGCAAACAGAATCCTCACCCCACTGCTTCTTTACTCAACTAGCCTGTGCTGGTTCCTTCTCTCCCAGGACTGTGTCTTGGCAGCACAGCTGGGCCTGGAGTGCCTTGTCAGCAGAGGCTCCCTTAATCCTCCTTGCTCAGATACCTAATTCCCCAAACTGTCTGATAGATGAAAATAATTGTGGTTAAGGTGAAGGCTACCTCCTGATCCAGCTGCCCCCAGGGCTTGACACTTGCCTAGCCTGGAAGTGTTTACACTTCACCTGGGCCAGCAAGACCACTGTTCTGCCCCAACTCTTGTTTATTTTTGTTGCTGTACCTTCATTCTGAGGTGCTATTTTGTCTTGTTTGTGGAGGAAATCTGGAGAGCTAGGAATTATCTGACCTATTCCACCATCTTCCCAGAACCCTCTCTCTAATTTCCGTTTGACCAGTTGTTCGATCTCTTTATCATCTGTGGGCTGAGATCTCTGGAAGCAGCTGCTGCCACTGGTGATTCAGTGACTCCCAAAGCCTGCTCCTGGTTTGTTGGGTCTGGGTCTTTACTGGCATGGCCTATGCTAGATTGTGCTCCACTCTCAACCTGGTGCAACAGACCTTTTCTGCTGACCTGCTAAGTTGTCTTTGGATGGAAAATTATTTTACCCCATCCTTCTGTGGGTTCTGCTGCTCCAGGAATTGTTTCATGCCATTATTTAAAGGTGTTTGGAGGGGTTTTGGGGAGAGCTCAGGTGAGTCACTGCCTTTTCGCTGCCATCTTGGCTCTGTATTTCCTCCCCCTCCCTCCCCAACAGATTATCAAACATCATTTATGAGTACTAAGAAAGGCAAATTTCATGATAGAATTAGTATGAGTTTACCAAAACCACATCATGCTAGACTAGCCTAATTTTCTTTTTTTTTTTTAAAAATAAGATTACTAAATTGGTACATCAGGGGAATTCTGCATACACACTATCGACAAGGCATTTGATGAAAGGGTTTATGCTATTCTTGAGGATAAGATAAAAATGGTCATGAGAAGAATAATTTTAGAGGTAGGCATATTTGTAGACAGTAGAATGAGAGTCTACCCAAGGAAGAATGATTTTTATTTTGGATTGAAGTCTCAAGTGGAGCATTACAGGATCTCTAATAATGGCCAATTAAAAATCAATGATATAGAACAAGACATAGTTGGCATTATTATCAAATTTTCAGTTACTACAATGTAGGGAGAGAAAGCTACTTAACTAGATATCTAAAGTAGCTTTCAAAAATACCTCAGACTAGAACCATGAAACAGACTAACTTGAAAGATAGTAAATTCCCCCAGTTATTGGAAGTTTTCATTTAAATGACCTGTTAGGGATTTTGTAGTAGGAATTCCTGTTTTAGGCACAGGTTTGATTACATTACCTCTAAGCTCTAATTCTATGAGACCATTGAAAAGGCTGAACAATTTCCCAAATGTTCCCATTTTCCACCTTAACTCCAGGTCTAGTCAATTGTTCATCTGTAGTGCCTGTCCAAAATAAAGGCATTGATGAATTAACTCAGCAAGCTGTCTTTCCAAGTGCATGTCCTAATTTGGGTAACACTGATTCTTCATCAATTTGATGAATATATATTGGTCACCTTCTGACATGCAGTTGGAAGAGTAGCTCATTGAGTAAGCCCAATAGTAGTCTGCACATAGCAGGCATTTAAAATCTCTTTTTATGAGTCTCTTTATTTAGTACTATTCTGGGTCAACCAGAGTTCTTAGTTGCATTCAACATTAAGAAAATTTGTCAGAAAAAATAAATACCACTTTAGAATGATTATGTGTGTGTGTGTGTGTATATATATACACATACACATATACATATACAAATATACATATACATATATACACATATACATATACATACTACACACACATATCTCTATCTCTATCTATCTGTCTATCTATCTATCTATCTATCTATCTATATCTATCTATAGGAGGCAACTGAAACTCCATATATTCTTAGCATTCCCAATATATCTAAAAAGACACAGCTTCTTGGATATATGCTTTCTACTTTATCACTAGGTATCAAATAAGCATCTGTCAAGAGTATGGCTTATTATGGACGAATGACATGAAACTGCACTTTTGAGATCCTAAGAGTGGAATATCATGTCATCGGGTCAAGTTTTTGGAAATATGCTTAACCTAGGGGAGGAAGAGCTATTCACTTGAGTTTACTTCCTTCCTGAAAGCTAATAGAGAGAATTATCACTAGGATATTCACACCATCATCTAAAAAAGAGTCAACTCTAGATGTTAGATCCTCTAACAAACATTGTTTCAGTTGAAGTTTTGTCACAACTGTATTGTTCTATCACTTTCTTTTGTTCCCCTGTCTTGTTGAAGTGTGTCCTTGATCTTTTTATCCTATGATCTGGAGTTTTGAGTGATTGTTCACTTAGAATTTTTGCTTAGTTTTGCCAGCAAAGTCTCAAAAAGAAATAATTTCTATAATTCATTGGTCCTCAATTATTTTCACTTAAAGTCCCTCAGTGAGATAGGACTTATAATAATAGAACAATACATGCAGAGGTCTTTGAGGGTGAGTGCTGTTTTCATTTTTGTCTTTGCATCCTCAGTGTCTGACACAGTGCTTGGCACAAAGTAGATACCTCATCAATACTTGTTGAATTGAATGGAATTCAATTGAAACCCATGGCCCGCTTGCATATTTAGAATGAGGGGCCTTGGATATTTTCCAGTTCTAAGTCTTAGAATCCTGTGTTCTCCTATTTCTGGTCCCAAGTCTCAAGGTCACAACAAATACTAAGGAGCCATGCCACAAGTATAAAGCCAATTTTTCCTATAACTTATTGCTTCCTTAAAGCTCATCAGTATATGCCTCTTGGAGACTGAAGTGTCTCTCTTCTTTTTTTAAAAATTTCATTGATTTATTTTGATTTATCAACAATCACTTCCATATACTTTGGAGTTGAAAATTTTTCTCCCCCTTCCTCCCCTCCACCCTCCCCAAGACGGCTCACAATCTGATATAGGCTTTATATTTACATTCCCATTAAACATATTTTCACATTAGTGAGAACTGTCTCTCTTCTTGATGGTGTGTGATACTACTTCTCCCACCAAAATGAATGGAGCCTAGTTGCCCAGCTAGACAGGGCTAGGTAATTCCTAATCACTCCCTTTCAACTTTAAAACTCTAGGATTCTATTAGTTATCTGAGCTATCTATTTTCATCAATAATAGAAGTTGCCTAGTTTTATTTGAATGCTCTAGCCAGAAGCCTAAAGCAGGCTTCACCTGCTCCAGCACAGTCCTGGCAAGGAATTGATCAAAAAGCCTGGGGCCTCAGGCAGGGCTTTACTGCCTTTTGAAGATTACTCACAGATGTAAAACCTCATGTGGGAACCAGCAAACATACCGGCTTTCCTAAAAGCCTTTGCTTAGTCATATACAGTTTGAGTTGGCCAGGGCCTTATTTTAGAAAAGAGCCAAGTACTTCATCTTAATTCTGATTTCTGCTCTTCAGGTTTTACCTAAATGAGGCAACAATTACCGACAGGAAGTCCTTAGTATGCTAAAGTGTTATTCAAAACTACCCAGGAAAGGTCGCTGAATAAATACATTGACATCTGCTAAGAAAGGAGATTAGTAAAAGCCTTGACTGTGTGTTAGTTGAGATCCCAAGATGCTGAGAAGTTTTTATTCCTTCTCAATTCCTTTGTTGCTCTGGGATTCTTATGTATTGCTAAGCTTTAATTTCTGCCAAAGCTGTCTCATCAGCCCTTTTGACTGCCGGGTAAGATTCCCTACTACACTTGGGTCAGTCTGTACTAGAGGAGAAGGTTATCTATGCTATTAAACCTTTGACTTATTGTCTTTTGAAGAGAGCATTTTGCATTTTGTTATGTCAGGATTGTAATTAGATCCGTTAATTAAAGGAAAGAATGAACTTTTAAAAACTCTGTACCTCTTTGCATTTTTGATAAGCTTGCTTAGGTTGAAGCTGACCTTTGTGTGGGGTTTGCCTCTGCTCATTACTAGGTAAATTTTAATGAGGAGAGAGGATGAATGTGCTGGCCTTGGCGATAAAGAAAGGTAGCTACCACAGGCTTTCCTACAATAAAGTGTACCAAAGTTACTTACTTTTATCGATTAGAGAAAATTAGATCTTAGGATTTCAGGCAAGGGTTGTCACATGGAGGAGGTATTAATTTGGTTCTGCTTGGTCTCTCGTGTAGAATGAGAATCAACTGGAATTTTTGGAGAGATATATTTTGGCTTAATATAAGGAAAATTTGAATAATTAGAACTATCCCAAAGTGGAATGGGTTTCTTTTCCCTATCACAAGATATCTTCAAGAGTACCACTACTCTTGGATATTGTAGAGGGAATTTTGGTCCAAGTATGGGTTCATTCATTCAGAGAACATTTATCAGGTACCTACTATATGTACAGCCCAACACTATGCAATTAGCGAAATACAAAGTTTACATAAAACACAATCTTATCACCTCTTCATGAAGATGAGAATCCTGTAGGGGCATGATAGCTACAATTACCAGTATTTCATGGTTAGTGGCTTGAAACAAAGAATTATGTAAAGTCCAAGAATCTAAAGGTCATTATTACAGGGGTAGGGGTGAGATGGGGGAAGATAGGGGACACCACATAAGAGCTGACATTTGAATTGGGTTTTAGAGGATGGGTAGGAATTGAACAAGCAAGGAAGGGAGGTGAGGAGCACATATCAGGCATAGAAAACATCTTGAACAAAGACACAATGATGAAAGAACAGAATAGGTATTTGGTTGGGGAGGATGGGAAAATATTCAATTTCTAAGGCCTGTTGACTTCATGGAGGGGAGTAATATGAGATGGGGCCAGAAAGACAAGGTGGCACCAGATTGTCGATTTTGAATGTCAGGAAAAGGAGTCTAACCTTTGCTAGGTGAGCAATAGGGAGGTTGGAGTAGATATCATCTGAAGATGATTCTAACTCTCAGATTATAAGAAATTAGTACATATACAAGACCAGATTTGTGACCATTGAATATTATTAGGAAGTAGAATATATATCAGAGTTCTCTGGCTTTTGATACTTATAACAAAAGTTATAATTTTCATTAAACATGTATATATGCATATATGATGTATACACACATGTATATGATATAATCTCTCCTCTTCTAGGTGATGAGTTATCCTACATATCAGAAAAAAGTGAACTCTAACTCTGGAATGTAGTCAGAGATCTTATATTTGGCAGCTTTTATGGGTGATGAAAGATTCAGTTAGTGATGAAAGTATTGCCCAAGTCATTTGACTTTCTAGCACTTTTCATTCATCTCTGAAGTAGGGGCTGTCTGTCCAGGAAGAGAGTAACAGGAATTAGAAACAAGACGGGAAGAAAAGGAAACTGTAAGTGTTTTCTGTAAGTTTATAACCCTATTCTCCAGTGTAATTGGGAAGGATGTCACCAATCTCAAAAAGCCCTGGAAAATAATTCAAAGTTCTAGAAAGTGATATCTTGGGAATCTATTCAAAGGTGATTTTGACCTGACAAAGAAAATGGAGAGAAAACTGTCTGTATATCAACCAAGGTAGATACCTAAGAGATTACCAACAATGTATGAAGAATAGCAGTGAAACACCTAGAAATCAAGAAGCCAGAAATACCACCTGTGGACTTAGATACACAGAGTATAGGTAACAAGCAAAGTGAGAGCTTGACATAGAAGAAAGAACACTAGATCAGGGCTCTGACAAGCTAGGTTAAAATCCTGACTTTGCCACTCACTACCTGTATAACTTATGACAAGACACATTATTTCTGGGTCTAAGTTTTTTCATTTGTAAAATGGGGAAGTTGGACTAGATTGTTTATAAAGTCCTTTCCAATTCAATTTATAATTCTATGTGTTAGAAAGCCTAATGGATGAAGACAAATTTGATCTCATTGATATCACTGTGACTTAATAGGAGTAAGTCTCTGGAAAAGTCTGCTTTATTAAAAAAAAAGAACAAAAGGAGGTTGTTGAATCCACATACATTAAGAAGGTAAATTCATATGAGAGAACTCAGAGAACAGTGTGGGAATGAAAGGGAGAGAAGCATGTTTAAAAGCATTTAGGTGAAGATTAATAGAGGCAAAATAGAAAAAAATTATTATTGTCGGAGTATTGTTGTTCAATGCCTATACAGAAAGAAGAAACAGATGGGTGTTTGGGGAAGCATTAAAAATTTAGGATAGAAGCATGGTTTTGTGATGATAAGAGACTTCAGTTATCTGGACATCTGTTAGAGCTCTCTTTGTTCAGAATAGGTTATTTTAACCTATGCCAAAACTCTTCCACCTCTCCTTAATTTCTGGGAAATCTGATTTCAAAGGGTTCACAGAAACAATAAGTAGGGGCTTACAGACCAAAATTCCACAGGAAAAGTCAGCCCAAGAGCTTTCAAGAGTTTTTGTCAAATGTTGAGTTCTTACCCCAAAAAACTTGGATCTTTGGGCTTATCAAACACTAGATTACTACAGTAACTTGCTATGGTATATTGTATACCTAATCTATTTCACTGATCCACCACTCGTTTCTTAACTAGTACCAGATTGTTTTAATGGTTATCACTTTGTAATATAGTTTGAAATCTGGGACTTCTAGTCTCCCTTCCTTAACATTTTTTTTTCATTCATTCCCTTTATATTCTTGACCTTTGTTCTTGTAGATGAATTTCATTTTCTTTCTCTATTAAATAATTCTTTGGTAGTTTGATAGGTATGCCACTGAATAAGTAAATTAACTTAGGTAGAATATTTTTGGCCTGCCCATCCACGAGTAATTAATATTTTCCCAATTATTTACATATGTTTTTATTTGTGTGAAGTGTTTTGTACTTGTGTTCATATAATTCCTGGATTTGGCTTGGAAGGTAGACTCTCAAGTATTTTATATTGCCTGCTATTATTTCAAATGGAATTCCTCTATCTCTTTCTGGTGGGTTTTGTTGGTAGTATATAGAAATGCTGATGGTTTATGTGGGTTTATTTTATATCCTCCATCTTTGTTGAAATTGTTAATTGTTTCAACTACTTTTTTAATTGATATCCTCTTTTTAGAAATTATTTTTTTTGTTACATTTTAAATTCCAAACTACCTCCCTTCCTCCCTTCCCACTTTGTACTAGAGAAGGCTACCTTTTAATGTGTTACATATACACATACACATATATCTATTTATATGTAAAACCATAGTATTCATACTTCTATTTATTAGCTTTTTCTCTGAAGGTGGATAGCACCTTACTTCATAGGTCCTTTGTAGTTATTGAGTATTTATACATTCAACATAACTTAGTTCAAATTTATTCTTTGAACAATGCTGCTGTTACTAGATACAATGTTCTCTTGGTTCCTCTTATTTCATTCTTCAATATTTCATACAAGTCTTTCCATGTTTTTCTAAAATCAAGATACTTATCAGTTCTTACAACAGAGTAGTATTCCATCACAATCATATACCACAACTTTAGCCTTTCCCCAATTGTTGGGCATCCCCTCAATTTCCACCACAAAGAGAGCTGCTATAAATATTTTAGAACATATTAAATTCTTTTCCTTTTTCCCAGATTACCTAAGGAAACAGACCTAATAGTGGTATTTTTGAGTCAAAGGGTATACACAGTTTAATAACTCTTTAGGTATGATTCCAGATTGCTCTCCAAAATGGTTGGATCAGTTCACAGTTCCACCACTAGTGTGTTAGTGTCCCAATTTTTCTGTATCTCCTCCAACATTTGTCATTTTCCCCTTCTCTCATTTTAGGTGTGAGGTGGCATTTGAAAGTTGTTTTAATTTGCATTTTTTTAAGACAACTGGAGTTAAGTGACTTGCCCAGGGTCACACAGCTAGTAAGTGGCAAGTGTTTGGTCTGAGGTCAGGTTTGAACTCAGGTCCTCCTGACTTCAGGGCTGGTGCTCTATCCACTGCACCACCTAGCTGCCCCAAATTTGCATTTTTCTAATAAATACTAATTTAGGGCATTTTTTCATATGACTGTATAACTTTGATTTCTTCATCCAAAAACTGCTTGCTCATATATTTTGACCACTTATCAATTGAAAATTGACTGTATTCTTATAAATTTGACAAAATTCTCTATATATTTGAACTATGACACCTTTATCTGAGCAACAGTCTATACAATTTCCCCCAATTTTCTTTTTACCATTTAATCTTGATTACATTAGTTTTATTTATAGTTAATTGATTCTCTAGGGCTCTTTAAATATATCATCATATTAGCTGCAAAGAATGATAGTTTTGTTTCCTCATTGACCACTTTTATTCCTTCAATTTCTTTTTCTAGTCTTATTGTCATATCTAGCATTTCTAATAAAATATTGAATAATAGAGTAATAATGGACATCCTTGCTTCACTCATGATTTCATTGGAAAGAGTTATTGGTTTTAGACAGACACTACTTACCATTTTAAGAAAGACTATGCTTTCTAGTGTTTTCAATAGGAAGGGTGTTGTATTTTTTCCAGAGCTTTTTCTGCATCTGTTTATGTATTTGTATGATGTTTGTTTTTATTGCTATTGATGTGGTCACTAATGCTGATGGAGCAGATAGATGGCACAGTGGAGAGAATGCTGGACTGGGAGTCAGGAATACCTGAGTTCAAATCCAGCCTCACACACTTACCATCTGTGTGACCATGGACAAGTCACTTAACTCTGTTTGCCTCAGTTTCCTCATTTATAAAATGAGATGGAGAAGGAAATGGCAAACCACTCCACTGTCCCAAGAAAACCCTAAATGAAGTCACCAAAAATTGGACACGAATGAAATGACTGAACAACAAATGCTGATAGTTTTCTGAATATCAAACCAGTCTTGCATTTCAGTTGGTCATAGTGTATGATCTTAGTGATATATCACTGTTTTCTCCTTGTTAGTATTTTATTCAATTTTTTTGTATTGATACTTATCAAGATAATTGGTCTATAGTTTTCTTTATCTGTTTTTCTCTTCTTGTTTTAAGTATCAAAACCATATTTATATCATAAAAGTCTCTTTTACCTATTTTTTTGAGTAGTTTATATGTTTAATTAACTGGGATTAAATGTTCCTTAAAGATTTGGTAGAGTTCACTTGTGAATCTATCTGGTCATTGGGATCTTTTCTTAGGAGCACATTCAATTTCCTCCTCTGAGATAGATTTATTTAAGTATTCTATTTCCTTTTCTGTTAATCTGTGCAATTTATATTTTTGTAACTGTTCATCTGTTTCACTTAGACTGTCACTTTTATTGGCATATAATTGTGCAAAATACCGCCTAATAATTGATTTAATTTAATCTTCATCGTGGTGCAGTCACCTTTTTCATTTTTGATACTAGTAATTTGGTTTTCTTCTTCCTTTTTAAAAATCAGTTAATCTATGTTCTTGTCCCCCCAAAGAAAACCAGCTCCTAGTTTTATTTATTAGTCCAATTTTTTTTCAAACTTTCAATTTTATTAATCTCTCCTTTGATTTTCAAGATTTCCAATTTGGTGTTTAATTGGGGATTTTTAAAACCTTTTTTTAATTGCATGCCCAATTCATGGATTTATTCTTTTTATCTTTTATTGATGTGTATTTAGAGATATAAAAATTTTCCCAAGTACTGCTTTAGCTGTATCCCAGAAATTTTGGAATGTTGTCGTTCTCTTTTAATAAAATTCTTGATTTTTTCTATTATTTATTCTTTGACCCACTTATTCTTTAGGATTAGATTTTTTAGTTTCCAATTATCTTTTAATATATGCTTCCACAACCCTTTATTAAATGTAATTTTTATTGAATTATGGTCTGAAAAAGGAATATTTCATATTTCTGCTTTTCTGCATTTCATTGTGAGGTTTTTAATGCCCTAATCCATGATCAGTTTTTGTGAAGATGATATATACAGCTGAGAAAAGCTATGTTCCTTTCTATTCCCATTCAGTTTTCTCCACAGGCCTATCATATCTAATGTTTCTAAGAGTCTATTAAACTCCTTGACTTCTTCATTATTTGTTTTATTGTTATGTTTATCTAATTCTGAGAGAGGGAAGTTGAGTTCCCTCACTAATTAAGTTTTACTGTCTATTTCTTCTTGTGACTCATTTAACTTTTCTTTTAGGAATTTGGATGCTATGACATTTAGTACACACACATATGTTATTAATATGTGGTATTAATATTACTTCATTGTCTATGATACCTTTTAGTAAAATGTGTTTTCTCTGCTTATCCTTTTTAATTATGTCTATTTTTGCTTTTGCTTTGTCTAAGATCATGATTGCTACAGTGACTTTTTTTACTTCAGCTGAAGCATAATAAATTTTCCTCCCGTCCAATATTTTGACTTTATGTGTGTCTCTGTTTTAAGTATGTTTCTTATAAACAACATATTTTTGGATTCTGGATTCTAATGTAATTAGAATCATCTGCTTCCATTCTATGAGTGAGTCTGTCTTATTCACATTCACAGTTATGATTACTAATTGTACATTTTTCTGTATTCTATTGTCTTCTGTTTATCCTTCTCTCTTTTTCATCCTGTCCCTCCTCTGAAGACTGTTTCACTTCTGACTGCTGACTTTTTTTACCCACCCTTATTTTTATCACCTCCTCTCCTGTTTCCTTTATCCTGTTCCCCTCCTACTTCCCTACTGGGCAAGGTAAATTTCTATTACCAATTAAGTATGTACATGTATATTTTACCTTTATGAACCAAGTTAGATGTGAGTGAGGTTGAAGCATTGCTTGACCCCTTTCTTTTCTCTAATATAAAATCTTTTTCCTCTTTTTCCTACTTTTTCTGTTTTTTGGACTTTTCTTGTTTCTTCATGTCTCATGGAGTAATTAGCTTCCACTTTCCCAGTTATAGTTTGTAAGGAATTATTTTGTTCAGTGAGCTTTTGTACCTCTATTTCCATTTGGCCAATTTTTTTAAAGGAGTTGTTTTTAATATTGAATTTTTGTAAATCTTTTTCCTTTTGACTAATTCTGTTTTTAAAAGTTTTATATTCTCCAATATTTTTTGTACCTCTTGTCCCAAGCTATTAATTACCTTTTATAATTTTATTGCTTTGCTTTCATTTCTTTACCTAATTTTCCTCTGTCACTCATTTGATTTTGAAAACCATTTTTCAGCTCTTCTAGGAATTGTTGTTGAGCTTGCATCTAATTCATATTTTTTCTTTGAGGCTTTGCTTGCAGATGTTTTGACTTCAATATCTTCTTCTGAGTTTGTATCTTGATCTTCTTTGTCACCACACTCTGTTTTTATTGTCAGATTCTTTTTTTGTTGTTGCTTACTCATTTTCCCACCCACTTCCATTTTTCTTGGTTTGGAACTTCATGTTAATGTTGAGGTTCTGTTCTAGGTGGGGGAAAGTGTGCTTCTCAAACTTCAGGCTTTTTTTTATACTGTTGCTGTTTTCAAAGCTAGTTCTGGGGGGTTGGAAGTTTTTGGTGCTTCCAAGGTGGTGTGATCTGGGGAGAGGTATGGTAGCTGTTCTCTTGATCAGCAATCTGGTTCTTGCACAGGAAGGGCCCCTGATCCCTTGGAATTGAAATTTATATTTCTCCTTAGGGTCCCTCTTCCTTTGGGACTAGAAATGATACTGTTCCTCAGGGTCCCAGATCACTTGGGGTTGGAAGTGATATTGCCCTCAGGGTATTAGGTCCTTCATCCATTGACAGCCCAGGGGTACCATGTAATCTCTTTCTAACCGTTTGCCAGGTCCCTTTACTGTCTCTGGCTTGAAAACTTCAGAAACTGCTGTTGCTTCAGTCACCACCACCTCAACCCATCACTGGTGTTTCATCCGCTTATTTCTGGGCCAGTTCTTCCCCTGTGATGCGGATCTCTCTTTATAACCTCTTGTGTTGTCTTGGGCTGGAAAAAATGTCTCACTCTGACCTTTTGTTGTCTCTGCCACTCCAGAATTCGATTTGAGGAATTATTTTAAAATTGTTTGGAGGGAAATGTTGGGAGAGCTCAGCTTTCTCTACTTCACCATCTTGGCTTCACCCCTATAAGTCTTATCTCTTCTTCATTAAAATTTTACTTTGTCTCTATAGTTGTGAAAGTATCTGATCTAGTGATCCTCTAATTCTTTTTTATCACATGAATTTCAATTTTAGGTCATTACCTATTCTGAGGTTTTTTTTTTTGTGGCACATGTAAGTTTTGATATAAATCCAATTCTGCAAGTTTGCTTTCTGGTTTTCTCAATAATTATTGTCAAACAGGGAGTTTTTCCCTAGATAATTTATATTTTTTACTTTATTATGCATTATTATTGAGTTCATTTTTTTTCTTGTTCTTCCTTGCCTAATCTATTCCCCTGATTTACATTTTGTAGTTTTTTAATCAATACTAAATAGTTTCGAGGATTATTGCTTTGTAAGGCCAGCCATTTTTTTGGGGGGGCAATTTTTGATCTCATTTAGAAAATTGCATTGTTTAGGGTTTGATGAAGTTAGCAAAATGTCATTTGCAAACATGAACACCCGTAGGACATCATCATCTATGGACAATCCACTTGTAGTTGAACTCTTAGCTTAAACATCTCCCCCCAAAAGTAACAAACACCTTTAGTAAGCAGAAATATGTGTTTTATATCTCACTTGATATCAACAATCAGAAAGATGATGAGTAAAGATGTCTCAGTTGTTGCATCTTTTAATGAATATTGTATGACTTTGGATTTGCTTGGAATGAATGGGAATCGTCTTGTTGGAGGAAAACCTTTAGCTTGGTATTTTGCTTCACTGAATCAAATACTTTTTTTATAGCCCACAAATCATAATAGCTAGTGTTTATTTAGCATTTTAAGATACAAGAAAGTGCTACAGCATGTTATTTAATTTGATTCCCACCAGACTCCTATAAAAATAGATTACATTATTAACCACTTCTTCAAATGGGGAAACTGAGGCTCAGAGAGGTTAAGTTACTTACCCACAGTCATGCAATTACTAAGTGTCTGAGGCAGGATTTGAACTCAGGTATTCCAGATACCAAGTACAATACTCTGTCCAGTATGCTACCTATCTGTCTCTAATAAGCACATTAGTTTCTTGTATTCTCTTTGCCTTTCAGTCAATTTTATGATTGTTAAGATATTACATGCTTTATTTCCGCTTTGCTTTGTGATTAGGAAGCAGAGCCCTAGCTATGGTAGGATGATAGGTGCTTTTCACCATTTGCTGAATTTGGAGGCCACTGATAATTTACAATCTTTCAACAGTATAGAAAGAGTAGTGTTGAGTACTTAATATAGATAATTAGATTAAATAGGAGGATAACATATTGGGCTGGGTTGAGCAACTTTGACACTCCACCTCTGTTTCCTCTCTCTTCAATTTAGAATATGGATTATTATATCAGCTCTGGAGAACAGTTTGTGATACTGGTCTCTGTTCTCCACCCCCTGTGTCCCAAATTCCTGCTTAAAGTTCTACTGGAAAGTCTAGCAAGAATAAAAATCTACTGATAATATTTTTAAAAAGCACATAGCATAGTGTCTTGCACGTAGTTGACAGGATTTAAATACTTATTTCCTTCTCCTTCACCGTACTGTAAAAATGGAGCTCCATTGATTATCCTCCCCATTTCTTTGTTAGGAAAGAACTACTACTACTACTACTACTACTACTACTACTACTACTACTACTACTACTACCACCACTGCCACTGCTACTGCTACTGCTGCTGCTGCTGCTACTACTCTTACTTCTCCTCCTTTTTTCTCCTCTCCTCCTCTTCCTCCTCCTTCTTTTACCTATCTTTACCTTGAAAATGGGTCTTTTTGGGGCAGGGGGAGATTGTGTCTTCCTATCTTGCTCCAGCTAGAAGTGCAGTAGCTACTCATGGATTTGACCCCATTGTTCATTGGCACAGAAGATTTGACTTGCTCTGTTTCTAACCTGGGCTTGTTTTCCCATTTTTAAGCATATTGGTGCCACTTCCCAGGTCCAATATGTACTGATAAGATTTAGTACAGACACCAATCAGCTTAGGGCTATTGCAGCTCAGAACTCTTGAGCCTAAGAAATCCAATAGCTCTCCAGTAGCACTGACTATGTAGGCATGTACCATCACGCCCAGTGGTAAGAACACTTCTTGAATGAATTAGTAAACCAGAACCAATTGTGAATATGGCACCTCCTTGAATCCATCAAAACTATTGCATGAGAGAATTGGTCAGCCCTATGTAATTTACAGAAAAGGAAGGTGCTATCCCAGAACTAGGGAGAGATTCTGAGGGTCTCCAAGCAGAGAAGCTACAACAAGTGTGGGGTTCAGCAGGCATTTGAGCTGCAAAAGTAGGACTGAGCTATGACAGAGGAGGAGATTACTGAGGAAGGTCATAGGCATCTTAGAACAGAAGATTCATGCTGAGTGAAGTCTCAAGAAAAGCTTGGCTCTTTCCCCCAAATTTCCTTCCCAGTGACTGTGTATTATACTATCTGTGGTTTTATTATCAAAATGTTTGCAGTAAACTGAATTTTGCCTCAAATGTAAAGAAGAAAATAGTTAGTAGAAATAGATATAACTGTAAAATTAGGCAAACTCTGTTGAAATGTTAGGAATTTTCCTATTTGAATGTTCAGAGTGATTGCGACTGAACCAAGAGGTTATTTTTTAAAATGGACTTTTGGAAGCTGAAGAGAAAGGAACTGCATGGAACTTAGGGGGCATTATATTGGCCCTTAGGCTTTAAAACAAATTGATTTATTGTAACAGGATGTAACAGTAGGAATGTACAGAGAGCTGATACTTTGAGTGTTAAAAAAAACTCCTGAATGTATTTACTTCACGAAAATTACAGAATCATAGATACTAAGAATTGCAAAAGATCTTACTGGTTTTCTCTTTCAATTTATTTTTGTTGTTATTCAATCATTTCAGTCACATTGAAGTCTTGTGACCCCATTTGGTGTTTTCTTGGCAAAGATTCTGGAGTGTCTTGCCATTTCCTACTCTAGCTCATTTTACAGATGAAGAAAGTGTTACAGACATGGTTAAATGACTTGCCCACGGTCCCAAAGCTGGTAAGTGTCTGAGGCCACATTTGAACTCAGGAAGAGGAGTCTTCCTGACTCCAAGTACTCTGTCCACTGTGCCACCTAGACTACTAATCAATTTATAACTAAACCGAAATCCCTGCTTGGAGAAGATATCTTCAATATCCCTGACAAGTGGACATTCAAATTCCTTATGAACACTGCCAATGACAATGAACTGATTACCTTATGAGGAAGCACATTTCAACTCTTCATTAAAATAAAAGGAAAATGAATCCCCTTAAAATTAGATTTTACAGGAATTTTATCAATAACTCTGAAAGGTGGATCTAAGAATTGTTAACTTCCTGGATTTTTAAAAAAAAACTTCTTTTAAAGTCACCTGTCTTTAAAAGAGTAGCTGTGCTCCTACTTTTCTAGGCAAAGAGAATGTTGATTACATTTTTGTTAAAGAGGAAAATGATTTCTTCTTCTGACCACAGGGTGGTGCTTGTTCCTTGTGATATTTCATTGTATTTTGCTTAGGAATGCTGATGTTGATTTTATTGAAGAACAAAGCCTAACATTACTGGCCTCCCTAAAGTAGAAAAGCATGAAATAGAGGACACTTAATGTTTTTTTAAAAAAATAATGATAGCCCTGGGGTCATATTAATAAGTTGGAAGCAAGGAATTATAGCTTGGCTGATTTTTTCCCCTCCTGAACTCAAGATAAATAGTGAGCAAGATGTTAAGGAAAAGTAATAAAATGTTTCTGTAGTAGAAGTCAATAATGTCATTGAGCTTATGAGAAAATCAGCAGGAGAAAAAAAAAGTGTGTGATACACTAATCTTGGAACCTAAGTAGCAACTTGTGGTCATATAGAGGTTGGAGGTTTTGTTTACGACTTCAATATTTTACTTTATTCCTGAGCTCCATTTATATACCTTTTCAAAAATGTCATTTGCTTCCCACGCAAAATGTAAGAGAAAAGAAGTAAAAGGCACTGCCAGACATCAGCTTTTTTTTTAATGTGCATTTTAATATCTTTTAGGATGCTGCTTCAGGTTTGGGAATTTTTCAGAATACAGTGTCTCATAATGATATTTCAGCTATGGATTCACACAGAATTCTGTTTATGTAAGGACCTGTGAGGAAGCCAGACAGATTACCAGCATTACTTCTTTCTCTGCTGGTGGTTCATTTAGACTAACTGTAATCTGCTGGTGGCAGTGGCCAAGTCTGTTGGGCAATATGGCTCTAGGTATGTGGGAAGTCAGGCTGATTCTAACCTGTGAAGTGTCCCTGATTTTGCTTTACCGAGGCATTTCGGCTACAACAGTTATTAATTGACGGGTGTTGATTTAGTCAAGCATGTAAAGACCTGTTAACATTCTACTCCAGACCTGTACCTCCTGAGTCCCAGGGTCTCTGTACTGTGAAACTGCCTCTGTCATCAGTTATGGTCAAGCCTTTTGACCCAGAGCCTCTGACATGATTGAATAAAGAATTGCATTCTTTTGCTAAACATACAAGGTTCAACCCATTGATGAGTATGAACTTATAACCTTTCTGGCTAATGAATAATTTAACACATTAGTGATATCACATGTACCTAGTACTCACCTTTTGACAAATGGATGGAAGTAAGGTAGCTAGGTTGTATAGTGGATACAATGCTATACCTGGAGTTAGAAAGACCTGAGCTTAAATTCAGCTGCAGATATCTACTATCTAGCTATATGATCCTAGGCAAGTTGCTTAACTTCTGTGCCTCAGTTTCAGATAATAATAGCACCTACTCTTTAGGTTTGTTGTGAGTATAAAATGAGGTATTTGTAGAGCACTTTGTAAATCTTAAAGTGTTACAAAATTCTAGTTATTATTATTAATCATGGAGTATGTCTAGTAATAGCTCATCCTCGAAAGGAGAACCTAAGAATGCATTATATGATATCACTGAATCAAATGACTATTTTTCAGATCCTTCTTAATATTTCTGAAGCATTTGATAGTGTTGACCACTTCCTTTTTTCTGAGTAGTCTGTCCTTCCCTGCTCAGATACCTATCAAAGGTGTTCTATTGGCTACCATTCAGTGAACTGCGCAGTAATTCAAGTTTTTAGCCGGACCTAGAGGGCTTAATATCTATTAACAGTGGGCTCATGTTAATAATTCTCTAAGAAGAAATTTCAGAGAGCAACTGTTTCTCCCTTTACAAGCCTGAGGATTTCTAAGAAATGGACACTAGGCTGCAAGCCTGGTTGAATAAACTGAATGAACAGTTTTGCTTGAGAGGGAGGGAGATAAATATTTAATATGGGTTTGCAAATGTGCAAATCCATAAAAACAACCTCTATTAACTGACAACATAATTCTTAGCAGTAACCCTTTAGACATAAGGACACCAGTATTCCTGCAAATAGGATGGGATTAAGGAGTATATGTGTGTGTGTGTGTGTGTGTGTGTGTGTGTGTGTGTGTGTGTGTGTATGTGTGTGTGTGTGTGTGAGATAGATAGATAGATAGAGAGAGAGAGAGAGAGAGAGAGAGACAGACAGACAGACAGAGACAGAGAGATAGAGAGACAGAGAGGGAGACAGAGAGACTGGGGAAACAGACAGAGAGACAGAGAGAGAAAGAGTGGTAGAGAGAAGGCGAAAGAGGGAAGGCTAAGGAGGGGGTGGAGAAAAGGAGGGAGGGCTGGGGAGACAGAGACAGAAATACAAAGAGAGAGACAGAGAAAGACAGAGAGACAGACAGACAAATAGACAGAGAAACAGACAGAGACAGAGAAACAGAGATGGAAAAACAGAGACAGAGAGAGACAGAGACAGAGAGAGAGAGAGAGAGAGAGAGAGAGAGAGAGAGAGAGAGAGAGAGAAAGAGAGAGAGAGTGAAAGAGTGAGGGGATGAGAAGAAAGAGGGGCAGAGAGAAAGATTAAGGGGCAGAGAGAGGCAGACAGGGAGATAAGAGATCTGTTCAGCCTTATGTCCATTCTACTTCCTCCCTAATCAGACCACTTTCCCTTCTTTCTCACTGGAGTCTTTATAGACTGCCCATCATCCTTAGACCCATTTCCTCAGACCTATCATTGTTTTGGTTGCAGCAAAGTGAGAGAGGTATAAGTTATTTTGCCACCATTCCAAGTAGCTAGAAAATCACAGGACATCAATTGCTAATTATAAATTGCCAAGGATAGCTAAGGAGGCAAAGTGCTGCTCTGGCAATGTTCCCTGCCCAGGCTGTGGATAACATGAGGACTCAAAGTTTGGGAGCTTATTGCCAATGATTTTATTTAGTACTTTGAACTTCGTTGCTTTTTTGGGATCAGACAGGGGAAAATACAAAAGGAGTATATAGAGCTATAGCCATATTATTTGATTTGGATCAAAGATAGAAACAAAGGCTAAGTATGAATGATATTGTTTCTCTCCTTTTCTTAGGCTTCCACCAACCTTTAATTTCCTCCTTCTTTCCCATCTCTTTCAGAGATTATGTAAAGCTGACTCCTGAACACACATATACTCACAAACCCTATCTGGCTGTTTCCTAGGTAGGTAGCTGGGTGTATTAGAAATAGCTCTGGACCTGGCATCAGGAGAGCCTTGGGTTCAAATGTTAGCTCCAACACTTTCTATTTGTGTGACCTTGGGCAACCTGTCACTTTTGTTTTCTAAACCTCAGTTTCCTCATCTGTAAGATGGGGTAATAATACCACCTATTTCCTAGGGTACTTGTGAGACTCAAAAGAAATAATGAATGTCAAGTCCTATATAAATGCCCCCTCTCAGCTCTGTGATTTTCTTGTATTCTCCACAAAAGCTCTCCATAGAGAAGAGATAGGGACTGGATCTGTAACTTCTTTGCAAACTCCCAGGATAAAGAAACTCTTACCAAGGAAACCCTTCACCTCTTCTACAACTCCAGACTTAGAGAAGTAACTTGTCCAGGGTTACCCAGCCAGTATGTGTCAGGGACAGGACTTGAACCCATGTTTTCCTGTTTCCAAGGCCAACTCTTGATCAGCCATGCCATGCTGCCTCTTCTCTATATTGAAGCAGCTGTTAATTTTCTAGTCATTTGAAAATTTCTCTTCTCCAAAATCTGTATAGGGGAGATGAAAAAATGAGACAAATATATATTCCAAATGCATGATCAATAAATCCACTGACTATTAAGAAATCATTACCCTTAAGACTGGTGCTGAAGTTTTTGAGTCATTATCGACCATGTTTCAACTTGGCTCTTTGTAAAAAAGCAGAGTTTAGAGTTTTGTAAAATTATAATTACTTGAATCTTTTTAGGTGTCCCAAAGTCCAAAACACACTCTTACACTTACTTATTTGGGGCAATAAAATATTGGGCAAACCGTATGAAGATAGCAACTGTATAACCAGATTGCATCAACAAAGTAATAACATTTGGGGGCTATAAAGAACATCTGCACCCTAGTTCCATTGCAAAGACTGCACCTGTGAAAGAAGTCTAACTTAGAAAAAAAAAGAATTCATTAATTCTAAAGAGAAAAAGCACTAATCACAGTAATGTGGAGGTATGAATGCTTCTAGGTATAAATGCATTTATCATGGGAAAGCGTGGTGAATCCGCAGGTAATAAACCTGAAAAAGTCCCATCTGTGCTTCACACACAGGGGTGAAGAGAGTATAATTCTTTTAAATGTACAATGGTTGGCTTTTTGTGAGATTGAATCTCAGAAGACAGAGGGTTGAGATCATGAGGTCTAGTGACAGAAGCACTGGGCTTGAGCTCCGGACACCTGGATTTTAGTCCTGGTTCAGCCATTAACCAACTGGTGTGACTCTCGACAAGTCATTTCTACTCTCTTGGCCTCAGTTTACCCAAAAATAAAATGAGGAGTTGGACCAGATGACCTCTAAGATTCTTGCAGCTCTGAAATCCTAGGCAAGAATGAATTATGTGAGTCCATCTTAGCCTATCACATGTGGTTGTATTTTCTTTTTGATTTTAAATATTTAATCAGTTCTCAGGTGAAATCCAAAGGTAATTCATTAGCTGGTTTGATGCTGTGTCGAACAAAATGGACATGAAAAATGTCTTTCATTAGATTCCATTGGCTTTGTTGGTTCAAGAATTTAGGCTAAGGGAATGAATAACAAAATTGTACTCTGTTTGACTAAACTCAATGTGTTTAAGTCAAAATAAAATAAAATAAAGCTAGGAGTTTTTTCAATTGCCTTTTTCTAATTGTGATGTATTGATTTTCTAAGTTACATGAATGCATACAGACTCTCTTTGGTTAATCCAAATGATGAATAAATGTAATTAGTGCTTTTAGTTCAAAGTATACACACTTTGTATACAAAATTAGTAGACACACTGAATACAATAACAGCCAGTATTTACATGATATTTTACATATGATCTCATTTGATCCTCACAACAACCCTATGAAATAGGGGCTATTATCCCCATTTTACAGATGAAGAAACAGGCTCAGAGAGATCAAGTACTTGCTCAGGGTCACACAGCTAGAAAATGTCTGAGGCAGGATTCAAAGTGAGGTTTTCTTGATTCTAAACCCAGGGCTCTATCACTGTAACCTCTAGGATGGTAACTGTTGTCATACTGTACCAAGCTTAATGAGGCTGGCTCTCTGATGATAGATGTATAGTCTTTCACCAGACCCATCCTCAAGGGTTTCCAGTTTTGAAGGTGCTACTGGGACTTTTGCTCCACTAGTATTGCCTTTGAAAATTGAAGGTCACCTCTACATTACCATGAGAAATTGAAATCTAACTTAAGTGGACAATGTCTACACATCCACCCACATAGATGTGTTCCTTTTTTCCTCTAAGCCTGGGCATGCAATATTGAATTGCCTTTAAAAATGTGCTCAGGTCCTTCAAAGGCATGAAGTTTCATTTGAAGTATGCATTAGAGACAGGAGGCTTCACTGAAGTTATAGTGGCAAACCTCAGGGTTTTTTTTTTTAAGATCCCCAAATTTAGCAGCACAAATAGAAATATGGTGTTCATAATCTTCTTTATGAACCATTATTCATAGATCATTAGCACAGTTCAAAAGTATAGTGGTGTACTTTAGGAGAGCATATTGATAGAAGCATATAATGAGTACGTTCTTGATATAACAGACTCTCAACTACAATGTCCTCAGTTTAGCGATGGAAATTAGCAGGGTTTCATTTCAAAGAACAGACTTATCTAGGGAGATGTTAGCAGACGTAGTTTTAAAGTTCCTCTTCTACATTTTTCCATAGGGGACATCATTAAGTTGTAGTTTTAAAAAGAATACAGAGCACATTAATGTGCTCTGTAACAATATTAAAAATGAAAGTGCTTTATTTTCCATAACTTTCCAGTTTCTTGAATACTTCCTGCCATGTATTTTTAGAATAACTTTGGAAATGAGATTGATTTTGCATTGTCATGGTTCTTTTTTTTTTTCTATTGAGGCAATTGGAAACTTGCTAAGGTCCATTTCAAACCCCCTAATTTTGGCCTAGCTGTACACCTACATGTCACATAAAAGAAAATCAATGACTTTCTTTTTCAGGCACTTCTCTTGACTCCCTGTTTCGTTCAAACAATTTCAGTAATGACCTGTAGATGGGGGTAGGATTCCATCTAAGGCTCTATGATCTGAAAGTGCAATAGACAACCATTTACTTTTTCTCCCTTCAATCTACAAAATTATAGGATATTGTTGATGGTAAGGGGGTGATGGAGGATCAGCAAGAGGGGATCTTTAATTGCTAATCTCTGGGAATGAATGGGTGCAGGGGGTGGGATGCGGATATTCCTTCTCTGTCACCAGATAGTTATAGTTTTGATAGTTGCAGTTAACACCTCCTTCCCCAAGAATTCCCCAGAAGAGAATTTCACTTTCAGAATTTTTTTTCTCCCAAAACAACTAGTTGATGCTGTATAGTTCCTTCTGAAAAAAATGTGTCATGTATAAAGTAGTGATGTTTCCTACTCAGTTTGTCTCCGTTGTTCCTTGCATCCTAGCAGAAAGAGTAGCAAAAGAGCAACAAAACTGTGGACCTTGGCTCCCTTTGAGTTTTCGTCCAACCCAGGATAGCAATCAGTGGTGATTGCACACAAAATTCATCAAATATGTACTAGTTGCAGTAGCATTTGCAAACCTTGCTAAATTGCTAATAGAAATGTCCACTAGTTTGCATGTTTAATATTACCAATTTTTAATTATAGCTTTCTGGCAGTGAACACCAGAATCCCTCTGACCTCTTCTCCCTACCTGTGGCACTGATTCCTATTTTTTTTAATCATTTCTCTCCCATGGTTTGCTACAGGTCCCTTGGTCTCTGACCCTAGGTAGGTAAGCTTGCTTATGCCTCTTTTCTTCCACTCTGTTGAGTTTAAGTTATCTTCCTTCCTTCTGTTTCCTGACATTTCTGGTGGCTACCTTTCCCCTCTCTCAATACCGGTGTATGTTGGCTAGAGCAGTCTCAAGTTAATTGATCAAAAAAAGCTGTGCTCATTTCAACTTTATTGCAGTCTATGTTGACATTCTCCTTTCCTTCTCCTGAATTCATTTAAGAGAATAATAGTGGCATGAGGGCATATACGTTAAAAACCAAGTTTTAGCTGAGGTGGAGCTGGTAACTAGATTGCAGACAGCCTAGGGTTATTTAAATTATCATACCCCACTGTTAAGCTCCAAGTGCTAACATCCATGCCATCCCTGACATTAGACCGGGGTAAAGTCACTAGGATTTTGTGTTATCATACCTGAATTGGGGCTTCATGTGGGAACCTTCATGAAGCTGAGGCACAAAAGAAAATTCTGTTCTGAATTAAGTTGCTGTGTGATCAAAACTTATGGGAGTAGTAGCAAAGGGAATAGCCTCAGTAACAGGGAATCCCTGGTTTGACATAGCATCACTAGAAATGTGATACCTGGTGGGAAGACTGTAACTCCTACCTGATGAAACTGAAGATTTTGTTTTATTTGACAAACACACAGAATAGCAGGGTTTAAAATTCTTTTTCAAGACCTTTCCAAAATACAATTGTTATAGTTACAGATCAATGCAAAAGGCTCACCATCTGGGGGAAGCAGAGAGCAACATACCACCAATTCCCTGTCACCCCCCTGCCATACCCCCCCCCCCAATTAAAACCATCAACACAGAGAAGGAGGGAAGACTAGATTTGAGGAGGAGGGACTCGGCTTGAGGAACTCTTGAGATGGAGACTGCAAATGCCACCAGTGATTCATATTATGAAATCTTTCAAATGGGTACTGCCCCACTTAAGGGTTTCTGTTTTGTTTCTCTGTTTAAAAAAATAAAATTTTGATACTGTACTGACTGTCCTCTTGCAAGTGTGGAGTTGGTGTCAAAATCCTGGAGAGCTGATGTAGAGATTTTCCCAGGTGTACTCTTCAAAGAGGAGTAAGAAAGCTCCCTCAGCCAACAAACCAACCAACAAACAAAAACAACCCCAAACAATCACACTGGGACATATATACCCAGTTAGTGTAGTGGGAAGAATGCTAGATTTAGAATACGTAGTTCAAATCCCATATCTTTATAATTTTTAATCTTAGAAAAAAGCCATTTAACTCTGGGGCCTCTGTTTCCAGCTCTGTAAAATATCTCTTAAATTGACTTAGCAGACTGGATTAGATCATCTCTAAGTTCTCTCCCAGCTCAAGATCTTAATAAATATTATTCTAGGTACATCACATACCCCAAAATACCATACTGGACCCTAGTCCAGTTTTCTTTCTCTTTCTAGCATATTAGCATGATTTAGAGTTAGGACCAGAGCAGGCTAGACTGAAGTTTGACTGATCAAATGGAACAGACTGGGTAAGATAGAGCCTAAGATTGCATCTACCCCCAACGTTCTGTATTCCAGGGTTCTTTCAATCTCTATCTTGTGTGTGTCTATGATTCTAAAGACAATGTAAATGAAGTTTAATGTAGGATGTTGGGGATTGCGCTTAAAACTTAATTACTGACGGTAACTCAGTCATGCTATGTTGCCAATTGCTTCTCTCAAAATGGAGACAGCTAGAAAATTGTATTTGTCTTGTCTGTAGAACTGTCAAGTGGATGAACAATAAATAATAAATGGAGACATTTCACATTTCTGGATGTTTTTTTCTCTATTTAATGAGGACAAATGTCATTGAAAGTAGCAGCATCTGCTTATATTTTATGAGCAATCATAGCATCCCTTTTTTCTAACGCTTAGTTTTTAATGGGTTTTTATCCTTACTTAACCTCAACTCTCCAGTTTCTAACCCTGGTAATTCACATTACCGTCTGTTAGTATTTGGACTAGTAAGTAAAGATTCTTCTGTAAATATATGGTACTCTCTTCACTGTCAAGTTATCTGACAAGGCTTTAAATATCGTTATTTCTGGAAGGGCTTAAACTGAAAACGTTTATGTCAGGCTATTTGCTGAGTCTTGATTGCAGGTTCAAACAATTACAAATGAAAAAAAAAAACCCAAGGCCTTGTGTAGAGAAATACAAACCAATCAAAGCAGGCTAAGATTTAGTTTGATTGGCCTGGGCCTAACTCCATTTCTGTGCAGCTTGAGCCATGGGACCTGTGATTCTGGTACCTGCAGGTTGGCCACAGCAGTGACTGACAATTGAATTGTTAAGTTGGTTTCATCTAGGCTTATAAATATAGCCAAATAGAGAGAATGGGGAAGATAATGAAAAGTTCAAAGTCTCTGTGAATAGAATATTAATGGATTCTTTAATCACAGTTCTTTGAATAAATACAGACAGTTGGCTGAATTTCCACATACAGAAGTACCTTTATAGCAGCAGAAACACTTTGGATGGTTTTGGAAGCCGGGATAGTCCCACAATGCACCATTACACTTCTGAATAATGCTAATGATCCACAAAGGAGATTTTTGACCAATATCTTTACATTGAAACCTCCTACTTTGGGGATTTCAACAAAGCATCTAATCCAGCTGGTATTTACTAGATGCCTGCTAGGTGTGAGAGATTGTGCTAAGTGCCAGGGATCCAAACCACTAACCAAACAAAATGCCAGTCCTGGTTCACAGGGAACTTGCATTCTACTATGGTGGGGTGGGGTTAGCTTGAGGTCCACGAACTTTAAAAAAAATATATATTTTTTGAAAACTGTATTTCAATATAATTGCTTTCCTTTGTAGTCCTATGTATGTTATTTTTAAGCATTTAAAAACATCATTCTGAGGAAGGATTCCATAGGGCATCACTAGATTGCCAAAGAGGTCCATGACACAAAAATGGTTAATAACCCTTGCACGAGAGAGCTATAATGTCTATAAGATCCCTTGAAGTACCTTGTTGTTTAGGTATACTTCAAATCAAATGGTGCTTTTTAAAGGATCTCAGCAAAAGATTAGTGTGGATGGCCCTCAGCTTCATTAGGTTAGGACAATCGAAAATCAATGATCAAGATCAGAGCTTTAACTTGCTGTTGGCTAGGAAAGCTGGCAGCCACAGGATTAACAGGCCAATCATAGGTATAGTCACAAGAGGAGGGGTCATAGGATCATAGATCCAGAGCTGTGAGGGATTTCATCTCATCTGACTCTTTCATTTTACAGATGAGGAAACTGAGGTCCAGGAAATCAAGTCACTTGTCTAAGGTCACACAGATAAGTAAACATCAGAGGTGGCTTCCCACTTCTCCTCCAACCCCTTTTTGCCAGTGATTGTTTCCTCTTACAGTGTCTGCCTCACCGCAACCTCCGTGAAAGTGGGGGCTAGGGCGGTATTGGCCGTAGAAGATGCTGCACATCTTTTCTCCTTATCTCTCCTATCTCCACCCCCATTGGCAAACCTGTCTCCTCACCCTCTCCTGATCCTGGACCTTGAAGCATGAGGTGAAGGGAGAGTGGTCTCCCACTGAAAGGAAGAAGCGTGCCCTATGTGTTAGAGCTGGGGACAAAGCCATAGACTTAGTCAAAAACTATTTTTATTGTGTCTGAAATGTTTCGCTTAGCTAGTGTGATATTTAAACGTCTTTAACTGGAGAAGTGAATCATTGAATCACAACGAACAGAGAATTGGAGCCTAAGATTAGAAGATGATAAGAGAATACCTTTTTGTTATTGTTGTGTCCAACTCTTTGTGACCCCATTTGGGATTTTTTTTTTTGGTGAGGCAACTGGGGTTGTCACTTGCCCAGAGTCACACAACTAGTGATTGTTATGTGTCTGAGGCCAGATTTGAATTCAGGCCCTCCTAACTCCAGAACCCGTGCTTTATCCACCACACCACTTAGCTACCCCTTTTTGGGGTTTTCTTAGCAAAGACACTGGAGTGGTTTGCCATTTCCTTTTCCAGCTCATTTTACAGACGAGGAAACTGAGGCAAACAAGATCAAGTGATTTGGCCAAAGTCACACAACTAGTAAGTGTCTCTGAGAGCAGATTTGAACTCAGGTCTTCCTGACTCCAAGCCTGCCACTCTATCTACTGCACCATCTAGCTGCCTTTAGAGAGCACCTAGCTGCCCTCAATGAGTTCAATTTGCCAGACTCAGATGAACTACATGTGATTGCTGAGACAAATACAAACTACAATTCTATATTTCAAAAGTCGTATCTAATGACAGTTTTAAGAACTGGATCAGCAAAGATATAACATGTCTAGAGTGCTTTGTAACTGTAAAGGGCTATGTATACATACATGATTATTTTTGTAATTTATTATTTTCTATGGCTTATTTACTGTCATTGGCGAAATTTCATTTCTGTATATGCAAAGTCCAGAGATCTTTTCACATGATTCAGGAAATACATTCTACCTACAGTTATCCTATTCAAAATTGGCTCATTATGCATTTAATAGGGCTCCTGGTACTAGAACTTCAAACTTTTTTTAAAATGAGGTTTTGAATTAAGAAATGAGAATTGTTCTTTGAAAATGAACCTTACTATATTCCCAGGAGATCATTGATTTTCACACATGTAGAGAAAGCATGAATGTAACAAGTTTAAATATAAAGACTTATGAATGGCATAAGTATTTTGCATTGTGATTTATTTTACTTTGATATGCGCATACTGCTTAAAGGTATTAAATTTTAAAATCACCCTTAATATCCTTTGCTGAGCCTTTTCTACTTCCTCTGCTTCCTAGACATCTTGCCAACTACTTTGCCTTCAAGATCAGAGACCGTGACCTCCAGGTTTTGACCTTATATAAAAGTCCTAGCCAACATTTATATATTATTTAAAATTTTTCAGAGTGCTATATATGTGTGTGTGTGTGTGTGTATGTGTATATGCATATATATTATCTCATTTGATCCTCACCATAACCCTATGAGATAGGTTATTATCATGTGTGAGAAACAGAAAGTTGTTCAGTCTTGTTAGTACAGAATGTGTGAAGGAACATAATGTTCAATAATCCTGGGAAGGTAAGCTGGAAGCAGATTGTGAAGGGCCTTAAATAACAAGCACAGGAATTTTTTCCTAGGGCAATCAGGAGCCAATGGGGCTTCATGAGTAAAGGAGTTTTGTGGTGGTGAGAGTATGTACAACTAAAGAAATCAAATATGTCTTTAAGTTCTGGAGGAAATATTGAAGTGTTATTTGTATCCTAGGGAAAAATAGATTAAATAAATCTGCCTGGATTAAAATATAATATTTTCATTTCACCATTACTCAACAATATGTTTTGTGGTTTGGGTCCTTTTAGTTCAGTCAACCATGTTCATTCATCAACAAATCTTTATTGAGTGTCTATTACATCCAAGAAAGGTCCAATGCTGGGTGGTGCTGAAGATATAGTAATTAAGATTCTGTCTTTGTCCTTGAAGAACTTATAGTATAGTAGGTGGCAACTCACACTGGATAGAATATGATTAATTCTATATAAAAGGTACAAGCAATGGACTGTGGGAGTTAAGAGAAAGGAAAATTACAGTTTTTTGCTTTACTCTTCTCTTTTAAGATTATTGTTATTGTTCAGTTGTTTCAGTCATGTCTGACTCTTTGTGAATCCATTAAAGGGTTTGTTGGCAAAGATACTGGAGTGGTTTGCCATTTCCTTCTGAGAAAACTGAAGCAAACAGGGTTAAGTGACTTGTCCAGAGTCACACAGCTAGTAAGTATCTGAGATCAGATTAAGATAAGTCTTCCTGACTCCAGGCCCAGCACCCTGTCCGCTGTGCCACCTAGCTGCCCCTTAAGAGTATTACCTTTCTTATTATCTATAAAACCGCACTGTGGCTTTCTTTTTTCTGACTCTTTTTGTTGACTCCTATTCCTGGCTTTTAGCTATGCAATCTTCCTAAGACTGAGTATTTGGCTTTCTACTCTTCTTTTCTTGTACTTCTTTCAGACAACCAAACTGTTCTTATCTTCTCTAGTTCTAGTCCAGTATCTTCACTTGCTTCTTGAAAACTTTCACATTGTCTTACCACTGTAGAAAATGTTTACATTTTGAACATTATATACAGTTCAAAATGTATCAACCTGAGTTCATCACTTATGTCCACTTCCTATCTTCCATACGCGCGCACACACACACACACACACACACACACACACACCCTATATGAATATATATATACAAACATATCTATATCTATCTATATCTATATCTATATCTATATCTATATCTATATCTATATCTATATCTATATCTATATCTATATCTATATCTATATCTATATCTATATCTATATCTATATCTATATCTATATCTAATCTATATCTATATCTATATCTATGAAACCCCATTATCCTAGTTACCAAGGTTTGGATGAATAGAGCCACAATCAACCTGGGAGAGCAAGGTTCTCAGGGTTTTTGATCAGAACCGAAAAATACTGTTATTTACACTTACTCTGAGCCATCAAAAACCAAACATTGACTAAGTGAGGCTTTGGCTGGGACCTATTAATAGTCATTCAGTGAGAGCCAGAGTGATTTGGGTTTAAGGGACAGTCAAGTAGCTCTGTTTGAATGCTAATGGGCTTTATCAAAGTCTGGTTTTCCAGAGCTCTTTTTTCTTTCTTTTTTTTCCATCCAAATTCAAGGTTTATTAGACCATCCGTCACATTGGGCAGACTCTTACAGAGTCTGAACATTAGTGAGCTATTGGCTAGATTGTAAAAATCTGAGCAGCGGATAGATTGTAAGAATCTGAGCCCCAGAGCTCTTTTTTCAAGAAATCATAAATGAAGCTACAAGAGACAAAAGAATTAATTGTCCCAGTTTTTTGAAAAAAAAAAAACAACAAAAAGATTAAATAAGTAGGGAAGAGAAAAAAAATCTAGCCCCCAAACCCCAAAACATCTTGTGAGGTTTAAGCAATCAAAATTTATCTTCCTTTGGCAGAGCACACACATGCAGATATATGATTCCCCTATGTGGACAGAGGGAGGAGAAGGAAGGAAGGAAAGAAAGAAGCAAAAAAGGAAGGAAAGAAGGAAAGAAGGAAGGAAGGAAGGAAGGAAGGAAGGAAAGAAGGAAGGAAGGAAGAAAAGGAGGAAGGAAGGAAGGAAAGAAGGAAAGCTTAAAGCTTACATTCTAATAAAGGAAGACAATTCATAAAGGTGAACTGGAATTGCGTAAGGGGTAGGGGAAGTGGGAACCATGTATCCAGGGAAGAAAAAGTGAAAGCTTATTAATCTGAAATCAGGTCCCAGGTGCAAAGTCTGAGTTCTGGAGGGAAGAGTTGAAATTCCACTTCATTTATCCAGATGACAAAAATTAATCATCTGCTATGTCTTACTATGGCTTACATTGATCTCTCTCTATTCTGACTCCTCATTGTATTTACTGAACATTTTGTTACCACATTGTTAATGTTAATTATGCAATTCACTATAATTATAGAATGTTAATTATATTTTGCTTTGTATTTATCTCTATTTCTTTAACTCGTTCATATCCCACCTCCACCAGTACCCTTAGGTGTCACAGTCACTATGCCAACTTGTTGAACTGAATTACAGAATGGAGGAATTATTTCACCTAGTAGTCCCACATTTCATTCATTGACTCATTCATTGATTCAACAATATTTATGGAGTACCTACAATGTGCAAGGCACTGTGCAAAGTGCTGTATTTGGACTTATTTTATTACCTCCCTCTGCTTCTTTGAGGTTTTTTCCAATACTATTTAGAAATATTTCCTTTCCTTGCTGTTTGTATTTAATGTAAAATGTTACACCTCCCCCCCCGCCCCAAGATGGTTTGTTAAGGGTAAGACTACACTGAGTAGTATATGTGTGGAAATGAGTAGAGATTTAGATAGTAAACGTGTGATGAAACAGAGACATTAAAAATATAATTTTGTTTATTAGGTGACTCTAAAAAATTCTAAGTATGCCATAATAAAGTGATAATTTTAAAAAAGCACTTACGGAGTATGGAATTATTTTTAATGTTCTCAACTTCTATCTAAGATTAATCAAAGGAACACTAGAGGTCTCTCAGAACTTGAATGTATTTTGCATTATCATTTTCATTTTGCTTTAATTTGAATTCCTTTTGTGGACTTTCATTTTTCTTTATGAATTATACAGTTTGCCTCACTTAACCTGATAATACTAGTTGTAACATTCTCTATTACATTAATATTTTAATTGACCATTTAACTTAAGTTAGTTTGCTTGCTTAACAAATGCACAAATGAGATTGTTCTCCATCTTTGCAATGGCCTAATGTCTGTAATGGAAAGTTCAGTTGATTAGATACAGTATGGTAGATTTATTCTTTTAATTTGAGTAAATTAAAGCTGCTGGTGGTGATCAGATTTCACTTTCTAAAAATATAAATGTTCTTTTGCACAAAGTAGGTTACAACTTTTCTGTTTCTTCCCATTTTTTTTTGACAAAATAAAATGAATGACATATTTAGTAGGTCCACATTGGTAATTACCTACAGTTAATTTATTTTTTCCTCCTGAGAAAATATCATTATTAGTTGCAGCCAAAAGTCTTAAATATACTTGAGAATTAAACTCAATTGAAAGCAAATTATCAACTAATCTGTATAATCAGTCCAGGCAAACTCAAAGGGAAGACATTGTGGGGAGGTTAATAGGAAAGGTTTCCTAATGGTGGGACTAGAGTTGAGTCCTGGAGGAAGCCAGAACTAGGAGTCAGAGGTGATATGGGAAGTATTCTAGGTATGGGGGACAGTCAGCACAAAAGCACTGTGTTGGGAGATGGAGTGTGAGTAATCATAAGAAGTTTAGTGTTCCTGGATTATAAGTGTAAGAGAGTACTTTGTAAAAAGACTGGAAAGGGTAGGAAGAGGCCAGGTGGTAGAGGGCTTGAAAAACCAAAAAGGGATATTATATTTAATCGTAAAGGTAATAGGAAGCTCTAGAGTTATTTGAGTACAGGGTAGCATGTTCAGACCTGCGCTTTAGGAAAATCAGTTTGACGGCGGAGTAGAGGATGGATTGGAACAGGGAGACTGTTGGTATCTTGGGACCTCTGATACAAGCAAGACAAAGAATAGAAAAAGGCTTACAATATACTGTAAAGGACGAAGCAGCTGTTGCTAACCTTGTGACAAAGTTATCATATCATATTCCTTTGTTGTATTCTGTACTGATGACCTCAAACAGCTTGCCAGTATAGACTAATGTAGGTCACTTTCCTTAGATGACATAGGCACACAGAGAAAGCAACCCAGGTATCCAGACTCCCCAGAACTATGCTTGGCTCTTCCTTCTGTAAAAAGAGCCACTTCCACCTACCCTCAAGATGTAAGGAGGCTGTTTCTGCTTTTACATATTGGATACAAGTATTCTCAGCGTGGCAGGAAAACTAATGTTCTTACCAAGGCTCCCAGCAGGAGATTACAGAGCTCAACTGCAATTCTTCCATTGACTGGGGTAATAAGTGACTCTGTAGGTACAGAAGGTTAATAGAGGCATGACATCAGAGGAGAAGCACCTACGGAACATAGCTCCTTGGGCAGATATGTTCAACTGACCAGTCTGCTGAGGTGAAAATTCTTCTCCTTTACCTACTACCTCTTCCTGTGCTCTCATCCCTTAGCCAGCCCCAGCCTTCCATAGATCATAACTCTTCCATCTATAATGTTATATTGATATATTTTGTTTTTTTCCATCACAATCAATTCCAGATATTCTACCTCTCATTGAACCCTCATTGAGCTTAAGGAAAAGTTAAGGAAAACTAAAAAAACAAAGCAACTACATTTTAGGAGCAGCATCAACATCACTGTATATGCCTTTCCACACTCATAATACCTCAACTTTTACAAAATAGAGGGAGGCATATTTTATTGTTTGTTCTTTAGGAGTTCAAAAAAGGTCACTGTAATTAATCTGAATTCGGTTGGCTTTTAATGTTGCTTTCACTTATATTTTTGGAGTCATTTGATATATTAGTCTTCTGGTTCTGCTTTCTTTAATAGTTAATACAAATCTTTTAAGGTTTCTCTGAATTCTTCTTAGATGATACAGTAGCTAGGTGCTGAACTTACAGTTATGGGAACTGAATTAAAATTCTGCCTGAGATGCTAACTAGCTGTGTGACCCTAGTCAAACTAGTTAACTTTTCTCAGCCTCAGTTTACTCATATGTAAAATTGGGACAATAACTCCACAGGTTTGTTGTGAGGATCAAATGAAAGAGTCAGTTCTGCTATAATGCCAATTTTGAAAATGGGAATTTATTCATATGTGATTGATATATTAGGGAACAATTTGAGTATCATGTCAATTAATTTTTTCTTGATTTCCTCAACAAGAAACAGAAAGCTGCACCTTGCTGAACCACGCAGAAAACATACACAACTCAAACATCCATCAACTTCCTCAGTACATCAAGTATGTGATCTTGAAAGGTTAGATAACACCATATCACAATAACTCATAAGCAGTAACCCCCCCCATACCCCCTTCTACAAATAAACTTTAAGATGTTTTTCAAGGTGAAGTGCCATATTTATTGAATATGTTCTGGTGTAGTAGGAGGTATGGGTAGAGGAAGGCTGTTCTGAACTAACGCAGGCTACCCTTCCTCTCACATTCTGCGCCATGCCTGGCCTCTGGAGTTGCTGCCCATCTATGCAGTCCTTTCCCTTAGTCATCGACTTCACCAGTCTGGGACCCCACAGGAACCACGATGTAGGTGGAGCAATGGCTCAAAGCTGCTCTCACTGCCACTATTTATATGTATTTCTTAACAATATAACATGTAAAAATTACTCTCCACTTTTATTGGGTTCTTATTCTTTTTAATGAGTCACTGGCAAAATTTTTGAATGTTGTGCCCCAACCCTATTTTCCTCATATGCACTGTGGTTTTTATTGTGTGATTTTGCATAGCATAATGATTTTAGGAATGAATATGCCAGTATGTCTCATTATAGCAGAATTGACTACATATTAAAAAAGTGTTTTGAAAAAACTTAAAGCTCTGTATGTCTTTGTTATCATTGTTTCTTACAGTACAATATTCTATTAATTGATATAATTTTTTCAATTACTCCCTAGTTAATGAGAACTCACTTTGTTTCTATTCTTTTTTATATGCCATGAAAGTGCTATTACTTATTTGAACCTTTTTGTCTTTGACCTCCTTGTTAGTATATTCTGATTACTGGAATTGCTGGATTAAAGGCTATGAGCAGTTCGGTGATTTTTATTGCATAAACTCTTATTTCTTTTTCAAGGAGTTCAGTATTCGGCTCACAGTCTTCCTCTCCATCTTTATGCTTACCTTCTTACTGAGGAATTTACATATATATAGATATAGATAGATAGATAGATATAGATATAAATATATAGATCTCTGTCTCTGTCTGTCTGTCTGTCTGTCTGTCTCTCTCTCTCTCTCTCTCAATCAACTTGAATACCCAGTTCATCAAACCCTCACCACCAATGACCTATATCTTCATTCTAATTCTGCCACCCACAAGAGTGGTTAATCCTTAAATCTCACCATCACCTATAATTGTGCAAGCTTCTTGAACATTGAAATTATTAGTCTAAAGTCCTTTCCACTATAGTTGCTCAAGTTATTTTTTTGGGGGGGCCAGGCAATGGGGTTAAGTGACTTACACTGAGTCACACAGCTAGTAAATGTCAAGTGTCTGAGATCTGATTTGAATTTAGGTCCTCCTGACTCCAGGGCCCATGCTCTATCCAATGTGCCATCTAGCTGCCCCCTCAGGTTATTTATATGGTAAAGGATGAATAAGCTAGATAGGTTACTAAGGGGACCTTTTTTGTGAGTGTGAAAATTGTGAAATTGCTCTGGAAAGAAAGCTGTACTTAATTTCTATCATTTTTGGATTTTCTTTTTTTTCCCTTCTTCCACTGTTTGTTGAGGGATGCAGTGCAAAGAAATAACTACTGCTTAGTAAGTTTAGCTAGGCCTTTGTGCATACCAAATTAACTGTTTAATGGCCAATTCAATATTTAAGACCACCTTATCAGCCATTTGTGCTGAGGTGGTCTGTGCTGTTGGGTGACAGAATGTTGCTGATATGATCACCAATAAGTCCTCCTATATACTTTCCTTCCTGCTCCTCTTACTTTTTGGTCTCTGTTTCCCTGTGCCCGAACCTTGCAATGTGAATCTATTTTGTAATTATCCACATCAGCTATTTGTATTAACCTGTTAGAAACTGTTCGCTAGTTGTGAAGTCAGAGATGGGGACCAGACATTTATTGATTCCTTTTCAGTTCCTTGATTCAGGTACCTGAAAAGCAAGGTATAAATTAAGATTATGCCTACTTCTATAAACAAAACCAAGACCATAGAAGCAATAATAAAATATAATGTCCCACATTCAATTAGGAGGAATGTTGTAGACCGTGGTAAAGTTGAGTATTCTAGGCCTGAAGGCAGCATCCTTAAGGGATCATTGCTGACTCCCTTTCCTCTTCATTTGTGTCAGGAAGACAATTTAGGCTCCAGTGACTGAGACCTATATGTGTACTTCTTGCCTCCACATGTACAGGGTTTGAGATCCAGTAGTAGCCTTTGCCCTCAATCCTTCTTTCTTCACCCTTATTTCATGACTTTGAGCATTTGAGTATACCTCATTTCAGGTACTGCAAGGTAAAATGCACCATAGTAAAGGCCTATTGCTTTATGTATTTCTGGCTTGTCTAATTCTTTGTGAAAATCTTCTAGCCCTTGAGGGGATAAGGACACATGTGACTAACCACTGTAATGATTTTTTCCCAATTTCGGTCAGTTCTTTAAGGGCTAAAGTGATCATCAAGAACACCAGGCACTTGACTGATTCAGAATTTGGCAATTCAGTTATTAAGATTCATTATCTGGGGCCATCTTAATTAACATATTAGACTTTCAGTGAATCAACCAATTGCTTAACAATTGGAAGTCATGAAAAATATAATGAACCTACAAATAGGTGACCTAGTAGAAAGATTTTATAATCTGCTTTGCAATTGACCTGATTTTCTTTAAAAAAAAAGAAATTAAATTCCCTATCTTCTCTGGAATTCAAATTCAAATTGGGAGATCCCCATATTTTTCTGTGAACCTTCAGAATGGAGGGTGCATGCACTTCTTTTCATTTTGTGACCAAAATTTTATTCTTTTACTGTGTTCCCTGATTTTATGATGACCTAAAAACCAAACCAAACAATAATAACAACAAAAAGTCAACTTCAAATGTCAGCTTCCAATTTTGAAAAACACCATATAGACAGGTCAAGCGTTTCTGTGGGACCCTACGTACTAGAAGAACTCTAGTGCACCCTTAAGAAATGTATGGGAAAATGTCTGTCATATAGTGGAAGAAGTCATGGAGGGGTTTTTTTTAACTAAATGTTGAATTGATACTTTATAAAACATTACTGTCACTTCCCCAAAGCCTAACTTAACCCTCCAAAAAACTTCTCCTATGACAAAGAAGTATAGTTAAACAAGCCAAACCAACATATTAGCCGTATTTGAGGATGCCTCTCTCATTTGGCAGTTTCACCCTCAGTCTGGTGATGTCTTTAGCTACTGTATTGATACGAGTTCTGTTCTTCAGTGTTGTTTCCTTTTACTCTGCATCCAGCTGGATGGTCCCCATCTAGTATCATCTTGGGATATCATCAAACATTTATTAAGCACTTACTACATGCCAGGCACTGTGCTAAGTTCCAGGGATACAAAAAGAGTCAAAAGACTGTCCTTGCCCTCAAGGATCTCACAATCTAATCTAACAAATTCTTTCCAGTAATTCCAATGTTTCTCTAAATTCTTTATATTTACCATTTTTGTGATAATAGAATTCTATTAACTTACATGCTACAATTTGAATATTTCCCAATTTTAGGCTCCTGCTTTGTATGTTTTTCTACCACAAAAAATTCTACTATAGCTATTTTACACGTATCATATATCTATATATCTATATCTCTTATATATATATATATATATATATACACACACACACAAGCCATACATATATACATATAAATGTATAGTGTACACACATGTATACACACATGTATACACATGCACACACACATATATGTATATATACATATATATTTATACGTCTTGGAGTATATTTCCTATATAGGTATCAATGGGTATACATACTTTAATACATATTTTAATGGCTTTTCTAGTATAGTTCCAAATTATTTTCTGAAAGATCTAAATTGTTGGATCATTTCACAGTTCCAACAGTGCATTATTCTATTTGTCTTCTAACACTTATTTGTGTCTTTTGTCATGCTTTCCAATGTGACAGATCATTGGTAAAGTCTTAGGATTGTCTTGATTTGAATTTTGCTTGTCATTAGTGATTTGTACCATTCTTTTATATGCTTATTGATCGTTTGCATTTCTTCTTTTTAAAACTGCCAGTTCATGCTTTTTGACTATTTACATATTGGGGACTAGCTTTTATAACTGTACATATATGTATGCATACACATACGTTTGTGTGTGTATGTGTATAACAACATGAGGGCCTTAGACTAGATCATCTTTTAATTACCTTTCATCTCTATGATTCCAACAAGCACTCATACTGATGAAAGCACAGCTCCTTCAAAGTTTTAAAGTGAACTAATATTCACAGCAATATGATTTTGTTAAAATTGAAATTAGAGCTATTTGTCAGGGATTTAGGGAATTCCTTCTTTTCTTGTTTTAGTTTCAAAGCAAAAACAAAAAACCCTAAAACAGCACCTTTTTCTCTTCTTTTCACCCTGTTCCTGCATCCTCTGTCATCCAGAAGAAGAACAATAATAGCAAAGAAATACTGCAGAGAAAAAGTAAAATGAACCAATACATCTCGCCTCTCAATCCCTGGCCCCTCCTCTTCCCTTCTCTTTCTTATCTGTAGGAGGAAAGGACCCTATGCCAAGTCAGGAGAGACTTCAAATGATCTTTCAGAAATCATGTTGGTTTAGAGCCTTTGAGGGCAACTGAAGCAGTAATGATTCTGAAAGGTGGTGAGAGAATCGAGCAATTGTGAGTCTTTCCTTGAAAAAGAGAAGACTTTTGGGGAGGGACATGATTGTTGTCCTCATATTAGAGAGCTGTTATGTGAAAGTATGATTTGGCTTTTTCTATGAATTTGTGTCTTGTCAAACAAAGCCAATGTGTAAAGTTAGAGGGAGAGATATTTTGCCTCAGTCTGAGGAAGAATGACCTCATTAATCATCAAAGCTAATAATAACAGCTAGCATCAGGAACAGTGGCACAGTGGATAGAGCACCAGGCCTGGAGTCAAAAAAACCTGTTTTCTCAGGCATTTACTAGCTGTATGACCCTGGTCAAGTCACTTAACTCTATTTGCCTCAGTTTCCTTATCTGTAAAATGAGCTGGAGAAGGAAATGGCAAATCATTCCAGCACCTTTGCCATGAAAACCTCAAATGTGGCTATGAAGAGTCAAACATTACTGATACAACTGAACAACAACAACAAAATTTATATAATACTTTAAGGTTTGAAAAGCACTTTATAAACATTATCTTATTTTATCTTTACCACAACCTTGGGAGCCAGGTGCTATAATTATCTCTATTTTACAGGTAAGGAAATGAAGGCAGGCAAAGATTAAATGATTTGTCCAGGGCCACAAGTGTCTGAGTCTGGATTTGAACTCAGGTTTTCCTAATTCCATGTCCCGAGCTCTATCCACTGTCTCACCTTGATGCCTCAACTCTCCATCAATGGGATGAGGTTGCTGACCCATATGATACTTTGCTCTGACTCATTGGGAGAAGTGAAATGATCACGTATCAGAAGGATAATGTAAAGGAGAATTATGCATTGGAAAGGAGGTTGGATTAGTTAACCACTTGAGTATCTTCCAACCTTGAGATTCTAGAACCTTTTGACTTTTATTTCTCTGAATTCATCTCTCCCTTTAAAAGGAGACAGACTACACAGCAAATAGAAGAAGCAGTAGTGTTGTATATACACTGGTTTCTATGAGGAGATATGGCTTATAATTTCGACTGTGCCACTAATTAGCTGCATGTGTTGTTGGGCAAGCGATTTTACTTCCACATATTTCAGAATCCTTATTTATAAAAATGAAGGGATTCTGCTAGGTGATTCAGAAGCTTGTTTAACATTGTTTGACTCTTAACACAATATTAGCAACTCACATTTTTATTATACATTCCTTTAACTTAAGAAAAGATGAGAAAGAAAAATATTTATTGATTCAATTTGAATTTTTCACAGAATTTGATCATTGGAAGTTAGCAGCTAGAATTCCAAACTATACCTAAAAGAATTCCTATCATAAAATACCCGATAAATAATCATCCAGTCTCTGCTTGAAGACCTTCAATAAGAGTGGACCCACTATTCCCTTAAGCCACTCATTATTCTATTGAACAATTCTAATTATAAAGGAGTTTTTCCTGATATCAGGGCCAAATTTTTCTCTTGAAGCTTCCATTCATTGCTCCTATTTCTGCCTTCTGGGGCCAAAAAAATAATACCAATCCTCTTCCACATGAAATTCCTTCAAATACTCAGACCAATATCAAGGACTCTCTGTGAAGGATTTATGGGACGCCATGGAGAAGAGTAATACAAGATGGCAGATCTTGTATGGGTTGAAAGTTGTAGGGAAGTTCACACACTGATGAGATTATAAATCTAATGCATTAGTGAATCTGTGATCTTATTGATGTTGGTACAATCTTCAAGGGTGCATATTAATTCCATCCATGCCTTCTTATTCTTTGTGTCTTGCACTTGTCCTCTGATAAATGCTCTATTGAAGAGCCATCTCAAATTCTGGAGACCTTCTTTGAGGCTTAAAATTATTTGGAAAGATAAATGTAAACTCTGACATTTGAGGTTTAAAAAAATCAACTGCACAATTAGAGGGTGGGAGTGATGTAGTTAGACAACTGTTGATGCAGAAAGTACTAGAGTCAACAGTGTGATATGTTAGCCCCCAAAAGCTAATGCTTTCTTAGCTATATTAAGGGAAAACTAACCAGAATGAGATAAGTGATAATCTTGTTGTACTTTATCAGACTGCAAGTAGAATGTTTTGTTCTGTTATGACATTGAGAAATAGATTATATACAGAAGAAGGAAATTGGGAATGATGAGAGTTTGAAGCATGCCAAATGAGGCCTGGGAAAAAGAAATGGAGATGTTTAGACTAAGAAGAGAAGATTCTAATAGGTTGGAGTATCTCTATGCTCCCACATTTAATACAGTGGATCCCTCAGAGCTTGAGGGTTCAGGTAAATAATCCCTTCAATAAAAACCGTCCAATACTCCTCCAGTAAAATACAACCCACAGGCTGGTAAAAACAATCCTAAAAGGTAAAAGTAGGTAAAAACCATTGGCAAGGAAAGTAAAAGTAATTGGCAAGAAGGCTCCCTGAAGTGTAAGAAACCCTCTTCCAAATTCCTAAAACTGTTGTTATGTTCATCTTGTCCAAAAGGCCCACACCAAATCAATCCACCTTGGGCAAAGTTAACTCAAACTTGCCCAGGTCTGCTCCAAAGCATCTTGGTTTCCACCATTTTTTTTGGGGGGGGAGTGTGGGGGATAACTCATGTCTTACTTACTCTACTAATATCCTGGCCCATAGCAGTCTTGATCCTTGTCTATAAATATCTAAAGGACTATCATGTAAAAGAATGGGATTTATTCTGCTTGGTTCAAGAAAACAGAACTTGGACCAAGGAGTAGGAGTTATAAGGAGGGAGATTTTGGTTCAGAATATCTAGGCTATAACATGCACACATAGACAGCCCATTGGTTCTATAGGTTTATCAGCTCTCCCACAATTACAATATAAACACACATGAACACATGTGTTTACATACTATAAATATCATAAAACAGTGGTGTCACCTAAAGTAGAAATAGATCCCTGCTGGTAACATGTTTACTTAAAAATGCAAATTAACATTTTCTATGTTGTATTTTATCTTTATTTTGTTAAACATTTCCAATTACATTTTAATCTGCTTCAAGTGGCTGCACTTAAAAATTTTGTTGACCCACAAGCTGTCCTTGACTCCTCTGGTATAAATGATATTGGAGAGGGAGGTGGGTTGATTATGTAGCGAGAGTAAGTTATGTTATGTAGACAGTCTGAAATTAGTAGCTATGTGATTTTAAACGTTTAAAGAAGCCTCTAGTAATTTCTTCTATAGAGCATTTATAGGATCACATGGACAAGATTTGCATAGGATAAGAAGTCATAGCTGAATTGTAATTCAGGTTTTTGGAAGAAACATTCACATTGAGGAAATGGGGCATCCATGGAAACTTTGAAGTCCAATGAAAAGCTTGCTGAGACAGAAAAATTACAGAGGAGAATGGCATGACTATAGGGGCATGGAGAGTTACCTATCACTAAACATCTTGGATGACAGTTTATTGGAGATCTTGTAGAGGGGATTCTTGTTCATATACAAATTGAAATATGTTACTTACCTCTGAGATCCCTTTGAATTCTGGGAAATTGGGTTTCTATAGTTCCCTTGAGCAATACATCCTGGAATGACAAATTATTGTGATAAAATATAACTTAGTTATAGTAGATAGAACACAGGTCTCAAAGCCAGAAAGACCTCTGTTCATACTCTACCTCAGACACCTACTCACTTAATTTCTTTGGGCTTCAGTGTCCTTATCTGTAAAATATTTATTTATACCAACAGAGCCTGATTAAGATAGATAGAAATGAAGATTAAGCTCAATTACTTCTAAGTTCCCCCCTCCCCACTCTACCACAACTCTGAATCTATAACTGTATAAGATCTATTAAGCCATGCTATATAATGGATTTTCTACTAATATACAAAAACAATTCTATTCTTAGCATCATGCTATTGTGGAAAGGGCATGGGGAGACACCTTTTAAAGTCCTGAAGACAATAATAGCTAACATTTATATAGTATTTTAGAGTTTGGAAAGCACTTTACAGATATTGCCACATTTTATCCTCACAAAACCCTGAAAGATAGTATTATTTCCATCTTATGGGTGAGGAAATTGAGGGAGACTAAAGTTTAGTGACTTGGTCAGGGTTGAATATGTGATACAGGCTTCAAACTGAGCTCTTCTGAACTCTATTTCTGGCAATCTATTTACCATGCCACCTAAGATCCATGTAATTAAATAAAATCAGTTGTCCTAGAACAAGTCTACCTAAAGCATCAAGAGGCTTAACTTCAAAGGGTTGATCACAAGGCAACCCATTTTTATGGGCACAGCAAGTCATGAAGACCGCTTACTAAATTATGCAGGGACTTTAATTTGTGCCAGTGGAGAGAGACCCCAAGCAGATGAAACCATAGATAACTGAAGTATGTAAACTTGTATACTTGCTTGTCTGGTTTTGCTAATGAAGATATCATTTATACTACCTTGCTCTTAGACCTATGAATATGACTGTTGGATTTGCCTCTTAGGGATTTGCCTTGTATCATCACTCATATTACAAAAACATTGCTATAGATCAGGGGTTCTTAACTATTTTCGTATTATGGATCCCTTTGGCAGTCTGGTGAAGTTGGTGGACACTTTCACAGAATGATATTTTAAATGCATACATAAAATTACAAAGAAAAACCATTATGCTGATATTAAATATAAAAAAGTTCATAGACTCTAGCTTAAGAACCCTGCTAGAAATGACAGCATTTCTACCGAACTCTCCTCCCAACTTCTTCTTCAAAATGACTTTATTTATTTCTCTCTCCCTCTCCCCATTCCCTCCTCTCATCTATCATCCATATACTTATCTGCTTATTTATTATTCATTCTATCTATCTAATCTATCCATTTATTCAGGCTCTATTGGCATAAATAAAGAAGCATCCTCACAAATTTCGTCCTTCTTCAATTCAAGCATTTAACCTGAAAATGGCTATTTTTGGCATTGTCCTCATTTGTACTTATTCTCTGTCCTCAGCATGGAGTTGATTGCTGATAACACAGCTATGGAGGTGGCCAAGGGTAATCTGCAAACATTATGAATCGGGGTGATTGAAAAGAAGACTGAAACTGTTAGAAGCCCTCTGTAGACTTCAGGCAAAAAAGAGCTGTCACTTTACCCAGTTTTAAAGTTCTACTTATTATCTTGAAATGACATTTGTTTCCCATCTTAATAGTAAAAATTCATCCCACAAAACCCTTAAAATCATTTTGTCAGATTAATCACTCCTCTCAAAGTTAAGCTGAACATTTATATATACTCAGAATGCTCAAAATCTGTTGGAAAGGTGAGATATTGGGATTTAGGTTCAGTGATATGATTGGTGACTTTTTTGGAATGGTATAGGAAAAGTTTTAGCCTGAGGCCTAAAGCCTATTTTTAATCCTTTTTAGTACATTTGCTATACTGATGCCACTTATTTCTATGTGAAAATAGCCTGGGTTGGCAGCAGCATGATGTTCTGAGAGAGAGTACAGTGAGGGCTTTATGCTTTCTTCAATAGATATTTCCCAAATTTGAGTTAATAATTGTATCTGGATCAGTTGGAATTTGGCTCAGATTAAAGTCTGATGCAATTTGTGATAAACAGAACAATAAAGGACAACAAGCAATGTGTTATTGTGGGAAATTGACAGACAGGTTCAAAGCGCAGATCTTTTATTTGCTAACAATGTGACTATGAACAAACTAGCTCTCTTGCCTCAGTTTGCTCATCTGTGCAATGCCTGTACCTCACCCACAAGGCTTTAGGAAAGAATGATGACAGAAAAAAGTCAAGGGCGTGGTCGATTTTAAAAGGAAGACTCAGAGGAACATTGCGCTAGGGAAGCTTGTGTATTTTTCCTCTCCAGCTGCATGGGCAGGACTGTAATAATCAGGCAGTTAATGCCCTGTGCTAGGAAATCACTCCCCAAACCCCGCTTGTCCAGTGTGAAAGAGTCAGAACAGCAAACTAAATGGACATACCTGAAAAGTATCGGGAAATAAGCCCCAGATGCGATCTGCTTGTGGAGCCCACATCATCTTGAGTAGGACATTCTGGAGTTCTTGAGTCACTCCCAATAGATTAGAAAGTGACTCACTCAGAAGTTTTTTCATGAATGTAAATATTTAAATGACTACCTTGCTAGCTTCTTGTGGGAGTGGCTGGAGATGAGTGTGAAAACTGAGTCTTCAGTTTTTTTGGACATCTTCTAACAACCATACCTCTACCATTCTGGTCTGATGAGAATTGTGTAGACAGGGTTGGGGTTCTGCCAATGTTGAGTAAGCTGATGCTATTGACTTTTTTCATTTCTAATGCTCTGATTAAAGTTAAATTATATTTCATAAGTAAATGAATAATGCTATATAACCAATAGCATAATAGGGTGAGAACAGGCCAGGTCCCCAAAGCATAACTACTGCTTCATCTCTCATCAAGGTTTGAGGTATACCCCTAATGGGATATATCATTCTTCTAATTCATGATCCTCAATACAGTATGTTCTCCCAATATGATTCCCATTTTTGTCTCATCAATATCATTGAACCCAGTTTAAATTCATTAATATCAATTAACTCAATAGTTAGTACTTTAATATTATTTTGGTCAGTTTTTATTTGTTAGGTTTTATAGATGAATATTTATTAAAATATATTACAAGAAAAAATAAATAATAAAACAACATCAAAAAGATATTGTGTAAAACAAAGTAAAAAAAAATCTCCTGAATGAAACCCTCTATACATTGACACTGGGGAGGAGTGGGTTCAAACTTAAAGTGGTTGTTATAAAACAGTCCTCTGGCTAACTTAATTTTTGGAAATTGTGTAGCTAATGGATAAACCACTCACTTTCTTACATGGCATGGTGCCTCAGTGATCCAGTTGATTCACTGCTGGATTAGGTTAAGCAAACTGGCTCCTCACTGGCAAATTATATCATGGACTACAGTTCTTAGATCTCTGATAGCTTTTTGACATTTCAAACCTCACAAAATTGTAATATAGTCTGCTCTCTCTCTCTCTCTCTCTCTCTCTCTCTCTCTCTCTCTCTCTCTCTCTCTCTCTCATATTTACTCACCTAGCATAGGAAAGAATGAAAACTATTCAAGATTTCTTGGAAAAATGTAACAACAGAAATAACTCTGTTCAATGATCCTCTGATAATAAGCATTATAAGAATCATAAAACAAAATATATGATTGCTAATTGTAATACCACTGTGATGGGAAGATATAGTGTAGAGCCCAGAGAAAACAGGCACCCTCTGGTGGCCAGACCTCAATGGCCTTTAGCGTAGCCTTAGGGAAATGCAGAAAAAACCCCACTGTACTTCAGCCACCACTACTAGGATGCCAGCTCAGCGACAGGCAATCTGCCAGAAACCCTACAGCCTCCAGAAGCACCTCATGGGCCTTACGGCAACACCAGCATAGTACCAGGTAAATAGCCAGGACCTGTAGCCACTGGAACAAGAAGCCTGAGACAGAGCCCATTCCACCCTGGGAGCAGAGATCAAATATAAAAGAAAGGAAAAAGATCAAAAAAAAAAAAGATGAGCAAAAAAGCAACAACAAAAGAATCTGACCACAGAAAGTTATTGTGGGGACAGGGAAGACCAAGACACAAACTTGGAAGAGGACAACAATGTCAAACACCTATGGGCAAAACCCCAAAGAAAAATGGGAAGTGGTCTCAAACCAAGAAAGAACTTTTGGAAGAGCTCAAAAAGAAGTTTAAAAATCTTTTAAGAGAGGTAGAAGAAAAAATGGGAAAAGAAATGAGAGTGATACAAGAGAATTATAAAAAAAAAGAGCCAATAGCTTGTAAAAACTGCTTAAAAAGTAGAATTCTCTCTCTGTCTCTCATCAAAAGACATTCCCCAATAGATAAGCGATTGTAGTATGATAAAATTGTTATCAACAGAATGAAAAAGTATTAACAATCATATGAAAAATGTTTCAAGTCACTAATAATCAGAACTATCAAAACAACTTTGTAGTTTCCCCTCATGCCTTGAGAAGTGGCAAAAATGACAAAGATGGTAATAGCTTTGGAGAAATTGTGAGAAGAGAGGCACATTGATTCATAGTTGGTGAAACTGGGCACGCAGGCCACAGCAAACCTGGAGCAAGCCTCAGAGGACTGAATCGCAGGCATCTCCAGACTCCTCAATCCACGAATGCCAAAGACAACTTAGAAGGTCAGTGGGAAAAGTCTGTTTCTGTCGGTGCTCAGAGAGGAAGATGGGGTTTCAGCTCCATTTCCCAAGAGCGTGGCCCTGGGGGTGGGGAGCTGCTTCCCAAGCTTATGGCCCACCGACTGAGGGGGAATCCAGTGGCTGATCAGAGAGGGATTGCAGGGATCTCTTTGCCAGTGCTGAGGCAGGAATCTCTTGCTTTGCCCATGTTTGGATCTGGGTCACAGTTCTGGGCGGCAGTGCTGGGGCGAGGAGGAGCGCTAGCGTGGTGGAGCTTGTAGTGGCTGTGGAAAGGAACCCCTCCTCACAGTTACAGGACAGAAAGGAATACTTGTGGTCACAGTCCAGGAAAGGAGTAAACACCTCTCCCCTTATCATACCACCTTGGTAGAACTGAAAATTTACAGGTCCCTACAAGTATCTCTGAAAACAGCTACACAAACCCCTGAAGCTAGGGACAGTACACTCTCCACATTGGAAGCAGACTCTTACCTTAACAAAGAGTTTAAAACTCAAGTAATTGGCTGGGATCATGAGCAAGCAGTGCAAAAAGAGTCAGACTATATTATCTTATTTTGGTGAAAAGAAGATCAAAATATACAACTAGAAGAAGACAACAAAGTCAAAGCTCCTACATCCAAAGCCTCCAAGAAAAATATGAATCAGTCCCAGGCCTTGGAAGAGCTCAAAAGGGATTTTGAGAAGCAAGTAAGGGAAGTAGAGAAAAACTGGGAAGAGAAATGAAGTGATGCAAGAAAATCATGAAAAAAAGTCAATAGCTTGCTAAAGGAGACCCAAAAAAATACTGAAGAAAATAACACCTTAAAAAATAGCCTAACCCAAATGGCAAAAGAGGTCCAAAAAGCCAATGAGGAGAAAAATGCCCTAAAAAGAAAAATTGGCCAAATGGAAAAGGAAGTCCAAAAGATTACTGAAGAAAATACTTCCTTAAAAATTAGAATAGAGCAATTGGAAGATAGTGACTTTATGAGAAATCAAGACACTGTAAAACAAATCCAAAAGAATGAAAAATTAGAAAACAATGTGAAATATCTCATTGGAAAAACAACTGACCTGGAAAATAGATCCAGGAGAGAGAATTTAAAAATTATTGGACTATCTGAAAGCCATGATCAAAAAAAGAGCCTAGACATCATCTTTCAAGAAATTATCAAGGAAAACTGCCCTGATATATTAGAACCAGAGGGCAAAATAGAAATTGAAAGAATCCACAGATCTCCTCCTGAAAGAGATCCCCAAAGGAAAACTCCTAGGAATATTATAGCCAAATTCCAGAGTTCCCAGGTCAAGGAGAAAATATTACAAGCTGCCAGAAGGAAACAATTCAAGTACTGTGGAAACACAATCAGGATAACACAAGATTTAGCAGCTTCTACATTAAAGGACGCAGGGCATGGAATATAAATTGGAGGGCAAAGGAGATAGGATTACAACCAAGAATCACCTACCCAGCAAAACTGAGTATAATCCTTCAGGGAAAAAATGGTCATTCAGTGAAATAGAGGACTTTCAAGCATCCTGATGAAAAGACCAGAGCTGAATAGAAATTTGACTTTCAAATACAGGACTCAGTGGAACATGAAGAGTAAACAGGAAAGAGAAATCATAAGAGACTTATTAAGATTGAACTGTTTACATTCCTGCATGGAAAGATGATATTTATAACTCATGAGAACTTTGTCAGTATTAGGGTAGTTGAAGGAAAAAAATTATATGTATGTATATATATATATATATATAGATAGATAGATAGATAGATAGATAGATAGATAGATAGATAGATAGAGGGCACAGGGTGAGTTGAAGATTAAGGGGTCATATATGGAGAATAAAATTAAGAATGAGAGAGGATGATACTGGAGAAGAAAGGGAGAGGTAGAATGGGGTAAATTATCTCACAAAAAAAAACAGAAAAGAAAACTCTCTCACAGTGGAGGGAAACAGGGGAAGGTGAGAGGGAATGAGGGAATCTTATTCTCATAGGATTTGGCTTAAGGAGAGAATAACATACACATTCAATTAGGTATGGAAATCTGTCTTACCCTACAGGAAAATAGGGGGAGAAGGGGACAAGAGAGCAGGGGGTGATAGAAGAGGGCAGATTGGAAAGAGGGTAATCAGAAGCAAATACTTCTGAGGAGGGACAGGGTCAAAAGAAAGAATAGAATAAATGGGAGGGCAGGATAGGATTAAAGGAAATAGAGTTAGTTGTTCACAACATGTCTACTAAGGAAGTGTTTTGCATAACTGCACATGTACAACCTATATTGACTTGCTTGCCTTTTCAATGAGGGTGGGTGGGGAGGGAGGAAGGGAGAAAATTTGGAACTCAAAGTTTTAAAAACATATGTTTAAAGAAAAGTTTTCACATGCAACTGGGAAATAAGAAATACAGGAAATGGGGTACAGAAGTCTATCCTACTCTACAGGAAAATAGAAGGGGAAGGGGATAAAAGAAGGGAGGGGGGAGAGATAGAAGAGAATGCAGACTAGGGGAAGGGGTATTCAGAATGCATGCCATCTTGGAGTGGGGGAGGGGTGAGAAATTTGGAACTCAAAAACTTGTGGAAGTGAATGTTGAAAACTATAAATAAATAAGTTTGTATTTAAAAAAATAAATAAACAGTTAAACTTTAAAAAAAAGAAACTGTAAATCAATGCAACCATTTTGGGAAGCAATTTTAAATTACTAAAATAAAGTAACTAAAATATTTCTATGCTTTGACCTGGAAATTCCATTAGTAAGATTATGCCCAAAGAGGTCATTGAAAAGAATGTCCCTATTTATACCAAAATATTTACAGTAATACTTTTTGCAATAGTAGAGAATTGGAAACAAAGTAGATGCCCATCAATTGGGGAATTGCTAAGTGAATTACAGCACACAAATGTAATGGAATATTATTATGTTGTAAGAAATGATGAATATGAGCAAGAAAGAGAAGTATGGAAAAACTTACATGAAATAATGTTGAGTAAATCAGGCAGAGTCAAGAAAGCATACACAATGACCACAACAATGTAAAACAGAAAGGACAACCAGACATACAAAGAGTAAAAAAAAGTTTCAAAAGTATGAAGAGCAAGTGTGGCTTGAGAAAAGAGATATGAAAAGACAATCCCAGTCTACACTTTTGCAAAGGTAGGAGATCCACAAGTATTACATATTGGATATAGTTTCAGACTTTTTTGATGTATTGATCAATTATGCTGATTTTTCTTCATTTCCTTTCTGAAGAACATGGTGAGAGTGAAGGATAACAAGCAGAAACCGGGGTATTCCAATGATACCCTTGTGATAGTGAAAGAAATTGAGGAAGACCTCCAACATGTTGCATGGAACCCAACTTTTGGTGAACTTTGAATTATACAGGGCAGACAGGAATGATTGGGTTTCTCTGGCTGCATTCATTTTGGACTTCTTCGACTTCTTCATTCTTCCACTAGAAACCCCATCATAGGGAAATTTCATCATCCTGCAAGATCTAATCAGCACTGGTACTCACACTCAACAGTCTCTCTGTCTTACCGACTAGAAGTCAAAGCCATGAACTCTCAATCTTCATTTAAAGAGTGGGACACAGGAGAGCTATCTCTTCATTTCTTTGACTTCTCTGGCTTTGCTAATTTTGGACTTTACTTCCCTAACTTAATGTCCCTCTTTCCTTATGGCTTTCTTTTGTGTGTTATCTTCCCCCAAGTAAACTCCTTGAGGGCAGGGACTAGCTTTCTTTTTTGTGTTTGCATCCCCAGTGCTTAGCACAGTGCAAAACTCACAGTAGTCACTTAAGTAAAAGTTTGTTGACTTTTGCCTTAGGCATCATTGGAAGAAACTCTTAGATTAGTGAGATAACACATGTGCTTGAGTTTTTGAGTATCAGTATTCCTTAAAATATATTTCCCAATTCCTTTTAAAGCAATTTAGGAGTATTTGGTTCATAAAACACTCCCTAGGGCAACACTGGGCTTCACATCTGAGGATCAGAGAGAAGCCAAGCCTGGAAAAATTAAGGGTGGAGTTATATGACAACAGACTTTAAATATTTGAAGAGAGGTCAGGAGAGAGATTATCAGGGTTAGGGAACCTGTGGCCTCAGGCCACATGTGGCCCTCTAGGTCCTCAAGTGTGGCCCTTTGACAGAATCCAAACTTCACAGAACTAATCCCCTTAATAAAGGGATTTGTTCTGTAAGACTTGGACTCAGTCAAAAGGCTGCACCCAAGGCCTTAGAAGGCCATATGTGGCCTCAGGTTCCCCACCCTTTGATTAGACTTATTTTATTTGGATCCACAGGGTACAATAGGAGGAAAAGGGCCAATAGGCAGAAGTTAAAGACAAGGAAAGTTTAGACTATTTGTAAAGAAAAATTTCCTAACAATTAGAACTAATAAAAAGTGAAATGGGCTGTCTCTGAGGTTTAATGGATTCTATTCCATGGAAGTCTTACAGTGAAGGCAGGAATGACCACTTCTGAGGTATGTTGCAGAGGGGATTCTTACTCAGGTATTTTGTTGTTCAGTCATTTCATGTGTTTCTGATTCTTCATGCCTCAATTTGGGGTTTTCCTTAGCAAGATACTAGAGTAGTTTGTCATTTCAAACTCCAGCTCATTTTATGGATGATGAAATTGAGGCAAACAGGGTTAAATGACTTGCTTAGGTTCACACAGCCAGTTTCTAAAACTAGATTTGAATTCAGAAAGATGGGTCTTCCTGACTCCAAGCCTAGCACTCTATCCAGTGTGCCACCTACCTGCCCTACTCAGGCATAGGTTCTAGTAAATGGTCTTTGATTCTTTTTTCATGGTGAAATGCTATGATTTTAAGATTTAGGATTTTAGTGGCAAACAAGTGAAATAGAAGATGGTCTACAAATGTTTCGTTCACTTTAATTTTGAACTTGAAGCTCTCGACCATTTACAGTAAATAACAATGTTAAGGACATAATTCTTGGCTCCAATGAGCAACATCTTTGGCTACTGAGAGAACTGGCAGGTGTGATTGCAGAGCCACTTTCAGAGATATCTGAAAGACTGTGGAGAACAGGAGAGGTACTACAAGATTGGGGAAAGACAAATGCGGTCCTGATTTTCAGAAAAAGAGAAGAGGACAGATCCTGCAAGATATGAATCAAGGAGGTTGACTTCAGTATTTGAGAAGATTCTAAAGTAGATTATTAAAGAAATGGCAAATATCCCAAAATGGAAATGGCAATTTTTAAGATCCAGGACGGCTCAGTCGAAAACAAAGCATGCTTGTTAGAAGTTTGTTTCTTTTTTTGGTAAGATTGCTTAAACAGTAGTAATAATAATAGCTAGCATTCATATAATACATTAAGGTTTATAAAGCACTTTACACATTTGAACTCAGGACTTTGTGATTCCAAGTCCAATGCTTTATGCATTATGCCACCTAATAACAATGAATAAGCCAGTGGATTTTGCTTACTTAGATTGCAAAGAGGAAAATGTATACTTGATATAAGAAAAATTTCTACTAATTAGAGCTATACGAAAGTGGAATGATGGGCTTCAAGGGATGGTGGTTCCCCTTCCTTGGAAGCCTTGGAGCAAAATCTATATGACCACTAGTCAGGTATATTATAGTGGGGAGTGCTTCATGTAGTGATTGGACTAGATGCCCATTGAAGTCCCTTCCAACTCTCAAATTCAGTAAACGGACCCTAGAATCATACTTTCAAATCACCATATCACAAAATGCTAAATCAAAATTTTGAAAATAAGGAAATATATTGTTATATTTATCACCAAAAGATTCTTATTAATAATATTTTAGCATAAAACAAAATGTACTTTTAATAAAAATAAAAATATTGTCCATTTCATCCATATCTCATAATTCAAAAACTTTTTTTCCTGTGTATGATTCAAACAGTTTGGAGATCATTGCTGCAGGTACTTGTTAACTTAGAATTCATTGGTATGGTGACTTTAGCTCATCATGTTACACTTTTAAGTTTGATTTGAATTGAGCTCTGCAGATATGCCTTTCTCATCCCTACTCCCAATTTCACATTCCTCTTTTTCCACCACCATAATTGAAGACATATCATTCTAATTTCCTGTGAACAGAGGGGTTCAGTCATGGTGACTAGAGTCTATTGATTCATAATTTAAACTCTTTAAAGAATAAGGTTGGCATGCATTTATAAGGATCTAAGAGTATTATTTCCTTTTCTTCTTTTGAACTGTTTTAGTGCCATCCTATTATGGTAAGCAGTATCAGTGTCTACTCTGTCCTCTTCTGTACAAGAACAAAAGATACAAGCAATTAGAGAATGATTTATAATTGGGCAGAATCCAAATGCTATATAATATAAATAGATGTAGTCCCAAGAGCACAATTTCCTTAGTGGCAGGAACTGTTCCCTTCTCAAGAAAAAAAAAAAAAGAAAAGGTATCTGCATGGTAGATTAATGAAGATGACAAAGCTGGAAAACACATCTGCAGGCAGCTGGTGTGAGGGAATGACATAGGAGCCTTGCCGAATTTGAACCAAATCTGTCAGTTCTCCACAATTTTCCTTACTCTGTCCAATTCTTCACTAACATCATTACCCATAATAAAAGTTACTTCCACTGTCAGTGCTTGAAAATCTCCAGGTTAGTCCTTTTCAAGTGGACCTTCCTTTTTCAAGCTTACTGTGTGAATGCGAAATAGTGAAAATATGTATCTTCCGAACTTTTAAAAGGGACCCTTCACAGGGAGTAAGTAGAAATACACAAATGATAAAATTGTCTTTACAAAGCTGCCTGTAAGTGTTTTGGCAAGTACGAAGAGCGCGGCATTGACATTCTACTTGATGCTAAATGCAATAGTGACTGACTCTGCAGGGAAGGGGTTTCTAGGGCAGGTAGGTGCCTTCTTACTTCCTCCCTACTTATCTTGATTTTAACCCAATTCCTGGCACATAATAGGTGCCTAATAAATGTTTCTGTCCCACCTTTCCCAGTTTGAATATTATTAGAGATAACAGAAGCAAAATAGGATATGGGTATTTCTGTCTTTCCTCTATAGTGCATTTCCATCATTCCATCCTCTAGACCAGTGGCTCTGAGCCTTCTTTTGATAATCTTCTGGCCCCAAGACAGTGTTTTTTAAAAGTCCTTTTGACTTCCTTACCATTTGTTACACACTTCAGGTCATTTCTAGATATATCACTTCTGAGACTACTTAAAGGACAATGATAATCTTTTGTATTCTTTGAGAAGCTTCTTCCTCCCCCTACTTCCACAACCCCTTTAACAACAATCAAAATCACCTGTCTTTGTGCTGTCAGAGTTTCTGTCTTGAGGGAATTATATCCGTCTTGTGCCATTTTCTCCTGTAGAATCTTAGGCTATGGAATCATACATATCCTTTCTATAAATTCTTTGAAATTTTTTTCCCTAAAGTTTAAGGTCAGACTTTGACTGGTGACATTGCTAATAAAAACTGGACACCTCATTGGTCCATGAGACTCTGTTCCAATTTGACTTAATTCAATTTCTTTCAATTCAAAATATTTATTAAGTGCCTACTATATTCAGGGCACCATGCTAGACAATGAAACACAAAGGTGAAAATAAAACCATTCAAACTCTTAGAGAGCTTAAGTTCTACCAGAAAGACATAATATGCACATAGGAAAGTAAATGGAATGTGTGTGCAAACAAAATAATTTCAAGTGGCAGAAAGAGTTAATAGGTAGCAGAATCAGGGAAGACTTCATGTAGGAAGTGGTATCTTACTGCTCTGGAAGAAGCTAGAGATTCTGAGAGTGAGGAAGAGGAGAGGAGGCATTGTAGACTTGGAAAACTACCTGTTTAAATACATGGTAGTGGGAGAAGAAATGTCTTGGATGGTAAACAGTGAACAGGCCTGTTTGAGTGAAATGAAGAACACCTGAAGGGGAAATAAGTGGGAAATATATTGTAGAGGAACTTAAATGCCTGAAAATTGTATATTTTATTTATAGAAAGAACAGAGAGAGATCAATTGTAAATATTGGTTGGGGAAGTGTCACACTCCTTTTCAGGTTACCCAGTTAGTCCAGCACTATTGATTTGTATAGAACAAAGAACCATGAGGGAAAAAGTTGAAAGTCTTTTCCTTATCAAAGTTTACAGTTTCACTCAACTGCTTCTATGTTTAAGGAAGTAGATGTTTGGGAATATGTGTCATACCAGGGAGTATCATGAGACGTGAGATAAATGGGCTTCTGAATGCAAGTTAAAGGAGCTATATATTCTTTGGAAAGAATATATATATGATTTCAGCCTGGGCATCTTCTTCCTTCTGATCCAGCCTGGCTGAAGGAGCAGGTCATAGAGATCGGCTAAAGAAGTTAAAACTCTGTACTGGAGTAGAGGAGTTTACTAACTGCAGTGCCTCCCAAAGGATAGTTTTCAAAATTTGATTTTGACACCTATGAGGTGTCCTACAATAGTAAAACATTACTCAAGACTGTATTTATGGTCAATAAACATTACTCTGCACATGAGGAAAACTACTTAGCGGGTGATCCTGAAGATAGTGTCTTAGTGAAGACTATAGCTGAGGCCCAGGAGGGAAATGAAAGAACTGATTTAAAAGATTTTCATTCCTTCAATACTAGGGAAATAATAATAATAACTGCTAATATATATATGTATATATATACATATATATGTGTATTATATATATATATATATATATATATATATATATATATATATATATTACAATTTTCAGGCTTGAAATATACTTTACATATATTTGATCCTCATTTGACCCTCACAACAACCATGTATAGTAAGTATTATTCCCCTCCATTTCACAGATGAAGAAACTAAGTCTGAATGAGGTTAAATGACTTGCCCGGGGACACAATCAAGTATGTATAAGCTTCAGTTATGGGTAGGTTATTCTATTATTTTTTAAATTCTATTATTTTTCACTAATGTCTTCCCTTTGAACTGCATGCTCTGGTTGATAAAACAAAGTTAATGGTGGGGCTTGTGAGCTATGGTTTAGAGAGGACTTTGATGCACAAAATCTAGAGGTAATTTTCTGGAAGCACATGCTACATAACCCAGAGGAAATAAGGAGCCACTGAAGATTTTTGTTTGGAGAATTGATAAGGTCAGATTTGTATTTTAGACAGCTATGTGTAGGATGGATCAGAGAGAGGAGAGACTGTAATCAGAGATACTAATTAGGAGGCTATTACACTAGTCTAGAAGATATAAAATAAGATAGAATCTGTGTAAATGAAAAGGAGCCATGTGTGAGATATATTGTGGAAGCAGAAAAAACAACATTTGGTGACTGATTTATATTTGTTAAGGGGTGTAAAGGAGAAGAGAGTGTCGAAGATGACTACAAGGTTGTAAGCCTAGGTAGCTAGATGAATGGTGTTGTCATCAGTGGAAATGGAAAAATTTGAAAGAAGAGTAGATTTTTTTTTTTTTGGTGAAATATAATGACGTTTGTTTTAGAATTGTGAGATGGTGGTGGGAGATTTAGATGGAGATATTCAAGTGGTAGTTCTTAACCCAGGACTAGAATTCAGGAGAGAGGTTAGGTTTAGATGTATAGATTTAGGAGTCGAGCATGATTGAGCCCATAATAGCTGTCTTTCTTGTTCCTTTGGATGAAAAGTAGAGGTGGATAGCTCCCAGAGAGAGAGGAAGATCTGTAAGCGGCCAAAAATGAAGAAACTGAGGCTGAACTTAAATTGCTTACTTAAGATCAGGGATATGAACCGCAGAAATGGGTGGTAAACACCAATCTTTCTTTGGCTCTTTCCACTCTACCACCCTGCAAGGAAAGAATAAAGATGTCAAATATACCAAACCCAAACTGACATACTCTTTACTGTACAAAAAAACAGAGTAGATTGAAGAAGTCCAATAAACTGGATCTGTGCCTTTCATTGCAGTGCAGGAATGACTGAAATTTATCAGTCTAGCACCACGATGTCAGATTGCTGCTAGCATTTGACTGCTCTCTGGCTGTAATTTTCTGTCACAGTGAGCATGCTTTTTGTTTCTTCTTAAAATTGGATGTACTGCTGCAGATTACTCTGGAAATGCAGAATGAGGCAAGGTCATGGGGGTAAAATGAGACTTCCTTGAGAGCTCCTTTTCCTCACAAATTGAGGCCTTGTCTTGTGTGTGTGTGTGTGTGTGTGTGTGTGTGTGTGTGTGTGTGTGTTGCTCAGGAACTGTACTTTGGATACTGCAAGGGAAGGCAGCACAAATTTATGCCTTTGTCTTAAGAAAAAATATTTGTAAACTTATTCAACATTTTCTTTTATGCATCAATGATGGCTTTTGTTAGGTTTTGTTTAGGTTTTATTCATGGATGTTTTGATGAATGACGATCATGGATGATGATAGGCTTTATTCATGAGGGTTTTGTCCTTTGAGTCAGAATACATGACCTTAATTATAATAGCCTTTCCTGGTTCCTCCTGTCCTCTTTTTTACTGCCAATGCCTTCCCTCTGTGATTAACTACAAGTTAACCTACACACACATCTTATACGTACGTGGTTTTTGCATGTTTTCATTGTTCTTAATATGTTAGCTCTTTGTGGAAAGGGATTGTTTTTGCTTTTCTTTGAATCCATAGTACTTGGCATAGTGCATGGCACATAGTAAGGTCTTAATAGATGCTTATTGACCAGACTTGATCTTCATTGAAAATTTGATTCTGACATCTACAAAGTGCCCTACATAGCCAAAACATTACTCAAAACTGTACTTATGGTGAAAATTACAACTCTTGGCATAAAGAAAATATATTTGACATTAGATCAGAATGTAAGGTGAATATGCACACACAGACAGATTCAGACAGGGGTGGTGGAACCAGCCCTAGCTGTGGGGTCAGATAATGTGACTTCAGGACCTAGCTCTACCATTTTCTAGGTATGTGACTTTGGGTAAATCACTTGATTTCTGTGGGTTTTGAAGAGGTTGGTCTGGATGTCTCTTTTAGTTATAACGTTCTATGATATTTGCGTAGTGCTGCTCTGGTCCAGATATGTATTGACTGAGCAGCAAATTAGAGCAGTGTAGATAGCGCTGCAGCTAGGTGACACAGAGGATATAGCCCTGGGCTTCAAGTCAGGAAGATTTATCTTCCCTAGTTCAAATCTGGCCTCAGACTCTTAGTAGCTGTGTGACTCTGGGCATGTCACTTAGCCATGTTTGCTTCATTTTCTGATCAGTAAAGGGAGTTGAAGAAGAAAATGGGAAACCACTCTGTAACCTTGCCAAGAAAACCCAAATGGGGTCATGAAGAGTTGGACATAGCTGAAAAATGATTGTTCTACAGAGAGCATTACTTTTTTTCTGTTCTCTACTGAAAGACACAGAACCAACAATTGCTCTTGACTATGTTATACAGCTTGCTTTAATTCAATTTTTTTCTTTAATAATTTAGGTGGTCGGGGGCAGCTATGTGGCACAGTGGATAGAGCACCAACCCTGGATTCAGGAGGACCTGAGTTCAAATCCGGCCTCAGACACATAACACTTACTAGCTGTGTGACTCTGGGCAAGTCACTTAATCCCATTGCCTAATGCCCTCCAAAAATAATTTAAGTGGTCTATGATTTCTTTAATGTCGATATCCCCCTCATGCCTTAGTGAATGGCCTTCATGAATTGTGACTTCTCTCCTGAACCTTCCTTTGTACTAGTGATGAATGCCAGGCATTTAAACTTCTGATTAAATTATTTGCACTTAGCTAGCCTGAACCCTTGCTGGGTCTGCACTTGGAGTCTTTCTAAAAGCTTGGGGCTTCTGATATAATTGCAGCGAACCTAGGGTAACCTCCATGGCACAATAGGGAACTGGATCAGGACTTTGGTGGAGATAGTTAAATGAAGTTCAACAAATTTTTATTGATGCCTATTCTATGAGAATGAACATGGTGCAGTGGAAAGAGGACTGGAGACGAAGGCAAAAAAACTAGGTTCAAATCCTGCTTCTGACACCTATTAGCTGTATGGCTTCATTTCCCTCATGTGTGAAATGTACAAAATAATCCTTGCACTACCTACTTCACAGTGTTGTTTTGATGAAAAGTTATTGGTAAACTTTAAAATGCTACAAAAATAAGACTCATTTGCTATGTGCAATGTATTGTGGTATGCTACCCTTCAGGAGATGTGAAGATGCATAAAATATAGCTTTTGCCCTCAAGGAATTATTGGTCAGGCAGGGAGATAAGGCAAATATTATAGTTAACTACTGTGCAGTAAAAGTCAGAATATTATAATAAATGCAAGAAAAATACCAAGTGTTATAGTGGCTCAGGCAGAAAGCTGTGGAAGTTAGTCAGAATTATTAAGCTCTTACCATATGCAGCCACTGGGAGATGGTATGTGCAGTGGAAAGAGCACCACACTTAGAGTCTAATGACCTGAGTTTCAGTTCTGCCTTTGACTCTTGTAAGGTCAATGTGACCTTGAACAAATCACTTATGAGACCCCAGGATTTAACTGTGAAAGGAATCTTAGAGATTGTCTGTTCTGATATCCTTTTTAAGTGACATAATGAGGAAACAGGCACAGAGAGTTAAAGTGACTTGGCTAAAATCATGCAGGTAATCAGGTCATAGCCAAATTGGGATTTAAATACAGGACCTTTGACTCCAAACCCAGTGCTCTTTCCTTTTTTCCAGTTTTTTTAAAAATTCAATTTCAAATTTTCAATCATCAAAAGTCTGCCTTTTTCTCCCATCCTCCAATTTCTTGGGAAAGAAAGATGAAATTCTTATTAAAAATGTGTACAGTCAAGCAAGACAAATTCTCACATTGGCCAAGTTTCTCAACCCCCAAAATGGCTTAGTCCGCACTCTAAGCCCATCATTTCTCTTTCTGAATCAGGGGAGGAAGTAGCATGTTTTATCATGAGTCCTGTCAATCAGAGTTCCTAAGACTTTCAAAGTTGTTTATCCTCACAACATTGTTGTTATTGTATAAATTGTTTTCCTAGTTCTACTCATTTCATTCTGCAGAAGTTCCTGCAAGTCTTTCCAGATTTCCCTTTAACCAACCCCTTCATCATTTCTTATGGTAGGATAGTACATTAGACTTATATGCCATAACTCGTCCAGCCATTCCCCTGAGATGGACGCTCTCTCAGTCTCTGATTCTTTGCCACCACAAAAATAGCTGCTATAAATATTTTTGTAAATCTTTAGAGTTTGATTTGTTTCAGGCTAATCCAACTTTTAGCCTATCTTCCTTCTCATTCAATCCTTTATTTCTCCCCTTTCCCTCCCATTTCCCTGTTGAGTAAAATGTATTTTTGTACCCAACTGTTTGTATGGGTATGTGTTTTTCTCTCCTTTGACCAATTCATATAAGTGAGGTTCAAGTGTAACCTGTTTCTTTTGTACAGACTTTTATTTTCGCATTCCATTATGTGAGATCATTTTCCTTATCCTTCCTCACTCTCCGCAATGTACCTTTCTTCCCCTCTACTTCCATTCTTCTTTTAAGATCATCAGGTGGTAATAGAGCCATACTCAAACCTTTTGTCTAATTCAACTCCCTCTGTGATACCTGATGATAATAATTATGAAAGGACGCATGGGTCATCTCTCCAAATTAGAATATAAACAATTTATTTCTTGTTTAGTCCATTGTTATTACTTGTGTTTACCTTTTGTTTTTCTTGATTCCTGTGTTTGAGCTTCAAAGTTCCTATATAGCTCTGGTCTTCATATCCACCATTCCTGGAGGTTCTCTATTTCATTAAATATCCGTTTTCCCTCCTATGGGATTATGCTCAGTTTCACTGGGTAATTTATTCTCAATTATTGGTTTATATTCTTTGCTTTGTGGAATAGCTCTCCAAAGCTTTAAAGTGGTGGCTGCTAAATCATGTGTGATCCTGACTCCTTGATGTTTGAATTCTTTTTATTTGGTTGCTTCCAGTATTTTTCTTAGGCCTAGAAACTAGATTTTGCCTATTATCTTCATGGAACTTTTCATTTGAAGTTTCTTTTAGGAGTTTGCCAGTAGTTTCTTCCTATTTTCACTTTACCCTTAATTCTAAGAGATTTGTGCAATTTTCTTATAAGATTTCTTGAAATATGACATTTAGGCTATTTCTTAGAGCTTTTAGGCAGTCCAATGATTCTTAAATTTCTCCTATTTTATTTGTTTTCTTGGTCAGTTGATTTTGCTATGAGATACTTTATCTTTTTTTTCTTCTATTTTTTCAGTCTTTTGATTTTGTTTTCAATATTTCCTATCTCATATAGTCACTGGATTTTATTTGCAGCATTCTAATTTTCAGGCAGTTTGTTGCTTGCAAAAGATTTTATGCCTCTTCTGTCAAGTCATTAACACCCTTTCCAATTCTTTTTTCCCCACTTCTCTCATTTCTTTTCCATTTTCTCTCCAGAGTTCTCATTTCATTTAAGAAATAAAATTAAAAACCTCTTTTAAGAACTCTTGTTTTGTATCTTCCAGGAATTCTAGTTGAACTTGTGCCTTGATTGGGGGGGCTTTGCTTCTAGATATTTTGGAGTCATTCTCTTCTGATACTGTGTCTTGAACGTCCCTGTCACTATAATATCTTTTTATGGTGAAATTATTTTTTGTTTACTCTTCCTTCTAGGCTACTTTCTGACTTCAAACTTTATTTTAGGACCAGGCTTTGTGTACTTCTGCAGGGAATGTTTAGGTTGATTCTACTGCTCCTTTCTTGGGGAATTGAATGTTGAATTATTCCAGGGTATCCGAGACAGCCTAAGACTTCTTTACTTTCAAAGTGGTTTAGTCTAGGAAAAAGTTAGAATTTTGCCCAGATTCTAGGGTCTGAGCCATGTGACTGCTGTTAGTCCTTGCTTGGCACAGAGCCCATAGGCTCTGACTACTCCTCAACCTGGAATGCCTTTCCTAGACTCAGTTGCCAATTTGTTCCTCTTCCTATAGCTTTCATAAATCTAGACCCCTGTGTATTGAATTTGTGACTTATTATATTTTTGCTTAGCCTCTCCCTGGGCTGGAATGTTACCCATGGATATTCCTGTCTAGATTCCTCCCCAGTGTCTGAAGAAATTCTTCCATTCCCCACCTTTCCCCCCCCTGTATTCCTGATTAGGACTTGGCCTATTATATTTTCCTGATCTGTTTGGAGAAGATATGGGGGAAGGAAAGAGCTTGGCTATACTTTTTTCTGCTATTCCATTATCTTTTTCTGCCTCCATGGCTATCCTTTTAAAGCAAGAAAATGATGCTTTTTGGGGTCCAGTGCTCTTTCAGAACAGCATGCTTTCTCATATCTTCTCTGCATCTCAGTTTCCTTATCTATAAAATAAACAATTGAGTGATCTCAATAATCATCAGTGTAACTTTCATTTATAACACCCCATTATTATATGAATTAGACAAAAGCTTTATGAATTTAAGTACAGGGAGATTGTTGACATATGGGGATGGAGGAAGGACATTGTAGGTAGATAGATATGGATAAACAAGAACATGGAGGCAGGGAATTTGTGGGTCTTCTTTTGAAGACTATAAATAGATTGGTTTACTTAGAGCATGGAGTTTGCTGTCCTATTCTTTTTACTCTTATTCTTGATTGACAGATATTACCATCGTCCTCCTCAGTCTCTTCCCCTAACCTCAATCATCTAGAGAAATGGCCAAGAAGTGTCATATCAACCTATAGAGAAAGTATAGTTTTTTGTTTTTGTTTTTGTTCTGCATTGCAAAAACCAAGGTTTTAGTCCTAGAGGCTCTGGAGAATTTCAGAATTAAATAAATGGGGTCTCTACTTGTTTTGGGGAGGATAGCATAGTGGATAGAGTGCTGAACTAGGAAATAGAACTCAGAGGGGAATATTTCCTCTCAGAACTTTAACACCTCTAACATCATCTTAGTTTTTTTTTTTTTTTAAATCAGCGTGGTGGAGTGGAGTGCCAGGTTTAGAATTAGAAACAAAAATTTCAGCTCCCAAGCCTTCCATTTACTTACCTATATGATCTTGGGAAAAAACTTAACCTCTCAATTCTTCCATCCAAGAAATGGGGATAATGAAAGTGCATAGATTTAGAGTTGGGAGAGATTCTTTTTTGGTAAGGCAATTGAGGTTAAGTGACTTGCCCAGAGTCACACAGCTCGTAAGAGTTATGTGTCCGAGGCTGGGATTTGAACTCAGGTTTTTCTGACTCCAGGGCCCCTGCTCTATCCACTTTACCACTTAGCTACCTCTGTTGGGAGGGATTTAAGGTCACATAATATGACCCCTTCATTTTATAGATGAGGAAGCTAAGACCAAGAGAGGTTAAGTGTTTTGGCCAAGGTCACACAGGTAATAAGTTACAGAGCTGAAATTTAAATCCCAGACCTTTGACTCCAAATTCCTCACTCTTTTCATTATACTATACCCTCTTTTCCCATATCTGTTAGTCATTAAGTCAACAAACATTAATTAAAAGCCAAACATTTGCTAAATGCTGGGGTTACAAAAAAAGGCAAAAATATGGTTCTGGTCTCAAGAAGCTCATATTCAAATGGAGGAGAGAACATGAAAAAAATTGAAAATACAAGACATATAATGTAAATGGAAGGTATTGTTAGAAGAACAACACAAGGGTTGGAGGCTGGAGTTCTGGGAAAGACGATATGCTGAAAGTAGGATTTAAATTGTGATTTGAAGGAAACCAGGGAAACCAGGAATCAGAGGTGAAGAGGAAGAACATTCCAAGACTGGGGAACAGTCAGTGAGAGGGCATGAAAACAGGAAAGGGAATAAGTCATTGGATCATGGAACACATGGAGTGGAGTAAAGTATGAGAATATTGGATAGAGAGGAAAGGTTCAGGTTATAAAAGGCTTTAAAGCCCAACAGGGAATTTTTATTTGATTCTGGAGATAATAGGAAACTACTAGAATTTACTGAGTAGGGCTTGGTAAAACTTGAACTCTAGAAAGATCACTTTGGCAGTTGAATGGAAAATGGATTGTAGTGGGGAAAAAATTTGAGGCAGAGAGTCTACTGAGAAGGCTATTGTAGTATTATAGGTGTGAAATGATGAGGGCCTCTAAAGAACTGGCAGTCATGGTAGTGGAGAAAATGGAATTTATATAAGAGACGTATGTGTAGAAATGGTGAGATTTGACAACAGATTGGATATTGTGGTGTGAGTCCTAGTAAGGTGTCAAAGATAACACTTGGATTGAGAGATTGGCTGATGGAAGGTTAGTGATATCCTCTGGAGTAATATAGAGGAGGAGGGTTAGAAGGAGAAAAAGATAATGAGTTCTATGCTGTTCACGTAAAGTTTGATATTCCTGTGGGGTATCCAGTTTCAGATGACCAAGAGGCAGTTGGTAAGGTAAGACTAAGACTAGAAATCAGGAGAGAGGTTAGGGCTGGAGATATATTAATACATATATACATGCATACACATACATAAGCATATACACATATAATAGACATGTACATGTATACCTGTGTACATAAAATATATTGAAATATCTTTATACACACACACACACACACACACACACACACATATATATATATGTATGCACACATGTACATACATTTTTATCTGGGAATCATCTGCATTAGGAATGCAATTAGACCCATGGGAGCTGATGAGATTGCTAAGTGAGATAATATAGAAAAGGAAGAAGGGAAGGGAATAAGCATTTATATTGTGACTACAGTGTACCAGCCACTGTGCTAAGAACTTTTTATAAATATTATCTCATTTGATCTTCACAACAAAATCTCTCTGAGGTAGGTACTATTATTATCCCAATTATACAATTGAGGAAACTGAATCAAGTAAGGGTTAAGTTACTCAGCTAGTATCTGAGGCTGAATTTGAACTCTGGTCTTCCTGATTTCAGGCTCAGTGCTCTATCCATTGAGGTATCGAGGGCCCCATGTCATATCTTTGAGAAACACCTACATTTAGTTGGAGTGTTTATGATAAAGGAGATTGTGAAAGAATAGTCAGATAGTTAGGAGGAGAACCAGGGGTAAGGGGAGAACCAAAGGAGAGCAATATTACAAGAACCTAGAAAAGAGAATATCCAGATAAAGACTGTGATCAACAGTGTCAAAAGTTATAGCGTCATCAGGGAGCATGAAGATTGAGAAAAGATTGTTAGCTTTAGCAATTAAAAGAACCTTGGTAACAGGAGAAAACATTTTCAGTTGAATGATGAAGTCAGAAGTCAGAGAGCAGAGAGTCTAAAAGAAAGTGAGAGGAGAGAAAATGGAGGCACCATTTATAGATGGTTTTCTCAAAGAATTTAGCCATGAAGGGGAAATTTATAAGTTGTCAACTATAGGGGACAGTTGCATCAAGTGAGAGATTTTTAAAGATGGAGGAGCTATGGATATATTTATAGGCAACAAGGAAGTCATAGAGATTGAAGATTAGTGAAAGAACAAATTTCACAGAGGGGAAATTCTGCGGGAGAAGATTGTATAAATAGCATCAAGGGTTAATGGAAAGGTATTGTGTTTGGCAAGTATCAGATAACCTCCTCCCATAAGACAGGAATGAAAGATAGTGGAGAAGATCTCTGGGTGATTTGAGATGAGGAAGAGAGGAGAAGGAGCTTTTGGTGAGTGGACTCAATTTTTTTAGGGAAGCTTTTTGTGAGTGGCCTCATTTTTTTTTAATGAAGTATGGAGCATGGTCCTTAGTTGAATGGGCTGGAGCAGGAGGTGCCATGGGAGACTTGAGGAGGGATGAAAAGGTTTGAAATGGTTGCTGTGGTGTGTGGCATACTGAATCAATTAGGGTGCCTTGAGAACTGCCTTGCTGTAATGAAGGCTGGGTGATTTCATACAATATAAATTCATAGTGGACCTAGTCAACTTGATTTTGTGATTTTTTTTATTGCTTCATTCAGTCATTGCTTCATTCAGGATAAAGGAGGCAGATAGTAGAAGTCCAAGGGTAAGATATAGCAAGGTGTAATTGAACACAGGAAAAGGGGAAAGGGATTTAAATGTAGAGAATTATGTAGAATTGAACTGGTTCAACAAGGGCTTAAGGAAGAGATGGGAGGTGAATATAACTATAATTAATCATTTGCCAAGTAATTTCTACCTTAACTTCAAAACCTCTCATCTGTTGCTTCTCTCCATTTACACTGCCATCTTTCCCCTGGTTCAGAACTTTATCAACATTGTCTAATCTATAAGATGGCCTTTTTTGGTCAATGTTCTCCCTGCTTCTCTTCTCTTTCTTCTTTAACTCATCTTTTACTCAGGTGGCAACATAAACATCGTAAGGCACAGGTTAGATCAAGTTACTTTCCTGATCAAAAACCTCCAGTGACTCCCTAAATCCTCCAAGATAAAGTGAAAGTTATGGGATAAAATGACAGAGTTCAAGCTTTGCATTGCTGTCACATCAGTTTTCACCCACAGAACGAGAAGTCTTTTCAGGTCATATAAGTTGCTCTATTATACTATGAAGTTATCTTAGATATCTTTTTCTTTGCTTGAGAAAAGTTTCTGGAACTAAGAAAAACTACTCTCAGGACCACATCTTTTTACATTGTGTGTTCTTCCATTCTATTTTAATTTCACCATGATTTAGCAATTGGATCCAGCACAACTACTACTTTCCATAATCATCCAAAAGGAATGGAAATAATGCTTTTTAATCTTCACATGTGTATCCACATCTTATTCTTTAACTAGTTTAAATTATGAACCAATAGGTTCTGGTCAACATGACCAGATTCTTCTGTTTGGTGGAAATCGGAATGAAATGACCGAATAGTTCATTTAGGTAACTTGAATTCTTCAAGGACATCTAGTGCTCTCTTGCTATCTCCTTCTTTATTGTGTATATTAATTCTTGATTAACTAGTTTTTGGTTACTTCTTTATAGTTTAAATATCATTCTCCCTAGCAGAGAAAATAAAATTTGAGCAGCTTGATTTTCTTTCTGTATAAATTATTGAAATTTCTTCTATCCTGAATAATAGTTGTACTATATTTTATTTGGTTTTCTCAAAACAAACATAAGACCTTTATTATCACCAGCCTAAACTCATTATGAAAATTAGCATACTTGGTCCTATTCTTATAGGTCTATGCCACCATTTTGTATTTATCTTACATTAGCTATCTTTGATTCCATATTCTATATAAATGAAAAAAAAATTAGGTGCTTACTATGTGCAAAGTGTTATGCTGAATGCTTAGGGCATAAATAAGAAAGAGCCCCTGGACTTGGGTCATGTTATAATAGGGAGATACACATAGAGGTGCAGTGACAAAGCAAATGTTGATACATCAATTTTAGTATCATTTCTACTGATAAAATTGTGTTCAAATCTAATGTTGAACCATTTTAGTATGCCAAAGAATTTGTTGCTGAGAACTTTTTCTTCCCCTTGAATCTTCATAGCTGTGGAATGGCACCCAAAGAAACTAGTTGCCTGGTCAAATATCCACAAAGGGTATTTCCCAGGATAATGGCTGGAAAAGCTGTGGTAGAAGGAGGGCAAATGGTCCTGGGGGGCTGCCATTCCCCCCAGGGCTCATAGGCTTACCTTATGATTGATAGTCATTTGTGAGTGGGTGATATTGGTGGTGGCAAAGAAAGTGGGACCTTTCTCCACAGTGGTTGCTCCCTTTAATGATGTATGCATGGCCACACCTGGAAAAGGGGCCTGTGTTCTGGGGCTGGGTTATGGGGAAGGCAGTGCTATTCCCAAGGCTCTTTGGTTCAGGGTCCTGGGATACCTCTCGAGGCCTTAGGGCAGCGCTGGTGGGTGTTTGACTTGCCTGACACATGCTGCCTTCTGTATTTCTAGCTAGGCTGACTTGCTTACTGAATGGCTTTAAAAAATCTAAGCTGTTTGTTGAGTTGCAAGTATATCCACATCAGTTTTTTTTTAAATTTTAGATAACTCTCCTTTTTCCTTCTCATTATAATTGCTTCTTTTTGTAGTCTCAGAATTTCATCTTAATAGCTCACCTAAATGTACTTTTTGAAACCCAACATGGTTTCACAGTTTCCTTAAATGAGTTCTTATTCCTTTTTAATTTTTTAAATGTTTTCCACTTGATGGTATTTTATTTTTTCCACTTACATGTAAAGATAGTTTTCAACCTTCACTTTTATAAGCTTTTGAGTTCTAATTTTTTTCCTCTCTTCCTCCTCTATCCCTTCCCCAAGATAACATGCAATCAGATATAGGCTCTACATCTATAATCCTATTAGACATATTTCTGTATTAGTCATATTGTGAGAGAGAATCAGAACCAAAGGGAAAAACTACAAGAAAGAATTTGATCTGCATTCAGACCCCATAGTTCTTTCTCTAGATGAGATTACATTTCCCATCATGAGTTGTTTGGAGTTGTCTTAGCCGATTGTATTGCTGAGTGGAATTAAGCCAATCAAAGTTGGTCATTGCACAATGTTGCTGTTACTGTGTAGTGTTTTCTTGGTTCTGCTCACTTCACTCAGCATCAGTTCATGTAAATCTTTCCAGGTTTTTCTGAAATCTGCCTGCTCATCATTTCAACTTGTTTGCCATTCCCCAGTTGATGGGTATCCCCTCAATTTCCAATTCTTTGCCACCACAAAAAAGCTGCTATAAATATTTTTGTACATGCAGGCCTTTCCCCCCCTTTTATGATCTCTTTGGGATACAGACATAGTAGCAGTTTTTTAGTCCTTTGGGCATAGTTCCAAATTGCTCTCCAGAATGGTTGGATCAGTTCACAACTCCATTAACAATGCGTTAGTGTTCCAATTTTTCCACATCTTCTCCAACATTTATCATTTCCTTTTTTTGTCACATCAGCCTATCTGATAGGTGTGAGGTGGTACCTCAGAGTTGTTTTAATTTGCATTTCTCCAATCAATAGTGATAAATTTTGTATTCTTAATATGCAATGTTACTCACCCTTCACTTTGACCAATCAGGTTGCTTTTTGAATAAAATATATTCTAGACAAGTATTGGTGGCACAATGGATAGGGTATTGGGCCTGAAGTCAGGAAGGCTCATTTTTCTGAGTTCAAATCTTGCCTCAGACACTTATTAGCTGTGTGTGACTCTGGATAAGTCAATCTTGTTTGCCTTAGTTCCTTTCTGCAAAATGAGCTGAAGAAGGGAAAGGCTGATCATCCCAGTATCTCCGCCAAGGAAACCTCAAATGAGGTCACAAAGAGTTGGATGGGACTGAAATCACTCAACAACAACATTAGCAACACCACCACCACAACAACGCCAACAAACAACAAAGAAAAAGGCATGTATTTCATCTCACCACATCTCAATTGGTTAAATTGACTTCTTTCATTAAGATCTCTAGTTAAGTTGATTGTTTTAAGGCAGGCTTATAACTTTTACTCATGTTACTTTGATATTTGGATGGATACATAATATTATTGATGTATGTGTCTTTCAAAAAGGAGAGGGTTTTTGCTTTATAAATTGATTTACTCTGCCATTTAGTGAATGAATGTTTAAAATAGATAATTTTTACTTTTATCATACCTCTAAGGAATTTTTTTGGTTCATCTTTCTTAATGGTGTGATCTCACTTTGTTAGCTATCATCAAAATGATTCCATGTTTGCTTGAACTAATTATGGAATAATAACTTTTCAATAATTTTTCAACTTAAATGCATGCATTTTTATCTTAGTTTGCAAATCACTTGCCCATTTTTTTAGTTTATGGTGTGACTCTTTTTCTTTCTGTGGCGCAATTTGATCTATCTATATTTTACATATAAGATTTAATAATGTTACCAATTATACTTGAATAGTATTGTGATAGAATGGATTTGTTTCTTTTTTAGTGGTTTTGAAAGATGTTTCCTTGGACACTAATATTAATGAAATTGTCTGTACTGAATCTGTCCTACAGTTAGATAGCTTTATATTTTATTGTTTTAAATCTTTTCCAGTTAAATTATTTTATAATTTTCTCCACTTCAACTGCACCACTTATTCTTTTTTCTTGCATTTTATGAATTATTTTTAAGGAGGCTTTACCCTTTAAAATGTTCTTTTTTTTTGTATGTTATTTTTCCATCTTAAAGATGTTTTCCGTTATATCTTCCTGAGGTTTCTTAATTGCACTCAGCTCTTTCTTTAATTCTTCCCATGATTTTAAAAAATTAATTCAATTTTCACTTGCAATTGCTTAAATGTGTTGTTTAATCAAATGACAGTTTCTCTGGACATTTCTTTCATTCTTTTTTGTTTGTTTGTTTGTTTTCACTAGGTAATGGGGTTAAATGACTTGCCCAGGGTCACACAGCTGGTAAGTGTCAAGTGTCTGAGGCTGGATCTGAATTCAGGTTCTCCTGGCTCCAGGGCCTATGCTCTATCCACTGCGCCACCTAGTTGCCCCTCTTTCATTCTTTAACGATACTTCTCATGTTTTCTTTTGCCAGTGTTACTCCTCTCATTTTCCTGAGTATATTACATATATTTATATATTTAATAACATTCATATTATTGAATTGAAATTTTTCATTTGTTACTTGTTCTTTTAGTAGATCTCCAAATTCTTATAAAACTTTCTAGAAATTTTATCTATTTTTATCATTTCTACATTTTTTGAGAAGCATAAATTTGCGTCAAAAAAGGACATTTCTCCCTTGTGATCTCTTTCCACCATCTTCCCTTTCCCTGAACAACATACTTAAAGTATGTTTTCACAAGTGGATTTCATCTTAAGATATTTTATCATTAAATATTTATTAATAATTTACCTGATAATCTCAACATTCAGTGGATTTATAATTCTAGGATTAATTAATTTATTGTATTTCTCGACTGACAAAAATGCTTTTATTATCACATTAGCCAGACAGGACAGAATGAAGGAAAATGTAATTTAGCAAAAAAGGAAGCATTCTCAGGTATCAAATTTTTCATTATCTAGAACAGGGGTTCTTGATTTTGTGTGTGTGTGTGTGTGTGTGTGTGTGTGTGTGTGTGTGTGTGTGTGTGTAATGAAGCCTTCTCAGGGTAGTGTTTTGTTGCTTACCTTCTTAATTGAAAGAAATGCTAATTTCAGTTAAAGACTAGTCAAAAAAAGAGAGATTTTTCCCATCCAAGTTCACATGCCCACTGAAATCTATCCATGAACCCCTTGGGCTTTAGAGTTAGAAGAACTCCTGGCATAGAGCATTGGCTTTAGTTTCTTTGCTGCTGCAGAGAGGTAGAGGATCAAGGATAAGAAGTATAACTACTGTCAGCACTTGTTAAGACCAATACTTAATCTCCACTGACAACATCAATGTCAGGATCATAGCCTGGAGTTGGCAGCTTTTCAGCAGAAAAGTCTTCTGAGCTTCTGCACTGAAGTTCGATGAATAATCCAACCAGGAAATACCAAATTGAGTATTTAGAATGATTTTAGTTGGCACATCACTACAAGGCTAAAGCACTGTTCAGTGATGTGCCCAGTAACTAATTCCACTGTGCAGTGTTGAAATACATCTTTTAGCTCCATAAAAGCTTGTACACTTCTATTTACATGCAAATTGGTGCTATTCATGTGTGAAGTGCAGCAGGTACCGACTGCCAGATGGAATAATTTGGAGGTAAGACCATCTTCTTTGCTCTAGGCTCTAGGTTACTACCTAGACATGCTGTAGGTAATTACATGAATGGCTATTTTTTTTCACCCAATTCCCAAATGAGTAATTATTTTAATGAGTTATATTTTAATGTAGCCTCAATTCGATCATGTCATCAGTTAGTATGTGAAACAGGACTAATTAATGTAATATTTAGCTAATGTAATATTTAATGCAATTAAGTAAGTTAGACATAGATACTGGAAAAAAGAAAACATGCTATCATAGTTTAGTAAACTCAATTTTATCTTAATTTTAGCTATAATATGTAATTGTCACCAGAAAATTATATTGCTACTTACTCATCTACCCAGCTAAACTAATAAACTAATGCTAAAATTTTTCACTGCCACCACCAGCACCACTACCACCACCATCATCATCATAATCACCACTATCATTATCATCAAACATTTATCAAACACCTACCAGACCGACATTTTTCATACCATGGAGGCAAAAGTTACTTAGAAGCATTTATCCCAAAAATTTAGGAAAATAGCAGCCATGATAGCAATGACACAATTTAAGATGATGAACTCTGAAGTTAAGCTGTCCACTTTAAACTGTCCAAAAGCAGAATGGACTGCCTTGGGAAACAGTAGATTGCCCCTCATTAGAGTTTTTCAAGCAAGGGGTTAGATGAACTTTTCAGATATTATGTAGAGTGAATGCCTTTGTAGGTATAGATTGGATTAGATGACCTCTGAGGTCCCTTCCAACTATGAGATTCTGAAATTCTATGAATGATTGGAAAGGACCCAGGAAAGGCACCTATGAGTCATTTTAGACTGGTTATTAACGTTCTGGTGTGGCAAGAAGGCCAGCAAAATGAGTTTCTTGTCAATGAGTGTTTTCAAGCTAAGACCATTAGAGGTATTATAAAGGAGACTAAAGCTCTGGGTAAGGAGTTAAATTGGGTGAGGTCTAAGGTTCCTTCTAATTCTTATTTTGAAAATGATGTACCTTACCAGTAATAATATTGGAAACACTTGAAAATGTTATTTGAGCTTTGGTTAAAAACTACACTGAAGTCGCAGCTAGATTCTGAGTGAACACTTGGTTTTTGTTCCTCCAAAAAGTCATGATGGATATATAAAAGAACCAGGGGCCTTTTATATAAGGATAAACTAAAATTCTGTGTAGGCAGACAAAGGCTGAGTAGTGAATAGATTGAAGTCTATGAAATCACAGAGAATATGGAGGAAAAGAGTTAAAAGAGACTTGTTCACAAAATCATGGAAACTAGAGCTAGGAGGTGTGGAGAACCCTTGAAGTTTGTCTCATTTAAAGACTAATAAAAATTGATTGTTACTTTACACAGCACAATATTACATTTATGTAACCCATTACTCCAACAGGTAAAAATAAAAATAAATTTAAAAGGAATTTAAATAAATTAATCAATGATGATTCCATAAAGGGGATTTATTAAGAAAGCATAGAATATTCAGATGCTTTTGACATGGGTGTCATGTAGAAATGGCAAGTTCTCTCATAAAACCTTTTTGGAAACAAAATGCTAGTTTAGAAAGAAAGACTATTTCTCATATGTTTAGGTTCATCAGTCACTGGAAAGACAGATTGAGTTTCTTTTTATACATTTTCTTCTCATGCCTCTCAACTTTTGAGTCCATTACTTAGTTGCTAAATGGGCTAGTTGATTGCTCAGTCCATGTAGAGGATATGGGAGGTGTACCAGAGACCTATCCCCAGTAGGGCCCAAGGAATATGAATTTTCTGGCACAGACAAGAGAATCAAGCACCAGAGAAATTAGAGCTGAAAAAGTGCATCCATCTGTCAAGGTTTATTAAAAAATATTTTTAATTATGTTCATTCAACTACTTTTGCTACTTTGTTATTTTAAATATCAAAGGAGATAACTTTCTTAAATTCTTTTTACATGATTGTTATATTATCTATTAGGCCTGTTAGGAATGTTTTTCATGATTAAATTTTTCTTTTCTTAATTGTATCCTTTTATTCTTAGCTATATTCACTTTTACCATGCTAAATAATCCCGAATCTCTCTCTTCCTCTCTCATTTCATGTGCCTTTTTATATAGTTTAATATTTCAAGATTCTGATATTTTGTTTTTATGGTATCCTTACCACTGTTGCAGATTTTAACCCTTCTGTGACTTAGTGAATGATCATTCTGATTTTCTGTGTACCCAGAATTCACCATGTAGCCAAGCTGGTGCTGAGTACTTCTGAACTTAGGTAGGCTAAGTTCAGGACTCCTAGGATGACTGGTAATTGATTCAACTTGACATATGATTAAAATCTTTGTTTCTGGATAAAACTTTCCATAGTTTACATATCATTGCATAGCCCTTGAGAATACAAGATTACTTCTGTGCTACAATGTGGCACTGGAGTAGGACTTTAGTAGATCTTGGTTTATCAGAACATACATAATTCTTTAATATTTCATCATCATGATCATCACCATTACCATCATTATATCTAACATTATGTAGTGCTTTAAGGTTTGCAAAGCACTTTTCACATGTTATCTTATTTGATCCTTAGAACAACCCTGGGAAGTAGGTGCTATTATTATTCTATTTTACAGATGAGGAAACTGAGGCAGATAGTGATTAAGTGACTTGCTCAGGGTCCTATAGCTAGTGAGTGAGGCTGGATTTCAACTCAGGTTTTCCTCACTCCAGGTCTATCACTTTATCTATTTTGCCACCTAACTGCTTCATGGATTCTTTACTCTTTCTCCTATTGTTTTCTAATTTCTCTTCAGTTTCTAATTCTAATTTCTAATGTTCCTATATGTTTTCTAATTTCTCTTCAGTTTGATTAAGTTTGATTTTCTGTTGCAAAATATTGAGGCTTGAGCCCAATTATCTGGTTTTCCTTTACTGATCTTGGAAAATGATTCACTGATTCCTAACTTTTGGATAACTTGCTATCACTATAGGGGATAGCAGAGTTGGTCATAAGCCATGTAGTCCAATGTCTCCATGAACAGCAATCCCTTCTATAACATCTATGAGAAATGATTATCTAAACTCCACTTTCAAACCTCTAGTTAAGAGTGAAGTACTACCTTCTGAGGCAGTTCATCCTACTTTCAGAAAACTCTGTTAATTAAGAAATTCGTTTTTACAATGAACTTATGAATACCTTTGGGTAACTTCTACCTAGACTCCTAAGTTCAGCCCAATAAATCCAAGAAGAATGCTCCTAAAACCTCTTCCTCATGACATCTCTTAAAATAATTGAAAACAGCTACCATCTCTGCCTCTCCTGCCCACTGCATATTTTCTTTTTCCTAGGCTAAACTTGTGTAGTTCTTCCACCAATTCTCAAATGACATGGTCTTCTCATATTTATCACCTACCCTGCATATTCTCCAACTTTGGCACAATTAGCTGCTCCAAAACTGTGTGTTCTTTTGTGGCTACCATTTAATTTGATATGCTTTCTGGATGTCTCTTTATGAAGACTTTTTTTTGTTTCTGATTTTTCCCACCCACCCCTTCCCACTTCATCTTTCGCTTTTCCATGTTGAATCTCAGCTTAATTCTTGTCTATATCTCTAACGCCTGTGGGTTTTTTTTATAACTTCCACTTCTTTATCAGTGTTTCCAATACCTCCTCATCCATTACCATTTCTGAATTTCATTAACATGCTATTTATTCTCTCTTTCATATCATTAATGAAGATGCTAAATGAAACTAGACCCACCAATCCCTGTGCCACCCCTCTAGACAACCAGGTACTCTGCAGTTTGTGATTATTCCTTGTTCGTGACTCTTGAGCCAGTTTCCAAATCATTTGAGAGTACTCACATCCAAACCAATTTCAATTAAATCTGTGAGCAGAATTTCATGAGAGAGAGTAGCACCTGCTTTCTGAAAATGAAGATATGTCTTCTGCATTCATTTAACCTGCTAAAATTAAAATTGTGTCCAAGTAGCAATTACTCTACATTTTTGCTGGAGTTATTTGACCTTTATGCACTTCTCTTACTTCTGTTTAACCCATGTTTCCAATGTACCTTAGGTCCTTGGTATTTTCTTTTTTCTTTTTTTTAATATCATGTGAAATGTTTTTTACTGGAGGTGAAATTCTAAATGCTAGGTGATAATAATCAAGAATACATTTCCTTATTTTGGACCTTGACACCAGGTTTTATTCCCCTGTTCCATTTATGATAAATACTTCTTCCATTGCTCATGTTTTTTTTTTTAGAAATAATTATGTATATGTTTTAATAGACCTGTGTAAACAATGGTGTACAAATATATACTCACATGAGCTCTGGGTTGAGTATTTCATTGTTTAAGTGTCTTTTTGATATGGAGAGCAATTTGCAACGTGATCTCAGTTGTTAGTTTCCAAGCCTCTTAAAGTAAAAGTATGGTCTCTGAGGTGATGAAACATGAAATGAAATGAAATTGATGGAATAATTTTAATAAATAAATTTGTCATTTAACTAATATTATCTATAAACATTTAGAAGAAGAATAAGAAAAAAAGTTATAGGAACTTCCTCTTATCTGACTATTTGGCCTATTAGTTTTGAGTAACAATTAAGTAGTCAGTTTCTTGGGTCATCTAACTGGTGACTTCCGACTTTGAGTCAGAAGACTTAGGTCCTGGTGCAGCTAGGTGGCACAATGGATAGAACGCTGGTCCTGATGTCAGAAGGACCTGAATTCAAATTTGGCCTCAGACACTTACTAGCTGTGTGACCCTAGGGAAGTCACTTGACCCTGATTGCCTCCAAAAACAATACAGAAAACAAACAAAAAAGAAGGCTTAAGTTCAATTCCTAGTTCTAGTGATTAGTATCCAATTGCATATGGACAGTCACTTAACCTGTTTCCTCATCTGTAAAATAAGGATTACAATTAATACACTAATATACCTCACAGACTTGGGAAGAAAGTGATTTTTAAAGCTAAATGTGTTATGTAAATATGAATTATTACTGTGCTTTCTGATGTCTGAAATTCTCAAATGGGAAATCACAAAGATGGGGAAAAAGATGGACATGATTTGATCAATGTGAGATAAGAAGGTAAGTTTACTCAGGATTTTATGCTACATTGGGTGTTAGTTCACACCCAAATTGTGCTGACAGACAGATATGACCAGTTTTGTCAAGAAGCCAAATCATAAATATGCTTACAGTTTTGACTGCAAGTGGCAGATTATGATTGTATGACTGGCTGAAGCTTTGCTCACTGTGTGAATAACTCTAATTCCATTTAACAAAACAAAATAAGACCACTGCTTTGTGCTGAATTATACAAATACTGAAAGAAAGGACAATGGATCGTACATGAATTTTCTGTGAGATGGTGATATGTCCCAATTCCTTGTATAATTAGTAAATTAAATATCACTTCCTGCCACATAGGCTTAACATCTCACATTGTTGTCCTGTTTTATTTTTTTGTATGAAATTGGGGTGGGGGGAAGGTAGGGAAGCCTAACTGGTAGTTTCAATCAAATCTCTTTCAAAGGAAATTCAAATGTTTGGAATTGCTAAGCAATTTAGCAAATGTTGCAGCAATTCAGGATACAAAACAAAGCAAAAAAAAAACAAACAACAACCCAAAACTACTGAATTCCTAGTCATCCTTTAAAACTCAGCTGAAATGCAAACTCCTGAACAATGATTTCCTTGATCCCACCTGTTAGTCATAATTTCCCTCCTCACTCACAGTACTTTGTTCCATATCTACTTACTACATAGAAATACATATATTATTGTTACCTATAAGGGTTCTGATGCCTCATCATTGCATAAAGATAAGCCTGGGTTCAAAGATTATGCCAGAAGAATACAAGTGATAGAAGGTCCTACTAAACTAAGAAATTCTAATAAGGACCCAATGATGGATAGTATGTCTTTGGTCAGAGGACTAGGTTTGCTAAGCTTTGGAAAGATCCATTGCAAACTGGCTGAAAGGTGATGATTTTTTTTGACCAAATAAACTAATTAACATCATCTATTAAATTGTAGAAGGTTGTGTTCTGTGCCAGTGGAGTAGTAATGTGCCATGAAATTATAAATACTAGAAATATTGAAATGTAGTTACAGGTTTTTGTCTGAACTCCTTCTGTTGTTCAGTTGTGCCCAATTCTTCATGATGCCATGGACCGTAGTATGCCAGGCCCTACTCTCCTCCATTGTCTCCTGAAGTCTATCCAAGCTCATGTTCATGTTCATCATTTCTAAGAAGCAATCTATCCGTCTCATCCTCTGTCATCTCTGTCTACTTCCGCCTTCAATCTTTCTCAACATCAGGGTCTTTTCCATTGAGTCCTATCTCCTCATTTTGTTGCCAAAGTGTTTAAATTTCAGCTTCAGTATTTGATCTTCCAATGAATAGTCTGAATTAATTTCTTTTAAGTATTGATTAATTTGATTGCTTTGCTATCCAAATGACTCTCTCAATTGTCTTCTCCAGCATTACAATTTGAAAGCATCACTTCTGTGGCACTCAGCTTTTCTGACAGTCCACAATTATACATTGCTACTGGAAAAAAGATAGCTTTGACTATGTGTACCTTTGCTGGCAAGATGATGTCTCTGCTTTTTAATATGCTGTCCAGATTTCCAATAGCTTTCCTTCCAAGGAACAAGCATCTTTTAATTTCATGCCTACAGTGAACTTTGAACCCAAGAATATAAAATCTGAGACAGTTTCCATTTCTTCTCCCTCTATTTGCCAGGAAGTGATGGGACCAGTTGCCAATATCTTATTTTTTATGTTAAGCTTCAAATCAACTTTTACACTCTGTTCTTTTACCCTCATAAAAAGGCTTCTTAATTCATCTTCACTTTTTGCCATCAGATGGTATCACTTGAATATCTGAGATTATTGATATGTCTCCCAGCAACCTTAATTCTGGCTTTTGATTTGTCCAGCTTGACATTTCACATGATGTATTCTACAAATGAGTTAAAAAAATAAGATGACAATATATAGCCTTGTATTTATTTTCTGATCTTAAACCAATTAGTTGCTCCATGTTTAGTTCTAACTATTGCTTCCTGTTCCATATATAGGTTTGACAAGAGACAAGTAACATGATCTGGTACTCCCATCTTTTTGAGGGCTTGCCATGTTTTTTTGGTGATCCACGCAGTCAAAGGCTTTTGTATAGGCAATGAAGAAGTAAATGCTTTTCTGGAACTCCCTTGCTTTCCCAATAATCCAGCAAATGTTGACAATTTGGTCATCAGTTCCTCTGCCTCTTTAAAAATGAGCCTACTCTTCTGGTAATTCTTGGTTCTTACTGAAGCCTAACTTGCAGAATTTCAAGTATAGCTTGCTGGTGTGTGAAATGAGATCAATTTGAACATTCTTTGGCATCACCCTTGTTTAGAATTGGGACATAAACTGATATTTTCCAATCTAGTCGCCATGACTTATATTTTTCCAAATCTGCTGGCGTATTGAGGGTAGCACTTTAACAGCATCATCTTTTAGAATTTTAAATAGTTCAGTTGGAATTCTGTCACCTCCACTAGCCATATTGTTAGCTGGTCTTAACCCCTTCTGTTGTTCAGTTGTGTACAATCCTTCATGACCCCCTGGATCATAGTATGTCAGGCCCTACTATCCTCCTCTCCTGAAGTCTATTCAAGCTCACATTCATTGTTTTGCTTCCTAAGCCCCACCTGACTTCCTTCTCTAGGAAGTTTAGCTGTAGATCAGTAACCACGCCATCATATTTACCAGTGATGTTAAGAGTCTTCATGACTCCATTTGGGGTTTTCTTGGGAAAGATGCTGGAATGGTTTGCCATTTCCTTCTGCAGTTTGAGGAAACTGAGGCAGACAAGGTTGAGTGATTTGCCCATGGTCACACAGCTAGTAAATGTCTGAGACCAGATTTGAACTTAGGAAGATGAGTGTTTCTGACTCCAGGCCTGGAACAATATCTGCTATGACACCTAGCTGCCCTTAATAAACTATAAGTTCTGCAAGAACAGAGTTGTTTATATCTCCATGAGCACCTAACACAATGATATGCCTAGGATACATGTTCACTTATTGTTTATTGAATTGAAAAAAAAACCTCACCGAATATCCATTTAATAAGTGCTATTTAGAGAAAATTTTGCCATTTTAAATTTTTTTGAAAGCTTGCAGAAAAAAAAAATGATTAGCCAAAATGGCTAATCACAATGCGTTAGGAAAAGATTTCGCACACCATCTCAATGAGATTATTTATAATGGATTGTGATACTAATGAAATTATATAGTTCATTTAATGTAAAAAAAAATGACTGTTAAATTGCTGCCATGAAAATGTAACCTCTTTTATGCCAATATTTTAGCTAATTATAGTATTTGCTAATTCCTGCAACAGAACATAAAACATCCCTTGTGTCAGAGAACAGTGGGCAAAGCGGTTAAGCCCTCAGGTGCAGATAAACTGTGCATTTGGGAAATGCCGACCAGTAGTGTGGGGTTAACTTCTCTCAATTGCTACATCAAGGCAGAGAATGTGGGTGGGTGTAAAGAAACTGCATTAGGATCGTGCTGAACTTGATAATTGTTAGACCAGCTGTATGTTCTGCTGTGCCAGAACACATGGGAATATCACTGGGGTGGTGTTCCCAAATGGTGTCTTGGAATTTAATCAAGTGCCCAGGGTTATGGTATTATTAGGGTATTTTGCTATCTTGCCCATTGTGCAGTTGCTTGTCATTTCTTTTTGTTCTTGAAGGATTCGAATCAGAGCAGATGAGTGCTGGAGAGGTTTCTGGGAGGCTCTCACTATTCCTGTTTGTGTGCAGTGGGAGTGAGCTAGGTAGCAGACCTGAGCTGCTTGTGAGAGAAATGATTATTTCTTTCTTGTACATAATAACTAATTATTGTATTAGGACCAAGGCTTTTTCCCCTTCCTGCTTCCTCATCCAGAAATCAACCAGTATGGGAAATCTTTCTGAAGGACTTTCTCAGCCAGGATGGCTGAGATCTAATCAAAGACAGTAAAATCAATTCTAAATTTGGGCTAATGGGTGCATTCCTGCAAATTGTGTTTGCTCAGACAGGTCTTGGAAAATGTGAATCCTCTCTTTTGTCAGACAGGTGATATGTAAATTGACAAGTCTCTTTGACCAAAACTTGAATGATCCAAATGACATACCCCTAAGACCATCATTGGAATATAACCCAGCCCCTCCTTGTAATATTCATTTTCTCATTAATTGTTAACCAATCAGAGTTGATTGTTGCCCTTAAGAACTCCTACTGTTCCAAGAGCATACCATGAGAAGTATTTGGTCTAAGAGAGATATTATTAATAAACATGCTGACCTTATTAATAAAATGATTAAATTACCCAGCAACTATGTCTCTTAAACTTTTTTAAATGCCACAGTTGTAAAGCTAAATGAAGCACATACAGTGATATATTGATGATCACACTTGTGCAATTCACATGCACCTGATGAAGATCTGCCGAAGTGTTTCCTCCTTTTTTTTTTTTTTGGCAAGACAGTTGGGGTTAAGTGACTTGCCCAGAGTCATGCAGCTAGTAAGTATCAAGTCATCAAGGCTGGATTTGAACTCAGCTCCTCCTGACTCCAAAACCGGTACTATACCCACTGTGCCATCTAGTTGACCATGTGTTTCCTCCTTTCAAAGACAGAGCACAGACTTGAGCATGAAGTATTTCTGGTAATATCATCAGCATCACCTAAAGCAAATACCTAGGGCAGTCCAGGAAGGATTATCTTGAGTTTTGTGGAGCAAATTCAATAAATGCATTCACTCCCTGTTCACCTTGTAACAGCTCAGCAGGAAAGCAGGATCAGCTGATCTGCATAACTGTGATAGTCCCTTTTTGCTAATGGTAATGCCATCCATAGTGCCTGCACTATACTACCATGCCATTCATTTTTTCCATGCCCATTTTGTGCACAAGGTGGCAGAGAGAAGACAGCTTGGGATCAGCTACCTAGATTCAAGTCCTGGCTCCCCAACTTAATGGTTTTGTAACCATAGGTGAATTACTTCCTCTCAGTTTCCTAATCTGTAAAATGGTCAATGATATCTACAGCCCTTACCACTCAGGGTTGTTGTGAGGATCAAAAGATAATGTACATACAACATTTTGCAAACTTTAAAGCAATCTAATATATGCTGTTATTATCATATATCATTTGCCTTGAAAAATTGTTGAAGGAAAACACTTCTAAAGTGTTACATAAATGTGAACTAATGTAATATGTGAACTAATGAAATGTGAATTTCATGAAATAATGCTATTATTTCACAAAATCAAATGGGCTGATGGAGAACTTCTGTCAGATGTAGTACTCTGGTGGCATTCCTTCCCCAAAGTGCACAGCAGTTCCCCCAGGGGCCAGCCCCTGTAGGTTCTGGGTACTTAGTAGATCCATAATCCTAAAATTGTAGCTCAGGAGCTTCAGCATGGTGTTTACCTTTCAATGGTCAGAGGACACAATTAGTTCAAAGCAAACACATTTCCTGAAATGGCATAGCAAAGGAAGATGCAAAAACATGCCTGAGTCCCTTAAATCTGGGGCATACTTTTCCACAGATGTAATGAGTATCAAGCAGTTAAAGGGCACACAATTGGAATCACACACACCCAAGGAATATATGGGATCAGAGTATGTGTAAAGAGGGACAACTCACATCTTGATGCTGCAGGGCTTCAAGACCACTACTGTCATGGCCCTTAATACCACATTTCTGAAGGACATCTGAAGGTTAGATACAATTGGATGGTACTTGCTTTTTAAGAAGTTATTTTCTTCAGTATTTTTTGTGCCTTTCTTACCATTTGGTCAATTCTGATTTTTAAGAAAGTATTTTCTTCAGTTTTTTTGTGTGTCTCTTTTACCAAGCTGTTAATTCTTTTTTTTTCATTGGTTTTTTTTTTTTTTGCATAGCTCCCATTTCTTTCCCCAATTTTTCCTTTACTGATCTTATTTGATTTTTAAAAGTTTTTTTTCCTTTCTTTTATCCTTTTCTTTAGCTGGTCTAGGAATTCTTTGTAAAAATTAATTTATTATTAATTTTTAACATTCTTTTCTTTTTAAAATTTGAATTCCTAATTCTCTTCCTCCCTTTCACCCCTCCCCCCCATACTGAGAAGGAAAGCAAAATGGTATCAATTATACATGTGAAATCATCTAAAATATTGTTGTTATGGTTCAGTAGATTAATCATATCCAACTCTTTCTGTCCCCATTTGGGGTTTTCTTGGCAAAGATACTGGAGTGTTTGTTCTATTTTTCTCCAGCTCACTTTTACAGATGAAGAAATAGGATTAAATGACTTGCCCAAGGCCATAAAACAAATAAATGTCTGAGGCTGGATTGGAACTCATGTCCTTTTAACTCCAGGGCCAGTGTGCTATCCAGCGCTCCACCTCACTATCTCCTCTTAAGTACCAGCAGTTAGCAAAGTCACTCAACTGACTGCTAAGGAATGAAGTGGCATGCCAATACAGGACAGGAATAAAAAAGGGTCTTTTAGACACTAAAGAAAACATTCATTTGTGTACTGTTACAAATTTTGATCTCAATCTTCCACTCTGTACCTTTGTGCCTTTGGAGTAGCCCTGGGGCTTTGGGGTAGCCCTGGGGCTTGTCTTAATTCAAAAGAAGGATAGAATAAAGGTGAAGAGTATGGGGAGGGGGTAGCATTACTTTTGCTAGTGATTTATATTTTGAAATAGTTATCCTTGGTGGAATAGAACTACTGAACTTCATTTCAGGACAGTTCAGGTGACATCTCACTGTCTGCATACTGAGATTTATTATTTTTTAGGTTATTTTTTATGAATCATGTCTCCTTGGAGTAAAAAAAAAATACATTGGCACATATGTTATACTATAATCTGGATATCAAAGAACTGGCAGAAGGGATTGGATCTAAGCCATTTTTCTCCTCAAGGTTCTGTGCAATTTTGCAAGTGATCCTCCAGCAGAATTGGAGGTTTTGATGCTACTGAGGAGGTGGGTAGTGGTACTACCAGAATCCTTAGAGAAGGTAACTAAGAATCACCACAAGACTGTTCAGACACTAGGGACTGATCTACATCAGGATATAGTCAAAGATATTGGTCACCATAACTGAATTCATTCCTCAATGATTAAAATGTGATTCAGAATCCCTGTTACCATTCAAACCCCATTCTCTGTCCTCCACTGCCCTCTTTATTCCTATGCCATTGAACCCAATCCCCCTCAGTATTCTACTCTAAAGCTCCTTATTCCATCCACTGTGCTCCCCAGAATTCCGTATCCATAGGTACCAATTCTGTTTTCATCTTAAATATTACTTTTCCCACTCCTTTAATTTTCTGGCTTTCACTGAGGCCTGGCTTCCTCCTGATTGCGTATCCTCCCTGGTTTCCCTTTACAATACTAGTTTCAATTTTACTGATTGCCCCTGACTCACTTGGTGAGGTAAGGGAGCTGGAATACTTAATGCTACTTCGAGGTTCTCTTTCTTCTCTTTCTTCTTAATAACCTCTCCCCTTGTGGTTTACTCAATCCATATCTACCACCTAATCAAAATCCTAATAGGTATTTTCACCTGACCTCCTGGACATGCCCAGTCTTTCCTTCATGAATTCCCCTGTTATCATACTAGGAGACTTGAACATACATATTGATACTCCTTCAAGCACACTGAATTCAAACTTCTGTACTTACTCACTTGAGATTATTTACTTCTTCACCCTACCTTCGCCACATAAAGAGATGGTCACACCTTTGATCTTGCCATCACTACAAATTCTTCACTATCACGTTCCTAAACTTTGAAATTCCTTTATACGACTAAAACCTATTGTTATTCTATCTCTTTTCTGTCTTACGACCCCTAACCTTGTTCTTTGTTCACACTATGACCGCCAGTCCATTAAACCCTCATTTCTTTCCTGGCCTATCACCTCTATACTAGCTATGCCCTCCTTCATTTCCCACCTTGATCTTTTGGTGAACCAGTCCAAGTCTTTTCTCTTTTCTTAAGTCTATTCTCTTTTCTTGAGACCTTTGTCTCTCTATAGCATCCTCAGTCTTGCCCTGCCAAAGCCTCAGTCGTTAATTACTCCCACCACCCACTACCTTATTTCCTACACATATCCTGCTGAATGAAGTTAGCTAAAATCTTGAAACTGCTGACTAGATCTGCTACAAATTTATGTTACATAACCTTAACGGGGCTCTTTTGCTACAAGGCAACCCTTTCACACCTCTCTACCTAACTCACTATCTCAGTCACCAGAGTGGCTTTTCTAAGCCTTTTCATGCCTCCTCAAGCCTCCTATAGCTTTCCTTACCCCATCTGCTTAGCTGAGGATCTTGCCTCATATTTTCAAAATATTTCAATAGTATTTTATTTTTTTCACAATTATATGTCAAGACAATTTTTAGCATTCATTTTTAAGATTTTGAGCTCCAATTTTTTTCTCCCTCCCTCCCCTCCCTGCTTCTAAAAATGGTAGGCAATTTGATACAGGTTATAAATGTGCTATAATGTAAAACATATTTCCATATTAATCACAGTTATGAAAGGAGAAACAGATTAAAAGAAAAAAACACGAAAAAGAATGAAGTGAAAAAAGTATGCTTCAATCTGCATTCAGAGTCAGTCCATCAGTTCTTTATCTGGACGTAGATATTTTCCTTCGTGAGTCCTTTGTACTTGTCTTGGATCATCGTGTTGCTGAGAAGAGCTGAATCATTCAATGTTCATCATCACGCAGTGTTTCTGATACTGTGTACAGTGTTTTCTGGTTCTGTTCTTTTCACTAAGCATCAGTTTGTAGAAGTCTTTCCAGGTTTTTCTGAAATCTGCTTGTTCATCATTTCTTATTGCATAACAATATTCCATTAGATTCATATGCCACAGCTGTTCAGACAGTCCCAAATTGATGGCCATCCCCTTAATTTTCAATATTTTGCCACCACAAAAATGGTTGCTATTAATATTTTTGCACATGGTTCTTTTCCTTTTTTATGACATGTTTGGGAGACAGATCTAGTAGTGGTATTGTTGTATTAAAGGCTATGCACAGCTTGGTTGCCCTTTGCCCATAGTTCTAAATTGTTCTCCAGAATGGTTGGATCAGTTCACAACTCCACCAATGGTGCATCAGTGTCTCAATTTTCCTACATCCTCTCCAACATTTATCATTTTCCTTTTTTGTCATATTAGCCAATCTGATAAGTGTGAGGTGGTACCTCAGAGTTGTTTTAATTTGCATTTCTCTAATCAAAAGTGATTTAGAGAACTTCATATGCTATAGATAGTTTTGATTTCTTCATCTGAAAACTGCCTGTTCACATCCTTTGACTATCAATTGGGGAAAGGCTTGTATTCTTATAAATTTGACTCAGTTCTCTATATATTTGAGAAATTAGGCCTTTATCAGAGACACTTGCTGTGAGGATTGTTTCTCTTTTCTCAAGTCTATTCTCTTTTCTTGAGACCTTCGACTCTTTATTGCCTCACCAGTCTTGCCCTGCCAAAGCCTCAGTCTTTAATTACACCCACCATCTACTACTTTATTTCCTCACATATCTTGCTGAATGAAGTTAGATAAAATCTTGAAACTTTCCTTCTAATCTTGCTTGCAATGGTTTTGTTTGTGTGAAAGCCTTTTAATTTAATATATCAAAATTATCTACTTTGCATTTCATGATACTTCTATCTTTATTTAGTCATGAATTCTTCCCTTCTCCATAGATCTGATAGATAATTTCTTACTCTTCTAATTTGCTTATGGTGTCATGCTTTATGTCTACATCATGTACCCATTTTGACCTCATCTTAGTTTATGGTGTGAGATGTTGGACTATACCAAGCTTGTGCTCCACAGATCTATAATATCTAACTTTTCTAATATTCTATTCACCTCCTTAGCTTCTTTCTTGTTTATTTTTCATTTGGATTTATCACTTCTTAGAGGGGACAGTTGAGGTACCCCACTAGTATAGTTTTGCTGTCTATTTCTTCTTGTAACTCACTTAAATTCCCCTTTAAGAATTTGGATGCTGGGGCAGCTAAGTGGTGCAGTGAATACAGCACCAGCCCTGGAGTCAGGAGGGTCTGAGTTCAAATCTGGCCTTAGGCACTTGACAGTTACTAGCTGTGTGATCTTGGGCAAGTCACTTAACCCCATTGACTAGCAAAAAACAAACAAAATTTGGATGCTATGCCACTTTGTGCATTTATGTTTAGTATTGATATTATTTCATTTTCTATGGTACCTTTTATAATTAGGTTTATTTTTGGTTTTGCATTGTCTAAGATTAAGATTGCTAACTCTGCTTTTGTTTATTATTATTATTTTTTACTTCAGCTAACTCTGCTCCAGCCCCTTACCTTTACTCTTTGTGTATGTGTGTGTCTTCTTCAAGTGTATTTCTTATAAAAAACATATTGTAGGATTTTGATTTTTGATCCACTCTGCCATCTGCTTCCATTTTATGTGAGAGTTCATTCCATACACATTCACAGTTATAATCACTGACTGTATATTTCCCTCCATCCTATTTTTCCTTCTTTTTGTCTTCACTCACCTTTCATCCTTTCCCTCTTGGTGTTGTGCTTCTGTCTACCACCTCTCCTGGTCTGCCCTTTCTTCTTTCAGCCTGTCCCCTTTTTATTTAATTTCCTCCCCTCCTAGCTATACTGTTAGTGGTACAATTTTTAAGAATTACCAGTATCATCTTTCCATACAGGGATGTAAACAGTTCAGCTCCATTGAATACCTTATGTTTTCTTCTCCTTTTTTACCTTTTTAGGCTTGTCCTAAGTCTTGATGTCAGAGATCATTTTTTTAATTCAATTCTGGTCTTCTTATAAAAGCTTGAAATCCTATTTATTGAAAGACCATTTTCCTTCTTGAAGTATTATGCTTAATTTCATTGGGTAGGTGATGCTTGGTTGTAGTCCTATTTCCTTTGTCTTCCAGAATATCATATTCCATGACCTTTGATCAGCTACTAAGTGTTGTGTAATCCTGATTTTGGCTCCCTGACGTATGAATTGTTTCTTTCTGGACACTTGTAATATTTTTTCCTTGAGCTGATAGTTCGGAAATTTGGCTATAATGTTCCTTGGAGTTTTTATTCTAGGATATCTTTCCTGAGGAGATCGGTGAATTCTTTCAATGCCTATTTTGCTCTCTGGTTCCAGGATTTCAGTGCAGTTTTCCTTGATAATTTCTTGAAAGGTGCTGTCCAGGTCCTCCTTCTGCTTATAGTTTTTAGGTACTTCAGTGATTCTGACATTGTTTCTCCTCTATCTGTTTCCCAGGTCAGTTGTTTTTCCCATGAAGTAGTCTACATTTTCTTCTATTTTTCATTCTTTTGAATTTGTTTGATCCATTCTCGATGTCTCATATACTCATTAGGTTCAAATTTTTAAGGAGTTAACTTTCCTCAGTTAGCTTTTGTACTTCTCTTTTAATTTGCCCAAGTGTACTTTTTAAGGAGTTGCTTTCTTCAGTGGAGTTTTATATCTCATTTTCCATTTGACCAATTCTACTTTTTAAATTGTTTTTTTCTTTTCCTAAGTTGTTTACTCTTTTTTCTTAGTTCTCTTGCGTCATTCTTATTTGTTTTCCCAATTTTTCTTCAACCTCTCTGATATGATTTTTAAACTACTTTTTGAGTTCTTCTATGTTTTTTTTTTTCTGAGCTTGAGACTACTTCCTATTTTTCTTTGGGGTTCTGCCCATAGCTGTTTTGCTATTGTTACACTCTTCTGAGTTTGTGTCTTCTTCTTCTTCCCTGCCCCCATAATAACCTATTATGGTCAGATTATTATTTTTTGTTGTTATTTTTTCATTTTTTTTTGTCCTATTTCCTTTCTTTAAAATTTGAGCTCTGCTCCAAGGTGGAAAGGGCACTGGCTCAGACCTGGCTTTTTACCTGATCCTGTACTGATGTTGCCCTGAGGCCCAAGGGGGACCATTACATCTGGTGACACACTGAAGGGGTGGGGTGTGAAGCAGCTGGCTCAACTAGAGACTGTAGGGATCTGGAAGCTTACCTGGCGCTGACCTGGGCTCCGAGTTCTGGTGTCTGGCACGTGCTGAGGCCACTGGAGTATTTCTGCATTTCCCTGGGCCTATGCTGAAGTCTGACTGCTGGAGGTTGCCAACAGGCAACTGTGGGACTGTGCTGAAGCACATGGTGGTTCAGTGTCTGCCTATTTTCCTGGCTAAGCTGAAGCATATGGGTGGTCCTGGTATTGGTGTTTGCCTGCTTCACCACATTGGGGCTCAGGATCTTCTGCTGATTTTCTGAGGTAGGGCTTGCTGTTGGCTTGCTGGGATGCTTCCTGTCCTGCACTGCTCTCCTCTTTTACCTTAGTGAGATAGACCTTTACTGAAACATCCAAGTTTACAGAAACTTCCAAGTTTCTTGGGCTAAAATATTGCTTTACCCCATCTTTTTGCTGATTCTCTTTTTCTGGTGTTTGTTTTGGGGAGCTATTTTATGGTTGTTTGGAGGTGAACATGGGAGAGTTATGGCAATTTAATGCTTACTCTACCATCTTGGCTCCTAGAAGTTCCCATGCCTCATATTTTACTGAAAAAGTTGAGACCATTCTCTGAGAATTCACTCTCATCTCCCATTGTCAAAATGCCTTCTGCCACTTTACTGCTATTTCACATAAGGAGGTGACCCTTTTCCTTTCCACTGCAAAACTCTCTATATACGCAAGGGATTTCTTTCCATGCCATCTTTCCCAGTAGATTACTACTTCTCTCTCTCTTCCTCTCTCTTTCTCCCTCTCTCTCTCTCTCTCTCTCTCTCTCTCTCTCTCTCTCTCCTCTCTCCTCTCTCTCCCCCCATCTTCAATTTCTCCTTGCCTTTTGGTTGCTTCCCTACCGCCTTCAAACTTGCCAATGTCTCCCCTATATTCAAGAAAATGTTCACTTGATCCATCTGTTGCTGCTAGCTATTTTTCCATATTTTCCCCCCTTTTTTTTGGTGGATAAAACAGGTTATCTACAATATGTGCCTCTACTACCTTTCCTCTTACGTGTTCTTAACTCTCAGTAGTCTGGCTTTTGACCACATCATTAAAACAAAATTGTTCTCTCCAATGTTACCAGTGATGTCTTAATTGCCAATTGTAATGGCCTTTTCTCAATTCTTGTCCTTCTTGACCTCTCTGCAGCCTTTGACACTGCTGATCACCTCCTTCTGGGTACTCTCACTTCTCTAGATTTTTATGTCACTACTGTCTCCTGACCTCCTATCTATCTGATTGCTTCCTCTCAATCTCCTTTGCTGAACCTTCATCCAGGTCATCCCTGTTAACCATAGGTGTCCAACAGGCCTCTGTTTGGGCCCTCTTTTCCCTTTATATTGTTTCACTTGTGATCTCATCAGCTCCCATGGATTCCTTTGTCACCTCTAAGCTAATGATTCTCAAATCTAATTATCTAGCTCTAACTTCTCTCTTGACCTTCAATCTTACATTCCCAACTGCTTATTGGATGTCTTGAACTAGATGTCCTATACACATCTGAAATGCAATGTTTCCAAAACTGAACTCATTATTTTCCCCTGAAAAACCTTCCCCTCCTCCTAATTTCTCTATTATTGTAGAGCAGTGATGTCAACCTCCTACAGAAATGGGGACCGTTAAACAGAACATAAGAATTCCTACAGTCAACATATTAACTTAACTTTAAAATTTAATGTAATCTGTATTTTATTTGTTTTTTTATTTTTTAAAAAAAGTCCAAATAACATTTTATTTTGGTTTGTACCACACTTGGAGTGGTGGTGATAGTGGTGATAGCCACCCAAACTCTCAAACCCAACCTCATCATACTTGATTCCTCAATTCTCTTTCACCCTTTCCCCATCCAGTCTGTTACCAAGGCTTGTCTATTTTGCCTTTGTAATATCTTTTATATGTGCCCTTTTCTCTCTGAGTTTGCCACCACCCTCACATAAGCACTTGTCACCTTAGTCCTGGACTATTTTAATAGCCTGCTGATTAGTCTCTTTGACACAAGTCTCTGCCTCTGTCAATAGACTTTGGTCTATTTTCTGCTCAGTTGTCAAAATGCTCTTCCTAAATTGCATATCTGATTATATCATCCTCCCATCCCCCCAATTTGATAGCCTTCAGTTTTTTTTCTTATCACCTCCAGGATTAAATAAAATAACCTGTCACTCAAAGCCCTCATAACCTGTGTCCCTATTTTTCTAGCTTTCTTATGCCTTATTCTCCCTCACACATACTCCGTGATCAAGTGGCACTGATCTTACCATTCCTTGAACATGGCATTCTGTCTCCAAACTGGAATGTTCTCCTTCCTCATTTTTACTCCTCCCTTCCCTGGCTTCCTTCAAGTCCCAGCTAAAATCTGACTTCTATGAACCTTTCCTGATCGCACTTAATTCTAGTACCTTCCCACCATTGCGATATATATATATATATATATATATATATATATGTGTGTGTGTATATGTATATATATATACACATACACATACACACATACATACACATGTATGTATACATACATACAACACATATCACAATAACATAAATAAAATACAATATATAACCAAGTATATATAGAATATAAACAATATATAATACAAAATATATATATATATATATGCATATATGTATATATAATAACTATCTTGTTTGTCCATAGTTGTTTGTATGTTGTTTCTCACATTAGACTGTAAGCTCCTTGAAACCAGTGATTATCTTTTGTCTTTCTTTGTATCTCCAATGTTTAGCATAGTATTTGGCATACAGTAGGTACCTAATAAATATTTATTTACTGATTGACTGCCTACACATATTGCTGAATAAATTAACAGGTTTCAAGGAAGACCTTAGAGATTGTTACTACTTTCTTCTCCCTGACTCTAGAATTGTGTCAGAGTGAACTTCACTGTTGGATTGTCACCATCTCAAAGGTATGCTACCATCTTTATATGTCCAGATCCTTCATTTAGATTGTGCCAGTTTCCTAGATCATCTTCCGTATAAACTTTTGTTTTGAAGAACTTCTGGACTTAATTGTCTAAGACTCAAGTACTGAATTCAAGGGACAGTTAGACAGTTATTAGAAAGGATGCTGAGGCTGTGACTTGTATTAGCAATTTAACACCCTCAAATGATTAGAGTTTACTAACCAGGATATTAAACAGTTTTTATAAAGTATCATTGACAGGTCAATTTTAAAGGACAACTCAATGCATTTCACATAAGGAAATTCTTTTTTAAGGTTGCCTGCAGTTAAAAACATTGATTGCGTCTGAGTAGAGGTCAAACAGATATTTGCCCTTGAAAAATGGAAAAAGCACCTTGCAGCAGGAGCTCAGACATCCCAGAAGACATTGATCTGGATGTGTGAATGGGGGAGGATGTTGAAGAATCAGTACAAAGTGAAAATCCTGCTGTAGGAGCATCAAATTTGAGTTTGGTTGCAATGTACCCACTTGTTATGACATAGGGCATATGTTCTGGTGGCCCTGTCCCACCACAAAGACAAACTTGCCTGCCACACTCAAGCTACAGTTGCTCAGGGGCTGTAGGTTAGATTAGGAGTTTTCATTTATCATATTTAAGTGAGCAGGTCTGGCTATAATCCTGCACTGACAAAAGGAGTTTCCTGAGCCTATGACGATTCTTCTTCTGTGAAGTAAAAAGGTTGGTCTAGTTGATCTATGTAAGACCCCTATGAGCCCGCACACGAGATCCCAAGATGAGAAAATAGATGTCATAGGCATCCTAATGGGCCCAGCACCTCAAGGAGTACAAGTAATGGTACTATCTCATGACTTAGAAGGTATTGCATCTGGGAAAAACTTATCGTTCTACCACGTCCCTCAATCAATGTTTGTTGATTCCAGCAATAGTATTCTGATATTGATAACATAATAATGATAACAATAACAGTAGTTAACATTTATATAGCACTTTAAGATTTGCAAAATACTTTATAAATATTATATTACTTTAACCTCACATCAACCGTGGGAGGTAGGTGCTCTTTTTATCCTCATTTTATAGACAAAGAAACTGAAGCAGACAGAGGTTGAGTGAATTTCTGAGGGTCACACTACTTATAAGTGTCTGAGGCTGGACATGAACTCAATATTCCTTGAGAATAAGATGCTTCATTCTTTGTATTTTTGGCACTAGGAACAATGTCTGGCACATAGTAAGCACTTAATAAACGCTCATTGATTGAAGACCCTGGAGATTATAATCAACTGTGGATGAAGAATAGAAGAGAGATATTGGTCTTTTATTGGGCAGCAGTGTCAAGAACATGGAGAAATATGACCCATACTTATCACCATAGAAGAGAAAGTGTCAACTAGGAAACCAAGCCAAAATTTCAGGGGAAACTTGTACCAGCATAGTGGGTCCAGCTGCCCTTAATTGTGGCCTCAGGGTAGCGATTGTGGGTTATCATAGAACTGGTATTGGAAACATGCTGATGCTTATGATCAACCTCATAGTTCTGTGGAAATAGAGCATATGAGAGCATGGGGTGCTTTCTGGAATGGTAATGTGGAATGTTGTCAAGGATTCTGAATTATGACTGTTGTTTATGGGAGGTCTAGGGACCATAGCAAAGGTCTTTCATCTTTTGTAAGTTGTGTCTAGCTATCTATGAGATCTGTCTCTGGAATTCAAATCCTGGCTGTCCGTGCTGTAGAAGAGGGAGCCTTGGAAGACCCTCTACTGGTCTTATAACAACTACTGGAGACATTTATATACCATTTTAGGATTCGCAAAATGCTTTCCTCACAGTAGACCTGTGAAAAGGGTAGCACAAATATTATGAAGAAGCTGAGGATGTGAGAGGTTAAATAACTTGCCTAAGGTTACACAGTTTTAAATGCCTGAGAGAAGGTGTAAACCTATACCTCTTAACTAAAGGCCCTAGCACTTTAGCACCACACTAAGCTATGTTTTCTCAGTTTTTAAGTTCATAATGAGTCTTGAATTGGTTAGAATTACAAATGCTGTGTCTGTGCTAATACTTTGGACCCCAGGTTTGGATGATAAGAATTTTCCTATTTACTGAGGTGTTTCCATCCAACATAGCTGGGACCAAGAGAGCAGTCCTTGACAGGTATTATCCCTTATTCTAAATAGCACTTGAAGAGAAAAGCATAATTGAAGGTAGACATTGTGTTGTCTAAAATATTTGAGTGGCGAATAGCATTTACATAATAGTTGTCACATTGGATCATCTTTTCCTTGTTAAAAATAGAACAATTTACATTAAAATCTTTAATCCATTTGAGAGGGAATATAGTATAATTAAAAGAGCACTACTAATAGTCTGGACGTATGGGTTCTAGTCTAAGCTTTAGCATTTACTAGTCTCCTGCCTTCTGTTTCCTTATCCATGAACTGATAGAGATGGACTATATGAACTTTAAGGTTTTTCTCATTCTAACACTCAATGTACAGTTTTATAACCTTATATTCTTTAAAATTCTTTCAAAAGTCTAACAGAACAATCCTGTATCTCAAGACCAGAGGCAATGAAATGTGGAGTCATTGGGCTGGGCACAAATCCTCATTTTGTTACCCATTTCTAGTAAGTAGTAAATTTGTGTGACCTTAACTTCTCTTGTTTTCATTTTCCTCATCTTTCAAAAGGGTTAGACTAGATCAGTGGTGTCAAACTGAAACAGAAATGAGGACCACTTACCCATACAAAAGGATCCCAGAGCCACATATTGCCTTTCTTCAATGATTATGTGCTGGGCAACTATTGTATTTTGACCTGCAAATTGGCCTCAAAGGCTGAAACCCTATGCTTGCGCTATCAACTTCCTTTTGATAGTAATAGCAGTAGTAGTAGGAAGAGGAGTAATAGATGTTAATACAGTGGTTTAAAATTTGCAAAGTATTTACATACATTATCTAATTTGATCACTGGATTATAATGAATATAGAGCTGGAAGGTACCTGAGAAGCCATCTAGTTTAACTCTCTCATTTTGTAGATGAAGAAAATGAGGCAAAGAGATATTAAGAAAACTCAAAGGCAACACAGTAAATATCAGAGGTAGAATTTGAATTCAGATCCTCTGGCTGTGGGGTCATTTTTCCATGGTCCCATTTTAATATCAACCCTGTGAGAAAAGCAGAACAGTTGTTATTAATATCCCCATTTTTATACACGGGAAAACTAAGGCTGATGGTGGTTAACTGATCTGTCAATGACAGGCTCACTGCACCCCCAGTATGTGAGAATCTGGGGTCTGAAGTAAGGCATGGCAATTCTGGATACCAGTTCAGGGGTCGTAGACAACTATATTCACTAGATATCAGGATGCTGGTTGATACCTTTTTCTGTGTATCCTTGCAATAAACCTATCTTTACTCTCATTGTTACTTTCTTGTATAGTCACCTCTTCAACTTTTTAATTAAATCCCAAGCCCTTACTAACTTGACTGTTAGATAAACAAGGGGGTAATAATTGTATAGGTGGTATAATATTTTGTTAGGCATGTGTTGTAAGGGCAATATCTGACATATGGCTGTACAAAAAAAGACATTGAAATGGTCCCCAGGACTTAATTATCTACAGAGACCAGGGCTCAGGCTGTTGATGTAGCTTCATGGTGGCCTGTATACAAAAGTCAGCTCACAAGGAGATAGGAGTTGCTCTTCCCTCAGATTTCTTGACAGGCAGACCAGCACAGTCAACACTGAGGTAAAGAACCTGTGATCAATGGAAATAATGCTTTATGAACATCCTTTCCATATTATGGATATCTAAGTTTTGTATAAGTTTTAGATGGTCTACAAGTATATCATTTCATTTTAATTCCAAACCATTAGCATCAGACCAGCCTGAATCATGTCTGGCATCCAACAATATACATGGAAATACTATTAAGAGATCAGATATGACTTTGGTAGTGAACTCATAAACCAAAATGGCTACTTTACAGATGAAGCATGTGTTGTGATTCAATTTTTAAATATGAAAACTGTTTCCAGTGCAGAAATACATTGCCAACTTGTTAGAATATGTAGAGAGAATGCTTTCATTTAACAAAAAGTATAACCAAATGGTGTGCAAAATATCAGGGAGTTGGGTCACTTCTGGGATAAGCTTTGAGAAGTAGGTGACCTGGAAAGGCAAAAATATGGATCCTCCACTCTTCTGAGCTGGCATTAATAATAAAAATGATTATAATAGCAACTTATGTTAATATAACTCTTTGAAGTTTGCAAAGTGTTTCAAATATATAACCCATTTGATTGTCACAACAATGCTGCTGAAAAGGTACTATTATTATCACCCCCATTTTATAGATGGGGAAACTGATTGTACTGGTTCACATAGCTACTGGTCATTTGAGGCAGGTTTCAAACTTAAGTTGCCTGTCTCAAGTCGAGCATCTAATCTGCTATACCATGTAGTCTCTCAGTGAAAAACTCATTTCACATTTTAGCAAAAGTCTGACCCCATTAAGATACTATATAGAGAAGTATAAATAATTTGCCATAATGGGTTATCCATGTCCTCTGTGGGGATTTCCCACTGACTCTAGTAACTGATGATATCTTAGAATAACCTGTCAGGCACATGTTCATGAGAGGAATGGGTATCCAAGTACCTGTCACAGCCTTTTTCATAGGAAGATCTTCCAACTGAGGCCACCTAGAAATGTCAGTTTTCTCAGCAACATGATGTAGCTCTGATAGCATAGTACTTGTAATCCTGAGATGTGAGAAAAGACATTCTTCTGATACTTATTAGCTAGGCAAGCCACCAACAGTTTTGAGCTTTGGGATTATAGAATCATAGAATTTGTGTTGACCACAGTGAATCAGCCCAGGTGCACATGGTGAGAAACTAAACCCTCACTTTTCCAGTGATGTGAGTCTAATAAATCTTGCTTTCAATCACGGACACATTGATGGTGCAGCCTCTATCCTCTCCCAGTACAACTGTTTGGAGTCAGTTGTGTAAAAGTTGGGAGCCAGTACAGTTTGATGGAATACTGTATCTAGTTAAGGCAATTCAATAAACTTTTATTAAGCATCTACAATGTGCCTGGCACTGGGCCAAATTCTGGAGAAACAAATAATAAAAAGAAAGAGACCTCCTGCCCTCAAGAAGCTTGCAATCTAATGAGAGAAGACAACACACAAAGGAAACTAAAGCAGGGTGGGGTAGTGTAGAGGGGAGAAAAGGCACCAGTGTTGGGACATGATGATGAGGGAGTCAAATCCAAGGACTGTGTCTGGTGAGCAATGACTGAGCTACGAGACCTCTTTAAATAAAGGTTTTGGGAAGAGATTTTTGCTCTACCCTCTAGCACTCCCACAAGAGGGGACGAAGCTACTGAAGGTCTTGATGAGGTGAGGGTACCAAAGATAAAACAATCTTTGGGATGGTGAAATTCCTGATGATGAGCTTTTCCTGGAAGCTGGTGGCGCCAAATCCAAGGAGTGCAGTAAGCATGAAGATACACTAGGTAAGAAGCCACCCATATTTCCCAGAATGAGAGTTGGAGAGGACATCAGCAGGCTTCTACTGCAATCCATGAATGAAGGAAACCCCAACAAAACTTACCTGTTAAATGTTTGCCTAGCCTCTGCTTGATGAAGTCAGAGGAATGGGAATCCATTAGCTCTTTCGGCAGCCCATCTGATATGAAGCTTAACTTGGCCTATTTGCAACCTCCCCATTTTGCTCTTGGCTCTGTCCTCTATGGCCGACAGAACAAGTCTAATCCTTTCTCCACATGATAACCTTTAAAATATTTGAAGACACGTCATGTCCTCTCTGAGTCTTCTCTTCCCCAAACTAAACATTCCCAGTTCCTTCAAGTGGATCCTCACATGATGTGGACTCAATGCCTTCAATGATCTTGGTTGCCCTTCTCTGGACACTTTTCAGCTTACGAACTAAGTTGCCTGAAACTGACCACAATGCTGCAAATGAGATTGGACCAAGGGAGAAAATAGTGGCATTATCTTCTCCCTAGTCCTGGAAGCAGTATCTTTCTTAAGGGAGTCTAAGATTACATTGATTTTTTTTTAGTTGCCATATCATACTGCTAACTCATAGTAAATGTGCACATATTTTCCAAGAAATGCTGTTTAGCCATACCTCCCATACCTTGGTCTTGTAAAATTGTCTTCCTGTGCCCAGATATAAGAGTTTACATTTATCTCTATTGCATTTCATCACATTCATTTTAGCCCAACTTTAGCTATCCCTCCCAGGTTAGTATCACCTGCAAATTTGTGGAGCAAGTCATCTTTGTTTTTATCCAGGTCACTGATAAAGATGCCATACAGCACAAGGGCATTCACAGATCCCTGGGGTACTCTATTTGAGACCTTCCAGCTACAGAACTATTATTGATTTTTGAGTCCAGTCATCCAACCAATTCCTAACCAGTTCTGAATTCATCTACCGTAATTATGTTGTCTCATCCACAGCTCTCCGTTTCCCCTGTAAAACTACCATGAAGTATTTGACAAAAAGTTTTGCTATAAATCTAGGCAAAAGAATAACTATAGTATTTCCATCTACCAGTTTAGCAATTCCATTAGAAACAGGAAATAAGACTGATTCGTCTGGCATGAGATGTACTCAGTTTCCTCATCTGTATAGCAAAAGGTAACAATAATCATACTACTTACCTAACAGATTGTTGTGAGAAAACCAATCTAAATTTTAAGGTAATATAAAAGTGACCAACTCTTACTGGTTGGCCTTTGTTAAGCATTACATTTAGTATTATCTATGAATAATAGACAATATAGTGATAAAATCCTAGAATTAAAAGAGAACAGTGACAATTTGGTTGCACTCTCACTTCAAGTGTGAATCTCCTCAATGATATTCTCAATAAATGGTCAGTCACTCTCTGCAAGAAGACCCATTGATGGGAATTACATTACCTCCTGAGGGAACCCATTGTAGTTTTTAATGGCTTTGATAGTTAGGAAGCATTTGCTTCTGTCAACTTGAAACTTGCTTCCCTACAGCTTCCACTGATTTCTTCCCTCTGTGGCTAAGCAACATAAATCTAATCTCACTTTAGCATGACAGCCCTTCAAGAACTTTAAGATTATTATCCTGACATATCCAAGTTTTTTCTTCAGGTTAAACACACCCAGTTCTTCCAAAAAATCCTCAAAGGGAAGGAACGGAAAGGAATAAGCATTGCAGCCATATGCGAAACACTTTACATGGTTTCCCATCACCTCACTATTATGGTTGATCTGGATTACTCCACCGTGATATTTAAAAAGTTCAAGAGACACAGTCTCTGGGTAATTTAATCATTTTATTAATAAGGATAGCATATTATTAATAAAAGAGGTCAGTGGCACTCCTGAATGCCAAAGACCATCACGGTGACACACTCATAGCTTATATTCCCTTGGATAAGGGATGTTCCTGTTGGCAAGCAACTCTGATTGGTTAACAATTAATGGGAGAATGAATATTACAATGAGGGGCTGAACCTATTCGAATGGAGTCTGGTTATGTCAGCTACTTCCAAATTATTCTCAGGCTTGGGGAATCTAAAGAATTTATCTACACCCAAACCTGAGTGGTTGAGTGGGGTTTGACCTATATTGAGGAGAGTTAATTCAATGTCCTTCAAGAGACTGAACTTTGAAATGAAGGCTATAGAAAAAGAGGACTCTCTGGATCTACCCAAATCATTGGTTATTGGTAATCATTTCTCTCATCATGTAGGATTTAAACAAAGAAAAAGAGACATTTAGAAAATCAGATATCTTGAGACTTTATAGGACCAAATGGTTTTCATTTCAAATCTAAATGAAGTAAGCACTGATCTTTTAAAGTTTTTCTTTGATATTTTTAATTGTTTCTAAAGTTTGTCATGGGGTCTACCCATTCATGATCAAGATAATATAATTTTAAAAAACCCTTTCTCAAATGGATTTGAAGACAAATTTACATTTGTCTAACCTATAAACCCGTTATATGAACCTTTTAAAAAGCTGACCTTCACTGGGTGAAAAGGTGGCTGTGTTTCACTCTTCAAATAAGGTTGCTTAGTACCGATGCTGTCAAATTTGAAATTTTAGTTTTTGCTTTTGAACTCTCACTGTTATTTCTAATCAATCTGATACTTCCTGTAATGCCAGCTTCAGTGTAATTACCTTAATAAATTATGTTTGGGGGATTTCATTTACAAGAGTGAAGAATAAGGGATCTCATAAGTACCTATTTACCATGAAAACTCCATCAAAGGACAAAGCACAAAAAAATGTTTTCTGGCTTTATCAGTTTTAGAATTGACTCCCATGATCTAGTTAATATCACAATTGCTTAATAACAAAGGAAAAATATAAATTTTCATCCATAAATCTAACCTGGTTTTTTTAACGTGTTTATAATTGAAGTATAGTAAAAGCTGGGGAAGGCTGACTTTGAATAGATCAGCTATTAAGATTGTCTTTCATCAAACTCTATGCACTAAAGTCAGATTTTTTAAAAGCATAGTTTGAAGCACATTCAAAAACAGATACATTTTTATGTTTGATCTGTATATCAGTGTTTCTGAGATTCTCCCTGTCAACACAGGTCTCGAATAAAATCCCACTTCTCAGATAGACAGACTGGAAGAATAGAATGATCAGTGAGAAAGTCCAAGGAAATGAAGGCATAGAGATAGCAAATGACTTAACTAAGCTATTAGATGACACTAAGTGGCCTAATGGCTACGTGAACCCATATATTCAATCCCTGTCAAACATTTATTGCAGTATACTAAATTTATACTCTCTATCCTATGGAAACATGGAAATAGAATATGATAGTAGAGGCATTGTGATATAGTGGAAACAACACTGGACTTTGAGTCAGTGAGAGCCTAAGTTTGAATATAGGCTCTGACATTTCCTATCCATATGACTGCAAGTGAGTCATAACTCTTCTTGAATATCCATCTACTTATCTGTAAAATGTAAAAATAATAGCTAACACATATAATGCTTTAAGATTTGCAAAACACTTTGAATATGTACTGATTATAGCATCTCATTTTACTTTCTCAAAGTGCTCCCAACCCTATTACATACTAGCATGTCATGTCATCAGACCCCAGATGCTTCTAGCAGCATGTCCAAGGTTTAGTGGGATTCTTCTAATGCTGTTGACTCAAACCACCACACTAATGTATTCTTCCCAAATTATTTGTCAATGATTTTAGCTCCACTATCAATTAACCTATTAACATCAATTAGCTTTTGCAAAGAGATTTAGTAAAAAGATATAACAAGAACCAAAGCCCAAAAAAGTCCCTTTAAACTTGGGCACACAAATCTACTTGAACATTTAAATATTTGAATAAGGTGTTCATATAAAGATGGGATTCCATAAAGGTAAGTCAACCGTGATTTGGATATTTAGTCAATTTGATTTTCAGTCACTCAGGTATTCAGTCAGTCAACAGGTATTTATTAAATGTTTACTGTGTGTTAGGCACAAAGAAGGGCAAAAAACACAGCTGTCTCCGCCCTCAGCTCACATTCTAATGGGAGAGACTACTTAGGTACAAATATTTACACACACACATTATACACATACACACATAAGACATTCATACACACACACAGAGAATAAATGAAATGTAATATCAGAGGGGAAGCACCTGGCCTTTAGACTTAATCTTGAAGGAAGCCAAAGTAATTAAGAAGAGAGAGGGCAGTGTATTCCAGGCATGGGGGATGGCCAGTGCAAAGATATCAGGATGGGAGATGGAATATTGTGTGCAAAGTGGAGCCAGTAAGCTAGCTTAACTGGGCTGTAGAGTGTGACGAGTAAGAAGACTGAAAAGGTAGGAAGGGGATAGATTATGGAGAGCTTTAAATGCCAAACAAAAGACGATATTTGATCCTGGAGGCAAAAGGGAACAATTCAAGTTTGAGATACTAAGACCTCTGCTTTAGAGGAATCACTTTGGACAGTGAGTGGAGTATGAATTTGAATGGAAGGGGGCTAGAGGTAGAATTCTATTAGAAAGTTCAGGTGGGAAGCAAGAAGGTCCTGAGCTAAGGTTATGGTTGTGCTAATGGAGAGAAGGGGACACATGGAAGGGATGTTGTAAGGCAAAAATGACACGATTTGAAAACAGACTGGGTATGTAGGGTAACAGAGGAAAGGTTGATGATATCAAGGATGCAAGTCTGGGTGACTATGAGGATGACAGTACCTTCAAAAGTAAGAGGGAATTTTGGAAGAGGTAAGTGCTTTGGGGGAAAGATAATGAGTTTTATTTTAGACTTGTTGAGTTTGAGATGCCCAAAAGCCAGTTGGAGATATGAGAATTTAGGCCAGGTGGATTTTGCTAGAATTAGAAGTCAAACTCATCAAGCTATTGTTCATATAATCCTGTTTTTATTTTTTTATTTTTTTAGAAAATAGACATATTTGTTCTTTTCTAGTCCTATGAAACCTTTCCCATTCTCAATCATCTTTCAAAGATTACTGATTATGGTTCATTAACCATGTCCACAAATTCCCTCAATAACCTGAAATCTACCTTAGTGAGTAGACCTCATTAAAGGCAGCAAGATACTCTCTAACCATCTCCACACTTGACTTGGGTTTCACCTTCACATTAACTATTTTTAATTTGTCCTTTATTTTTTAACAGAAGCAAAACAAAAGTTAAATAGTTCTTCCCTACCTTTATCATCCCTTCTTATCATTCTATCTCCCTCAAGTAGTGGTTGAATTTTTTCCTTGAGCCTTCTTTTACTTCCAACCTAGAAAAATGCCCCTTTTTCAATCTTAGATTTTTCTAATCAGCTCATTCTGATCTTTAGCACTCCTGATGCTATTTTTATAAAACCATCTGGTTCTATAATAAATTTGATTATATGATATGATACGATATATGATATGATATGATACTGTTTTGTATTCTCCTATTTGCTCTCCTTTGAACCTTTTTCACATATCCATGCCTTTCATAAAATGTAGAATGCAGGCTTAAATATAGTACTCCATCTGTGGTCTGGCAAAGGCAAGTACAATGTGACTATCCTTTTCCTTATCCTAGACATTAGGAATCCTAACATCTATGTATTTATAACTGCATTTTTGACTGTTTCTTATCCTGTTTGGGCTGACTTGCCCTATGGAATTTTAAGCCATGAAATTCTACTTATCTCTTCTCAGAACTCTTTGGAATCTCATTCCCCCAAATCAAAGGAGCCTTCAGACTTTGGTCCATTTTTTTCCTTTTTTTTTTTTTATCAAAATGTTTTTAAGTCTTAGTGGTTATTTAACCCAAAGATTCCCTTCAGATTTACCTCAGCAATTAGTTTCTTCTTGTTAGTATGAATTAGGCACAGAATAGTAATTCTCTTTGCCATTTTTTCCAGCTGTTAAAGATGGAATAATTATCAAATGAAACTAATCACTTCTCAGCTATGTATTTTTAGAAAGGGAGAACTCCATTAGATGTGTAGATAATTGAAGTTCCCTATTGTGAATATATTATGCCTCAATGTCAGGTATGTGCTCCAATTTAAATTCCTCATTTATTTCTTCCTTTTTTTTTCTGGTGGTCTGCAGTATATTCCCATGGCAGAACTGCTTTATTATCTAACTCTACTGAGCCTCACTCAAAAGTTCTCTGCTATTTTTGCCTACTTTAGTTGCCAAATATCTTCACATGAGTATATAATCTTGATATACAATGTGTCAAATTTTTCTTTTCCTTTTTGGAAAAAAGATAAACTACTTTATAGCCATATTCCAGGTCTGACTGTCACTTTACCAATTCTGGTAGATGTCTATAGTTCTTATATTCAATGGGTGAGATTAATTACCTTACCATCCGTGAGCACCCTCTGTTTTTGTTGTTGTTGTTTTTTTTCCTAATGAAATAAATGAAAAAATAATTGGCTGACAGGTATTAAATTATTGTTTAGGGTAAAGCTCAGCTGGGTATTTGGGACAAGGTCTGGTGAAGAGTGTTAAATTTATTGTTTAATATTTTTGTACTTCTTATATCCTATTTGCAAAAGGAATCCCAGACAGTGAAATGTCCTTAAAATCATTGAGTGAAAGCTTTAACCAGAAAAGTGCAAAAATTCTTAAAAATTCATCTCAGTCCATTTTTTTTTCCAGAAGAAGTTGGGTACAAATGTAATAAAGCATAGGAATGTAGTGGGGAAAGTATGGACCTGGGAGACCTATGATCAGCCAAGTCACTTTGGGTTTTGGGGCAAGTCCTTCTCTTTTCACTTCTCTTTCGTCAACTGCAAAATAAGTGGCTTGAACCTCATTATCACTAAGATTCCTTCCAGCTCTAACTTTCTGGTTCTTTGAGTCTATGTATTAGAGAAAGCATTTATTACCTCAGAGCCTGGAGACTTGAGATTGACTCATGGGAATGGTCCTAGGCTGTGTTTTTGACTTTTTTTTTTTTAAAGGGAAGTGACATTTCTGAAAGAAAGGACAAATGTGCTAGGGACTGAGCATTTTTTTTGTTTGTCTGTGTGTCTCCATTTTTCATTTCTCCAGGTATAAGCTTTCTGCTAGGATTTCTCTGCTGGCATGTTAAGTTTTCTTGAGTTATTCTGCCCTCTTTGGTGATAGGAACAGGTGGCTGTGGACTGAGGCTGTGGGGTGTGTGTGAAGGGTGGATTCTAGAAGAACCTGGGAAAAAGGGTAGAGGTTGAAAGGGTTAGTTAGAAGGACTCTCTTTCTCTCTCTCTGGCATTATTTTAGTTCATCATTTGTTGGAACTAGATTTGGAAATCATTTAATTATTTGCAATAAAAGAACTCAGTGTCACATCACCTTCTTCTCAAGTTTTAAATATATTCATCACATCTGTCTTATAGTCTCAACTGATAGAAACAATTGCATTGCAAATTGCTTACAATCAATTCCCTGTTGTTTGGAACATCTTGCAGCTTACATCTTATTCAGTTGACTGCGGTAGAAAATGAAAAATGATTCTTTTATGGGAAGATAATCTGCTTAGGCTTCTCTTTTATGACGTTTCAAAACCAAGGCTGGAAGTGTTTCCATTCAATGTTGTGCTAACTTCCTTCAGGTAATATTGATCATTGAGAACTGTGCTCTGAGAATCTCTTGCCCTAAACTCTTTATGTCACAGACTGAGAGCTGGAAGAGATCTTAAAGGCCATATGGTTCAACTTCCTCCTTTGACAGATGAGGTGACTGAGGGCCAAGGAAGTTACGTAATTGGTACCAGGTCACACAGGTAGTAGAGAATGCAATAAACATTTCTATAGCTGCTATGATGTGGCAGGCACTGTGCTGAGTGCTTTACAAATATTATCTTTATTTCATTTGATCCTCACAACAATCCTGACAGATAGGTTTTGTCATTCTCCCCATTTTACAGTTGAGGAAACTGAGGCAGTTAAGTGACTTGCCCAAGATCACTGATCTGGTAAGTGTTTGGGGCCAGATTTGAAATCAGGTCTTCCTGGCTACAAACCCAGAGCTCTATCCACTGTGCTGCAGTGGAGGGTTTTGAACCTAGTTTCTCAGATTCCAAAGCCAGCACTTTTCCCGATATATCCTGTCCTATCAAGTTAGCATATAATACTGAATGCTTTTCACATTTAGCCATGCTTGTTTTCCATCTTGGATAAGTTAGGCAGAGATACTAGTGAAACAAAATTAAATCACAGTTTGTTACTTTAAAACATTAAATAAACAAGCACCAAAACTCACTAAGGGAGATATTGTATTTAAATACAGCATTGATGAGGATCTCCTGAATTCATTGTCTTTTAGAGTGAAATGATGGTGAGAGGTCTGAAGGCCATGCTATGTGAGGGGTCTGAAAGTGATATAAAATACTTTTGAAAGAACTCTAGATGTTTATCTTGAACAAGAAAAGACATAGGACATGGGGGTAAAGGGAGTACATTAATTTAACCTTGAAATATTTTAATGTTTTTAGTGGGAAAAAGCAACTAAATGTTTTTCTATTTGAACCTTGGAGAACAGAATTCCAAGTAATGTAGAAAATGTGCTGGACTTGGCACCAGAGGATCTTGGTTCAAATCCTTGCTCTGTCATCTAGTAACCTCTCTGGACCTCATTTTCATCATTAGTAAATTTTGGGGTTTGAACTAGATGACTGTTAATATCCCACCCAGTTTCTCTGATCCCTAGTTGCCTTGTAGGCAAGAAGAATCCACACTTTGGCTCAAGAGGAGAAAAGTCTCCCTAACAATGGAGTTCTACATTTGAATTATATTAAAGAATGGAATGGCAATTTCAGGGGGGCAGTGATTCTCAGTGATTGGAGATTTTCAAACAAAAACTGGATGACCACTTGTCAGGGAAGCTACAGAGTAGGGGTAATTAAACTTTTTGCAGCCTGCAGAAGCCTATGGACCTCTTTTCAGGATGATGCACAAAATGAAATTCAGATGATTAGAAAAGACACTATATTGATACCAATTATATAGTCACTAAAATATTTTTTCAAGTTAATATAAATTTTTATTTTAAGGAACATGTAATAATGGAAGTGTAAGGTTTTAATGTGATATTTCATTTTGGCCCTTGTTTCTCCATTTGAATGTGCTGATATTTTATTCCCCTTCTCTCCCACAACCCTCTCTAAGCATTTAGGAAGCCACAGATGCTGCAGGGCTTGAACCTAGGACTGGGTTTATTTTTTTTAACTTTTTAAAAATTTATTCTGATTTATCAACAATCACTTCCATATGCTTTGGAGCTTAAAATTTTTCTCCCCCTTCCTCCCAACCACGTTCCCCAAGATGGCACACAATCTGATATAGGCTATACATACACATTCCTATTAAACATATTTTCCCATTAGCAAAGTTGTAAGTAAGAATTAGAATGAATAGGAGGAACCACCAGAAAGAGGAAACAAAACTCAACAGAAGAGAAAAAAAACTTAGCAAATAGTATGCTTCAATTTGAATTCAAATTCCATAGTTCTTTCTTTGCATGTGGATAGCATTTTCCATCATGAGAACTTTGGAGATGTCTTAGATCCTTGTATGGCTGGAAAGGATTAAGCTTATCAATATTAGTCATTGCACAATGTGGCTGTTATATTGTGTACAACGTTCTCTTGGTTCTGCTCACTTCACTCAGCATCAGACAAAATATTTTTTAAAAGTCCAGTTCATGGATCCCAAGTTAAGCTAGAAATGAAATTTAGCTTTTGCATAGAGGTTAAATATAACTTTACAGATTTGTTCTAACTCTGAGATTCTATGATTCAGTGATTCTATTAATTAATAGTCTTAAATATTATTAAATCTCATCTACATAGATCAATTAGAGAATTTTATTTAAATTGGACACAAGATGATTCTTTAAGACGTCTGCAGTGACCTTTAACTTCCATTTATTGCTGCTATTTAATGAATTACAAACCAGTTAACATTAATATGATGGCAGGCCACAGACATTACTATTATGGCATTAACACTGGTAGACATTATCATTATTGTGTGGTACTAACAGCCTTGGGTGGAGGGAAGATTATTCTTGGAGAAATGTCTGATATGAACAAAAGATGAATCCATCACATGTTGTGAGTGAGGACCTAACTAACAGTTAGCCCAGGGAATGTCAAATTTATCACCTTCAGAACCCTTACTCAGTCATTTAACCTACTGATATAACCTAATGCCCTTTGAACCTTGCTATTTGCCCTACCATTCATAGGGCAATGCCTTACCTTAATGCCTTAAGACTTCCAGGGCTTCACATCTACTGTGAAGCTGCACTTTCTGTTATGTGTTGTTTTCCTCAATTAATGATAACGATGATGATGGCTAACATTTACATGGTGCTTTGAGGTTTGCAAATGCTTTGCTAATACTATTTTATCCTTATGACAATCCTATTGGTATGCCCATTTTACATATGAGAAAACTGATGTTAAGTAACTTGTCCAAGGGGACATAACTAGTAAATATATGAGCAAGATTTAAATTTAGTCTTCCAGATTTTAAGTCCTTTGCTCAATCTACTTCACCACTCAATGAGACTATGAATACCCTAGAAGTAGGGTTACCTCACTTTTTATCCCTAGCAGTTAGAAATGTGCTTGGCATATATAATGATTAAAAAACACTTTTATTAATTCACTGATTAATTTGATTCGCTCATTTATTGATTCCTATTCTACATTATAATTTAAGCAATGTGAAGAGAAACAAGAAAACACAAGGCACATTTGGTGGACCCCACATAGCAGATTTAAGGAAGGATACAGTGCAAAAATGGTATAGGATGGGAAGGAAAGGGTGTTTTGTGATCTGCATTGTTGGAGCTACCCATATAAATAAGAGTAATGATCCATCAAAGTATTTAAGGGCTCCTGGCAGATCTATTATCATGATATATCATAGACACTGTCATTATGGCATTCTACAACTAGATATTATTACTTCTATGAGGCATGATTGATTCAGTTGAAAGAATACTAGACTTGGAGTCAGGAGACCTGGGTTTGAAACGTGCCTCAGATACTTTCTACCTATATGGCCATAGACAAATCATTTAACTTTTCAAGATTCAGTTTCCTCATCTGCAAGATGGGTATAGTAAATCTTTCAAGACCAGACTCATAGGGTTGTTGGGAAGAAAGTATTTCATAAACCTTAAGACATCACATTTGTGTGAATTCTTCTTATCATAGTATAATGTTGATTGATGGATATTTTTATTGTATGCTGCAGATACTAATGCAATATTGTACAAATGACAAATGTGCTTCAGTATACTACTGATGGCCACTATTATTATAGTGTACCACTAACAGACATATGATTATGTTATAATACTGACAAGCACTATTATTGTATTATTGACGAATACTATTTTTACTATATACTAGCTGACAGATATGTTATTATACTATGCCACTGACATATGTCTCGGATCTCAGTTTACTATATTGATTTTTTAAAATATCATTTATCTTTTTGCTGAAAATTGTCACGTTGTATTTGAAATGGTATAGGAACTGTTTGTGACAGCCAGGGCACCAGAGATAAAGCCTATTAGGGTAAGAGGCCCATGGAAGATTTCAGAGCCTCAAGATGGGTGTTTACGATAATATCATGTATCAGTGCGTCCTATAATATCCAGAAAGTTGACTGGAATGCAAAACTTGGTAAGGTACCTTCTAAATTCCTTCTTCCATGCCAGATAAACCTCCTGCATGGCTACTGTTTCTATGATGCTGTTATATTCACAACCTGTGCTGTGGGCCTTTGGAAGCTAGACAGGGGAAATAAGAACAGATATGTTATTCTACAGCTAATCCAACTTTGTGGAGCTCTCACAAATGTATTTTCTGTAATTTTCAGAAGTATTGTCTGCAGTAATAGGTTGTTACATAGTAGAATAGCCATACATATCAAATGTAAAATATATGTTGCTCAATGCTATATACATTTATATTGGTAAGTAAGTGTCCTATCCCACTATTTCCAAGAAAAAGAATGAAGCAAACATGCTATATTTCATCATAGGCTTGGTCTTAAAGTGTGTGAGCAGAAGCCTGGGAGTCGGACAGGAACACCAGTAGAACACAGTAGTGTCACAGGACACTATTTAGTGACTCAGTGCATGGCAATTAAGAACTGTGTCTAATGAACTGCTAGATCTTCCCCTAGTCACTTAAAAATTGTCCAGAATTGGGGATATGGCTCATTGTGCCCCAAAACACCCATTAGACTTGTTAAATGAAGCAAGTCCTTAGTTGGATAAAGAATATTAGAAGTGTAGGTCAGAGGAATCAAAGTGATAGAACATAGGAAACTTCTGATTAGGTGTTTGAGGAACAGCTGCATCTTTAAATTGCTTGTATTATATTTATATTGCTTTATATTGCTTATATTGTTTATCCTTTGTTTTTGAAGTAGGCCAGTGACATCACAGGGTAATGTCCTGACTTGCTCATGAGACAATTTAAGTGAGGCAGAGATTCACAAAGTCATCAGCTTTACTCTGTCTCTCAGAGAGTGTCCAGTGGCAAGACAAAAGTCAAGAGGACTGGTTATGGCCCAGAATACAGTGGATTACCTTGGTGTCTTTGATGTCTGACCAAACTCTAAACTCTCCACTTTGCCTGTTTCAGGCATCTTCATGGCCTTTGGAACCACTTGTTCTCATCCACCTATGTCTTAACATGCTTGGGGTAGATATCCCCCAACTCACCAATGGGTTTGACAATTGTGGGAACTATGCATACTAAAGTTTCTTGGAGCCACTATTGAGAGGTGGGTGACAGGTCGATACCAAAGGTGGATGAGCAGCTGGTCCTCCCTGAACACACCATACAACCCTTATAAAAGCAAGCTAGCAGTACTCTGAGACTATCAGCTTTTGAGAACTTGCTCTTTGACATTTCCCTTGTACCTTGTACCTTGTAACAGAAGGTAAGGAAAGGGGATTTATTTCCCTTAAACCCCAAGCAGAAGCAACAGTGGCAAGTTGCTTCAGATATGCATAATATTTTCACTCAGTTAAAATTCACCTTCTGCAAAAAACAAATGAAAACAGAAAACAAAACCCTTTTCTGATGCCCCTAAATGCTAGTGCTTTCCCTCTGTTGACAATCTTCCATTTTTCCTACATATGTCTTGTTTGTATATCAGTATTTGTATTACATCCACCATTCTGAGATCTTTTAGAAGGGGGGCTGTTTTTTCACCTTTGTTGCCCCAGAACTTAGCACAATGCCTGCTATATAGAAGGTATTTAATAAATGTATGCAACTTGTTTACTTACATGGAGTTCTAAGTTCAAATAGGAAGTGATCAGTCAGTAACTTGAGCTATTCAATGCAATCAAATTTATAAACACTTATTAAGCATCAACTCTGTATAAGACACACGGCTTTTGGGGATACAAATAAAAACGGAGTGGTCCTTGCACTTAGGGAGATTCTATTCAAGAAAGAAACTAGTAAGGAACTAGATTATGTGTCAGGAAATAAATATTTAGGATTTTTGCCAAAACAAGGGCCTAAACATGAAATAACAGGATAATAATATGAAGATAATTTGAGTAGGGAAAAAAGGCAGGGTTTACTGAGTTGAGCAGCCCTTGACACTATTTTTTCAGGGTTGGTCGCATGAGCTAGCCTTTTGAACTTCCAGACTCCTCTCTTCATCCTCCTATGTCAAATACATGTCTCAGATGCTATTGTAGCCAGCAGTGGAAATAATTCCTTTCCATAGTAATCAAATGAGATAATATTTTTAGAATGCTTAACACAGCACCTGGCACATAGGAGGTGCTTAAGAAATGCTTGTCCCCTACTCCATAATATGATTCCCTATAGCCCAAAATCTTGGCTTGGTAGAAATGCACAGATGGAACTCTCGAAGTTCTAGGGCAAGGATGTTATTGTGTACTCTGAAGACCTTTCCTTTGTTGTTTAGGCTGAAAAAGATGTAAGTTATTATAGATAGTATATGACAGGAATGGTAGTGTAGAGTTTGAGCATAGGAAAAATTATGATTATAAGCCAGAGTTGACACAGAATTGACTCTTTAAATGGAGCTTTTATAACAAAATTCACTTGTGAAAGTCATTTTGGTAATAGGAAATTCAGTGCTAAAATTTCTTTTCTAAAATTCTATTGATTTCTCTTACTGGTTATTTATTTGGGACATAGTGATCTTTGCCTTGCAAGGAATCAAACAAGTATTACTAAAAATGGAAAGGAAAATCCTGGGTTTCAAATTTGTTGTGATGTGGGAATAGATATTGATAGCTGTTAGCACTCTCTCTGTGGAAGAGATGATATGAGAATGACCCAGTGTAGTATTTGACCAATGTGCAACATATATCATAGATAACTTGGCCAGAATGAAGAAATGGAAGCAGATCAGAAAGTTGTCATGGAAGCATCATCTACTATGGATAAAGGACTTCAACTGCCTTTTGCACATTGTTCCCCATTCCTTGATGGCACCTTCTTTACTTCTAACTCTCACTGTTGAATTCATAACTTTCTCAAAGGCTTAGTTCATGTGACACATCTTGTCTGAAGCTTCTTACTGATATTACTACTTTCTTGGTCCTCTTATTGCTTTATATTTACTAATGTGTCTATTGCTGTATTTCCTCTGGTCCTCTCCTTCACCTCAGTAGAAAGAAGAGAGTGTTATGATTAATTTTTTTGTTTTGTCTTGATCTTTGTATCACTAGCCCTTATTACAGTGTCTTACACATAGTAAGGAACATTATAAATGTTTCTTTGAATTGAATTGCCTCTGGACATCTGCTGGAGAGTTTTCTGCTAAAACTGACCTTATTTCCCATCCCTACCTTCTTAAATTCCCTATTGATATCAAGGATACCACCATCCTCTCTGTCATCCAGGTTCACAACCAGGTTCTCAGCTCCTTAGTCTCTTCCCCCCCACCCCATATCCATTCTGGTGTTAAGTTCTGCCCACTTTACCTTCGTAAAGTCTTTTGTATGTTCTCCTTCCTCTTTCTCTCCTCTGATACTGCCATCACCCTGGTCATTGCTGTACTACTGAAATCCCTGATTTAAGTCTTTTCCCACTCCAATCCATCCTCCACTAGGCTGTAAAATTGATTTTTCTAAAGCATGGCAAGACAATGCCACTTCCTCTCTGTCCTCATTATTCCCCTCGCACCCCCCCCACATATTCCAGTGATTCCCTGTCATCTCTAAGATCAAATCATTCATTTGACATTCAAAGCCCTTTGCAACCTGGCCCCCTCCTGCCTTTACAGCCTTCTTACACCTTTCTCATTGCCATATACTCTGTGATTCAGTGACATTGACCTCTTTGCTGTTCCTAGCATATGACACTCCATTCTCCTGATACCAGCCATTTTCACTGGCTGTATTCCATGACTAGAAATATCTTCCTTCTAATCTCTGCTTTCTGCCTTCACTTGAAACCTAGCTAGGATCCTACCTCTTTCAAAGAGCCTTTCCTGGTCCCCCTTCATACAAGTTATTTTAGTTGGGCATTTCAATTTATCCTTTCTCATATATATATATATATATATATATATATATATATATATATATTTTGTACATAGTTGTTTTCATGTTGTCTCTCCCATTAGACTGAAACATTTTTGAAAGCAGATAATGTCTTTTGCCTTTCTTTGTATCCTCAGTTCTCAGTATAGTGCCTAGAGAATAGGGGTTTAATAAAGGCTTGTTGACTGACTGGCTGCTAACAGTAGAGTATCAGAGGAAAAATTCTTTACTTATTTTACTGATAGCTTCATTATTTACAAGATGAAGGAAGTGGTGAGTGAAATGACTAAATTGGACTTGATTATGATGAAAAACATTGCCAAAGAAGAAATAATGTGAATCTTCGGAGGGAGTGACAGCTCTATCACAGAATTCAAAGTAGTTAAGAAGTGGAAAGCTAAATAGAACTTGACATATATGCTAGACTTTGTGAGAGACTTTTGTATTTGAGTTCAGAGAAAGGTTAGGTGGAATCCCATGGCTTAAGATTCTGTGAGGAAGTCAGCCCATGCCAGATGGGAGAGTCTCAAGAATGAATTCTGATGCCACAAACACAAATGATTCTAAAGTTGGGGTGGTTTATTGCCTGGCTGGCCAATTTCTCTAAGGAGTGGATCCAGCTGTTGAGACATATAGCAATGCTTCCAGATGTTCCCTAAACCAGTTATTTTTCTCCTGCAGGGTGGAAGCCTATCCCTGGAGAGATGCATTTTCTGCAGAAGTCTGCCTAGTTGTTGTCACAACTCTGCTGACAGCTTGTACTTTTTGACATCAGTTACTGAAGAAGCACTAGAATTGATATCAGATGGCCCATGGCCTGGGGCAGCAGGGAGTGAAATTTTAATACTCTTTCCCATCTAGCTGCCCTTCCTTGCAGGGTTGACTTCAGCATGTGTGAGAGGAGAGCTTGATGCACAAGGCTTACCAGTACATGGATCCATGGATCAAAAACTACTGTCCCCTCCCCCAGGAACAACAACAACAACAATAACAACAATAACAAGCACAAGCACAACCAAAAAATCTCACAAAGATAAACTGGTCACTGAAGCGATCAGAGAAAGACTTTCCAGTTTTTATTTGGATCCTACACAGTGACTGCTACTGGCCACTGTACCAGCATCCAAATCTTTCCTTGTACACAAATATACTCAACTTCATACTGACCCACAGCTATTATTGAATACAGCAGGGAAAGTGAGTCTAAGCTATTGTTTTGAATTGGTTCGATCACTTGGAGATTAATCAGTTCATGAGTAATTGATGTGGTCATCCTTTTTGTGTTTTTGATCTAGATCTGTCATTTCAATGCTGTAGAGAACTACAAGTAAGGAAATTCCTTCTGTCAAAGAGTTAGCAAATGTTGTGCTCTTCTGAGAGAATTATTTGGGGGCACTGAGAATCTCAGTGAACTTCCTGGGGTGGAATAATCGTGTCAGGGGCAGAATTTGAATCCTAGGTTTTCCTTACTTAAGGATGACTTTCTTTCCATTACATTATCTCTTCCTCTCTGGTTCTACACATGGGCATTCAGTTAAATTAAATAAACTTTTATTAAATACACCATGGGAAGTATTGGGAATACAAAAAACAAACAAATGAACAAACAAACAAAAACATGTGCCTGCTTTCAGTATGTTGCCAAAATAAGAAAATTGAGCTTTGAACTGGGTATGCAGAAGCCAGTCAATAGCCCATATGAGAACACTATCTTGCTAGAAAATAGTATGCTTATTTGTGTATAAAGTTTCCACTAATAGAATATAAGTTCTTTGAGGGAATGGACTATTTTGTCTTTATTATTGTAATTATTGTAAGGTATGGGGACATGATTTTACCTATTGGTATTTATGTATTTTACCTATCATTGGGAGGATGGGGATTTAGATAACAAGTGATTATTGAGTAATATAGGTGAAGCACAACAAATCCACTTTATTTTCAGGCTTCCTGATTGATGGAGAATGAGTCTGTGTTTATAGAAATGTAAATGGATTCAAAAATCAGTGTATCCAGGTCCATAAATCCAATTACGGGTTTTGGTTATATTTACATTTGGTTACAATCACTCAAATGGTTGAAGTAGAGAGATGTCTATTAGAATGTGAGCTGCTTGAGACCAGGGACTATTTTAGTTTTGCCTTTCTTTTTATTCACATTACTTACCACAGTTCCTGGTACTTAATAACTGCTTATTTATTGATTATTTTTTCAAGAAGATGATCATGGGATTTTAAGAGATCTAATAACTGTGAAGCCAGGCTGTTGGAAAAGTTTTCCACAAGGATATTCCAGTTGCCAAGTAAAATGATAGGTGACAAAATGGATAAGAAATCATGATTTAATTGCCACAGTCACTAAGGAAATCAATACAGTGTACAGCAGTTTAGAGATGATGGTAGCAACATTTGGGAGAGGGTGCCAAGAACTTCAAAAAAGTTAAGGCCATTGAATGAAGGTGGCAGAGGAGGGATCTAATTATATCAGTGAGGATCAAGGAGAATGCCAACTCATTCTTCTGGCCTTTAGAATCAGGGGCATAAGTATGAATGTCTCTATAAGGGATTATACAAATGGAGTTTGAATTCTCAACCACTATAGGTAATCTGTGACACAGCTTGTACTACCAGTGATGATAATTTTATTCAAAATCATTAATGGAATTAGCTATTTTTAATTAATGGAATCAGCTATCTTTATTTCCTTTTCTTGTCAGAAGATCAACTAATTTAGACCATCTGAGAAGAATTAGCTAGTACAATAAAAACATAAACACTCTTGAAAACAGCTGTCTTGATCTATCTGTTATTTAGTAAAATTACATAGTTAACTTTACCATTAAACTTTATTTTACTTTGCAAATTTGAGAAGAGATAACTAGATCCAAGATCAGGAAAACCACACATTAAGGGAACTTTTGCCTTCTGGAAAAAACCTCTTTGCACTGGGCTTCAATGTATGTGGCAAGGTTACTAGCATAAAGCTTCTGGCATCTCTTTCAAGTTCATCTCAGCATCACCTCCTACGTACAATATGTTTGGTATTTGGCAACCTGAATGTTATGTGGTGTCCTCAATAATATCCCTCAGTCTGCTATTCCCCTTCATTGAATGGTGTTGGTCAAATGAAGCAATTAGTGACAGAGAGGTTTTATTGTCTATACTATTCAAACAATTTTTACTTCATCTAATTCATCTCTATATTTTTCTCCATTTTTGTCAGTTCAATATTAAAAAGTAAAAGATTAAAATATTAGCCATTTGTGTATAAGCATGCACACACATGTATATGAATATATGTATATATATGCAAATTCACTCAATTCAGTAGGCATTTATAATTGCCTATTCTCGGAAAAGCATTGTGGTAGGTGCTGGACAAGATACAAGGTTCATGGTACTTTGTCCTTATGGAATTTATGATGGGAAAATGAAACATAAATAGATATTTGAATACTTCCAGGATTTGTAATTTAATCTATGTGGGGGTCATCCTTTTGTAAACTCTTTATGTTTTAGAATTTTTTTTTGTTTTTAAGAGTTTTTGTGGCCAGATTCATCCATCACAGCTTATAGTTTTCAACTACTATCTGAGACCTTTCCAATTCACCCAAGTTGTTAGCACTCTATCTTGTATTTTGTATTATTTCACATATACTTTGTATTTACTCACTTCTGATGTGACATCCCTAGTAGAATGTAAACTCCCTGAGTGCAGACTTTTTATTTTTTATTTTTGTGTGGCATAATGACTAGCAAATAGTAATGCTGAATAATGGTACATGTAATAGAATTAAATATTTCAGTATAGTTGTCAAGGTCCAATGTCCCAGTCTGATGGGTAGGGCCTTATGATTTCCAGAAGAGATGTGACCAAGAGAATAGGGAAGGATTAAGAAGAATGATGTCAGAAATGTAACTATTGATGATCTTGTTACACAGCATCATCATTGCTAAAGGTAGACCTCTAAAGGTATAATCCACTGGGAAGAAGACTCCCTGGGGATACACATACCACAGTGGAACAAAAAATATACACAGAGAAAGCCTCCAAGGTGAAGAGATTCCCCAACCTTGCACCACCTCTTTTTAACCTGGTTCTCTTTTCACTCCTAAAAGCCATCAGCTCTGAAATGAGAGTCATTTTAGAAATATCAGCTCAGAACCATGGGCCAAGTAAGTCTTTCATAAGATTACAAGGGAAATCAAATGT